>NC_083636.1:6885855-7485855 GCF_963576545.1 Limanda limanda
TTAATGCAATTTACATAAAAATCATTCTAAATATAATAGTTCAGTTTGTTGTTTCCCAAAAACATTAGGGTATTTACCAGCATTTAGCTGAAAGATATTTATCTTATAGACTTTGTTTTATGAAGTTCTTTATTGATCGCTTTTCTTCTACTTGCTGACAGGCCTGGGTTTTCTTTCCTTGAACCATATGTGGGATTTCTATTATAACGCGAACTAAGTGAAGCTGAAGTGTTGACATGTGAAAACCACGCGTGGAGAATTCCCTGTGTTTTTAAACGACACTAATTTAAACCGTAAGAAAAAGACGTGTGTGACATGTTATCAGAAGCGGATCAGATCTGAAGCGGGAGGAGAAACGGTCTCTTATTGGAATACAATAGCGCTATTAGCCCCTTTGGAATACATTTCACTTTCTTTCTTTCTCCATCGCGCATTAGCCGGGTCGCCCTACTGAGAAATTAATCATGCGTTTAAAAAAAGAATTGGCTGCGTGACCTGGTGGGGTCACAGCGGAGAGGAGGAGGAGAGGGAGGAGGAGAGGGAGGAGGAGGAGGAGGAGGAGGAGGAGGAGGAGGAGGAGGAGGAGGAGGAGGAGGAGGAGGAGGAGGAGGAGGAGGAGGAGGAGGAGGAGGAGAAGGGAGCTGCTGCTGCAAACATAACAAATTAAGAGCTACAACACTAAGTGAGCTTGAGACATTTAACATCAAATCTGTCAATAAACGAAACGTGGCCCCGGGTGAGTGATTATCATCCTGAGATCCATCGCCTCCTCCTGCAGGACGAACTGGATCAAGCCCCAATAAACCGAACTTTACCTATAAACACGTATCTATAAAGGTTTGCTATATTGCCTATAACATAACTGGGGTATTTGCACCAGGCAGCAGCTGCACCAGGGCTCATATTGTGGGTTTATACAATATGCTGCATACGTGCCCCACTTTAAATCCTTACTTAAAGCTGCGCGTCTTTTACCGAATGAGACTCTTCTGCAGAGAAGATTTACCGCAGCACTACAATTAACACGCAATCTTAATCACCCGGCAGGAAAAACACAGAACAATTATAATGATTATTTGCGTTTTATTTTATTTTTTTTAATTCTTTATCCGCGCTTTCTCCTTGATGGGTGTGGGTGGGGTTGGAGGGGGGTCGTGCATGCGTGCGTGCGTGCTCTGCTGTGTCATCATGCCCGTGTCATTAATCTCTGCTGTTGTGTGTTTAATTGCGGTATAAATAAAGTTGTAAAAGCACTTAAAATATGATTGCTGCATTATTAATAACAACAATAATAATTATAATATTAACATTTACACATTTGTCATTTGAAAGCCTGTTATTGGGCTACACTGACGTCTCAAAGCAATGTGTAAAATCAGAGCTTTCGCAATTTCACCTGAATTCTCATCACTTTCGTTTACTTTACTTCACTTCAGTGACTGTCACCAGCACAAACAACTTATATGGAATATTAATAGCACGAGTAAAGGTGGGTATATATATAGTCATCTGTTCCAATTTACCTTTTTCCCGTCGTGCACATGAACGAGGCACTCCTCAGTCTGCCGGATGGGATCTGGCCTGAGGCGCTTGTACCAATTAGCGCAGCGCAGCCTCCACTAAAGATCCTCATATTTCAACACAGATCTGCAACATTAGTCAGAGTGAATTATTAAGAAATGATTATTTCACTAAATGCATATGATGTTCACAGAACCTGAGTGTGTGTTTTTAATCAGATACCTTAAATCGTTTATAATTGAATGTATATATATATATTTATAGGCCCCACAGGAGTTTAGTTATTTCTGTTTTTATTATTCAAGAAAAAGTAATGAGTGTTTTCCTCAGGTCTCTGCGTCATAATTAATTTGACCATAATGTAATGAAGGTAACCTATATATTATAGAAAGGCTGAAGATGATTTGTTTTTTCTAATTCATCTAATGACTTAAAAATCCAGTGCAGCAGATCTGATTTATTTTGTCTGTGGGCTACAGAGCTTTGTGTGTGTGTTGTAATGTTTCCTCTCCAACCAGCTATTACTAAATGAAAGGAGATAAAAGAGGTAAATTAAAGTAAAAAGCTGTTGTGATATAATAATAATAATAATAAAACTCAAAATGAGAAAGTAGTGATCTCACTGTCATTGGAGCCAACAGTTAAAAAAAGATAATTAATGTTAATAAGCATTTATATCCCCATATTATATATTTTATTATTAAGCATTTAATGAGACAAAGATGTGCACGTGCATTGGAACAGAATTCACAAGTCTCATATATATAAATATCTATTTAAATTGATGAGTGTATAGATACTGATGATGGCTTTAACTTTGCTGTTGTTATTGAGATTAAAAGTGTCTGTGTTGTAGTCAATAGTGAGTTTACAGTGACCTTATAATATGTTTTAATGTCTCGTCAGGATTATTCCTCCATGATCAACTTTAATTTCCCTGTGACCTTTGGATCTTTGCAGCAGTTACTTGGGGATCACCACGGCTGTGCTTCATGAGCACTCTCCTTTTTGCGAGGGAGTGGATCAGGGATGCAGCGCACTGCAGACCTGCAGGGAGATGCAACTTTACTTACTGAATGATCCGGCTTTGTAATTAAAGGCTTGCTTGACTTTTAATGACCTCGGCACACAAGCAAAGTTGTGCAAGTTATTATTATGAGTGGAATGAGTAATGAGACGTTAACGGTGAACACTGAGCTGCAGCCAATTAGCTCCGGTGCAGGCAGACTGCTGGGCGCTACAGTGCTCTTTAAAGGCAAGCAGAGAGCCTACAGGGTCAGGGGGGGCAGGGTAGAGTGAGAGAGAGAGTGTGTGTGTGTGTGTGTTTGTGTGTGTGTGTCCATGTTTACAGTAGATTAGTTGTCTCTTTAGGGTAAGAAAGCAAAAAAAGCAAATGACAGCATCTTATTCAATCAGGAGTTAGGGAACTAATGTGGATTGACTTGGGAGTTCCATTCCAGACAAATTTAGTTTGACAACACTTCCTATATCCTCTGAGTTACAAAGCTCCGTTATCAATCTAAGCCATGAAATCTATTACAAATAATAAAACTAACCCGCTTTGGAGAACTACGGGCAGGAATGTATACGATACAATTTGAGGTTAATGGGCTAAATCATGCAACACCACTGATATGGCTCTTTGAATCTGTTATTATCTCAATATAGATGTGTTGAGTTTATAATCAGGATTTCTTATAACATTAAAAAAGGATTTTGCCGTGTATTTTTGTATATTTTATGTATTTATCTGATATTCAAACTGGTAAATACATAAAAAGACAATGGGGGCTCAGTGTTCATCTGTTCAATCTGATAATAGTTCATCTGCTGTGGAAGAGGTTTGGTTAAAGCTACTGTAGCGCTCATATTTACAGAATTAGTCTGTTGTTTCAACCTTTGTCTTCAACAGCATCATACCACACGAACAGAGAACTTCATTTTCAGAATCAGGTTTGAAAAGACAAGAAAAAGCCAGTGTGTGTGTGTGTGTGTGTGTGTGTGTCTGTGTGTGTGTGTGTGTGTGTGTGTGTATGAGGTATCTTAGACAAGCAACACACAGCATAAGACTATTATCCCTCGTCCAAGAGAATCATTCAGTTCTCCGCGGGGTGTCAAAGCGACACATCTCGGCGGGGAGAAGATAACTAACTGAGATGATCTCACAGTATTTCAGCTTAATTTTCTTTACTGGGGAATATGCGGCGGTAATGTAACTTAAATAGGCCATTGTGGAGCTAACTGCATCGTTTTATATGGGACATAAAATCATGGAAACTCACCAAAAAGGAAGATTGGCACTTAGGCCCGCTCAATGTGTTAGAATGGATTCTGAATGAATTACCACAAATGTCGTCCCATAAGGCCTCTACTCTCTAGCTTCTCGAGGTGTGTATGTGTTAGACATATTTAGTTTTTTACCCAAAATAAAAACCTCAGTTTCTCATTATTATTAACCTTGTACTCATTGTTGAAAGTGTCCTGTTTTAAAAGCACTCGGATCATAATAAACGCACAAAACACCGGTGGGTTGAGGATTCATTTATTAAAACACCTCATCGCCGCTTCTTCATGTCTAAAATATCTCAAATATGGAAGGAACGCAGCCATCTTGCCCATTTGGAGCCAGAGTCTGAGCCGTAGTGATCAGGGAATGGAGCCGAGGGATTGAGGCTCGACCCAAAACATGCTCTCGACCAATCGTGAGTCAGTCTCAGCTGTCAACAAAAACGTTTCACCCTGTTTTTATTCCAAAAAAGCCATCCAATGCATGTTTTGGTAGAGCTCCATCCACCGACCTCTACCCTGCAGTCTCCAAATCTTCAAGATGGCAGTGTTCATATCTGTGAATATTCTGGCTTCATCTCCGGACAGTGGGAGGAAGTGGAGACATGTTGGAGGTCACATGAGCAGGAGACTTTTTGGTAACTGCTGCGACTGAGAGCAACAAGAGCAGCAGCTTGGATCCGATCCATGTATTGTGCAACATGTGGATATGGAAACCCCTTAGTACTTTTGTTCGGAGAGTCCTGAGCTGAACCTAATCCAACAATGTTCCTGCAGATCGGCTCCAAAATACTATAGCACCTCTCCCAGAGGACATGGGACTGACAGACACTTAGTTTGGCCACATAGTTTATATACAGATAAATTATTTTATGATGATTATGTGTCCTGTCTTTTGCACTTGTCCATGTTTCTGACTCGTCCGTCCGTCTCCAGAACACAAGAGCTATGCTAATGTGAACGTTAAGGGCTCTATTAGTGCTGCAGACAGGAAGTGGACAAACCAGGGCTTTTTCTATTCGTCCATTATTAATGAGGACTGGAGGTTAATCTACCTCTTAATCACCAGGCAACATAGAGAGTGATGCAGGGGATGGAGGCACGGGTGGGGTAGGGGGGGAAAGTTTTCTACAGAAATTAAACAGAGGAAGCCATCAGTGTTGATGACCTCATCATCTATCAATCAGCAACGACTTTGGATGTGTAAAAAAACCCTCTCTGGTTTAAACATGAGATCATCCATTAGTGCACAGTGGAGTAAATGTTGTCTCACCTCAGATCAAACAGTCAGGAAATCATACAACAAGTGTTGTGTGTTTGATTATAAAAACTGGAATCTCGTTTCAGAAATACCTTTTTTTAGGATACTAATTTGAAATATCTATGTATAATAATTTAAACTTTTCTCCATATCCCCATCCTGTAACTGTTATTTTCTTATTCGGTTTGTCACAGAAAAATATGTCTTATTTCAAAACTTTAAAAAGAACACTCAAGAAGCTTGCCCCCTATATTGGCAAAAAAGTAGTTTAACCCAAAATGAAAATAATACAAACAACAGGTTAATCAGAAATGTGCCAAAAAACGATGTAAAATGGAAAATTACACGATGTTTACAATGGAAGGCCGCTGTGTGTTGTGAAACTAGGCGAGTCAATCAATTTAGGAATGGAGCTCAATCTAGCAACAATAACAACAAACCTTTTTACACTGTCAGGAAAGACAGAATCTCAGAATGAGTGTGTGTGTTTGTGTGTGTGTGTGTGTGTTTAGTACCTGGTGTTCGTGTCACATCAGCGTGGCCCCCCTCACCCCCGACAGGCTATAATTGTGTAATCCTGTGATTCTGCTTGTAATCCCCTCAAACATACAGGAGAGGAGCAGAGATCTCTGGCAGATTACACTGCACGGAGTTGATCTGCATTTGTTGTTTGTATGTTT
This sequence comes from Limanda limanda, assembly GCF_963576545.1. Taxonomy (NCBI): domain Eukaryota; kingdom Metazoa; phylum Chordata; class Actinopteri; order Pleuronectiformes; family Pleuronectidae; genus Limanda; species Limanda limanda. The sequence continues at coordinate 6,891,604 of NC_083636.1, forward strand.
GCTGAAAAACAGACAAAAAAATGTAAGCTACGTGTAATGATGAACAATTATGTCATTTTTTCATCTATACATAATTGAGATGTCTACACACAGGTACACTTAACTGCACCACGAGTCGTTATAAATAAAGTATCGCTTTGCCTTTTTGACAAATACTTCTGTATCATCTAATCATCTGTGTGAATATGGAATAAACAGAAATAAGCTTCTCTTTGCTCCAATGAATTTTGTAAAACATGAATTTTTCTAAATAATTGTGTAAAAACATGAAATCTGATACAAAAACACAACCAAGAACATCCTGTGGAACAAAGCAGCTCACATGTTTCACTGGCAATTAATGTTCAAACACACAATCACACACCCAACACTTTTATTTTTCAATTATTTGATTTTTAATTATTTGATATTTGTGTTAAACGCAGTTCTGCTCAAGGGCTCGCCATTATAGATAGAGGCTGAGGTTTAAAGAGGGGCCACCAGGCAAAATGGTAAACAACAGAATTAAATGGTAATAATTATTGTTCCAGGAAATAATTATTGTTCAGCTGCCTATCTGCTCTGTTGTTTAAATAACAACGAATATTAGCTGTCTTTTTTTCCCTATAAGACAACTGTGTGTATGTGTGTGTGTCTGTGTGTGTGTGTGTGTGTGTGTGTGTGTGTGTGTGTGTGTGTGTGTGTGTGCGAGGATGAGGTGGCTTAAGCTGATTCACATATACAAGGCACAGATAGACGCACACATGAGGCGAGAACAATAACACAGACACACATGCAGCTGGAGATTAAAACACACAGCAGCTTGTACAGATAAATAATACATATTCTGCAGGTTAGCTGCTATTGTTTTTATAACCAAATACACATCTCGAACTCAGTAACAATGTTTTTTGGATTACTTTAAGTTACGCTCTGATTAATAAGTAATATTTCTACAGACACAGAAGTAATCGCACATATTTTGACAAATTTGGGGGAATTTATTTCAGTTTTCATGAAGAAAATACTAAATATGAGTGACACAAACAATTTGTCGATTTATAATTCTAATTATGATGATTTTCCACCAGAGTAATTCTGCATATCTAAGTGCAAAATGACACAAACAGAACTTTCTGCTCTGTCTTCCAAACAGGAGTCTACGCTGCACTGATCTCACATCTGTATTGTTTTTGATGTGTTAATCCCTCAAGTTAAAACTCAGCATGAAAACAGCTCTCATCCTTATTATTGTTATTATTATTATTGTCATGATCTCCTGCTGAATTACCGCTGATCCACTGGTGCGTAAATACCCTTCTACACCAGTGTGTGAACTGGGGGATTAGCAGCGGGGCTGAAAGAGACACTGAGCTCACGGCGCTAATGATCTCAGAAATGTGAGTCTTTGTTGTTTTTAATGTCATCTGAGCAGAACACGCAATTTACTAAACACACAAACAGCGTATGCTTTGTGACGTCAGGTCACAAAGCAGCATACTGTGCTTTTTACTCCACAAGATGTTTTTCATGTTCAGGATGGATTAGTTTCCCCTTAAAATCATTTTAATCTATTTTTCACAACGTGAGGACAGATGTTATGAATAAAAAGCGACAAAAAATATGTAAAAAAACATCTTTAATACTAAGCACACTGGAAAGGTCCCGAGGTTCATTCATAGATAAAACATTATCCTTTATAATCACAAGACTTATTTTAGAGTTTGATTACATTTTATCTTAATTATCAGGGGAGTTCTCACACCATCATGGATTTTAATATAAACCTGTTGTTACACATAGTGTTGTATTGAAATTTTGAGTATAAAGTAAATATTCCAGGTGTTATAACTTTTTTTGTTGTTCCTCTATTTAACACTAAAGCCAGAGTCATATACAATACACAATGGCCACACTAAAGTTGCGCTCTTCTTACAATAAGCTCCAACTTTGTGTTATTTTTCTCTGACTGGACGGCGTCTTGTGTGTGTCTGTCATTATGCAGTACTTCTGCTAACAGTGAGTTTTACTGTGATAGTGAGTGAAAGGTTTTATCAAAGATTATATTTCAAACTGAACGTCTTATTTTCAGTAGTTGTAAATTCAGGCAAATTCAATTCTGCGCTCGCTCTTTGCAAACCTAAAAACTCCACCCTCACTTTTGTCAGAGTCGACCCGATCTTCAAGCCAAAGTCAAACTGGACTTAGACACTTGTTGCACAAGTTTTCTTTCACCACGACAAAGCCCCCTGTAAACTGTAAATGTAAAACCTGTCCTATAAACGTCCTGGATGAGTTACCGATCCTATCTTTAGCTGGAAGTTGGTGAATCTCTAACTTGAGTGTGAAAGGTCAGATTGAACTCGAGGAGGAAACTATCTGGAATCTGGAACTGGAATTAAACGTATATCTTGTCATCCTCTTTGGAAATATCTATTCTGAAGCCTTTAGGACTCCTGTGGTTTCTAAAACCATTCACACCATGAGATCATTTCCTCACACATCACACATCAGTGGATGTTCAGGAGGAACTGTTTATTTCTGCGCAACACACAACACAGAGACAGAGAGAGAGAGAGAGAGAAGGGTTCTTCTCAGTTCCCGGTGGCCTGAAGTGACCCGGCTGCCCTGCATCTGACTCTTAAAATACTCTTCCTTCAACGGCTTTTACTCTAAAACGTGGATTAAAAACCACGGCTGAGAGCATAACTATGTTTGCGTCTGTGGCGTGTGTATTTGGTTTTTATGAAATCCCCACAGCATATTACACTTACAGGGGCTCTGTGCGCTAAGTAAGAATCACTAAGTGTAAAATTGACAGATGGGGCTATTTGGTTTTTCTTAAGTGCTCGGGGACACTCGCACAGTTTGGGTGGGTCTCCTGTCGTCAGTGGTACTTTGGTTAATGATGACAGCTGCACTCAGTTGTGATTTACTTATTTTAAAAGAGAGAGTTATCCTCCCAACGCCACCCACCTCGCTCGCCCCCGCTCCCTCTCTCTCGGATGAAATTAAGAACAACATGTTGACTTCTGAATCTAAACATTAAAAACATATGCGGTCCATTAGCGCGGCACCCCCAGATGTTGGCGGAGGTAATCCCCCGGCCTTCTGCCGTTCTGATTGGCCCACAACTTTAATCACGAGATTGTTAATGCACAGCAGTGGAAACAATGAGAGAGTCGTGCGTGGTCGGGAGCGGGCGGAGTCACACGCAACCACGTCTTTTCAAAACAGATTAAAATCCAAAGTGGCACGAGGTGACACGATATGTGGCCAAAAGTCGGTAAACATTTGAATGTGCACTTTTGATTCTCGGGTATCAGTCTGTAGGAGGCTAACTTTAAGTGTCTCCTCATTTGATAATTTGGTTGTGGCGTTCCTCAAGGTTCTGCCCTGGGCACTGTTCTGATTGGCTTGTATTTGCTCCCCTTTGGTGAAAAACATTAAATAACAACATTAAATGTGTCTCCCCCTCTCTGTTTTATAGATTATGTTCAATTGCCCATTTCATCTAAATCGAAGCATGTAGAAAACAAAATTAATATTTATAGCTCATATCTTATTTCTGCCAGAGGTGGTCTTGATCCTAAAGGTGATAGGAAGACCCCCCATGTTAAATCCATCATCTGAAATCAAGATGTCTCAATGGACAAGACACTAACCCATGGCACTAACTTTGTGTAGTTCCCCAACGTAGTTCCCCAAAGTAGTTCCCCACTGGTTAAAGTCATGTGAATGTCACCAAGTAGCTAAAACTACTTGGAAAGTCAGAGAGTCGTCGAGCTATTGACGTCAAAACTTACAAACCAATTAAAATCATTTTACAATCGATTCTAAATAATATCCTCTAAAGTAAACTTGTCAAATGTTTCACTTTCGGTTATGTCCGTCTCTCACAAGAGTTTTTCCAAAGTCAAATCCCAAGAACACAAACTATGAACGATGTTAACCAACCTAGACTTTTGTAACTTCCTCTTCACACACATCTGCATTGCAATTGGTGTTTCATGTACTTTTGGTCATATTCTGTATGTAAGTATGTGCTGTATATACTGAATGCATACGTTCAGGAAGGAAATACAAGGTCTCATGGTGTAAAAAAAATCTAAAGAAGATTTAAAATGGGTTATTTTTCAGATACATTTTTGAGTTGATCCTCTGAGTGTCTGATCTCTAAATGAACGTTACAGATTTAAATCTCTCTCTCTCTCACTCTCTCTGATCCCAACCTGCTGATGCTAAACCTCTGACTTGTATTTTAAACCCAGAGGCCACAGACAAGATATTTAAGAGGAAGCAGATCTTTAAATATCTCGTCTGTTGCAGCCATTTGGTGACATTTTCTGACAGATTACAAGCTGCAAATGGAGCCAGAAGACAACAGATGTCCTTTAATAACTTTTAGTATTAATATATAATAAAAGATGTTGTTAAGAACCTGAAAAGGTCTTTTAATTTACTCAACATTTGTAATCAGGGACCCGGAGGATTCCCTTTAAAGCTCCCTGTTCTACAGAGAAGAATTATGCAGGCTTTCACACAAAACTGAAAGCCTGCATAAAACTTACACAAATTCAATATGCTAAGATAATTTTCAAGCTAAATTTCTGCTCCTAACTCAAACCAAGGAGGCTGTAACCTTTCATCCATAATGTAAATATAAAGATTATGCTCATTCTCATCTTTGCTTTTAAGAAGAAACACGATTAACTTCTGATTTTTATTGGAAGCACAAAAGGGCATACACTCTGTTTAAGAGCCTTTAAAAGTATGATGGATGGAGATCATCCAAAAGTAAATGAATACCAAATGACTCAATGAAGTGTTCTTGGTAGATTTTCCTCAATTATCCTTAAAACATAAAACAAATCCCTCATCTAGTGTGAGTTGAATAGTTTCTTAAAAACTGTGATTTAATGAAAAGAGTTCAGTGTAACTAGAGTTTTTTGAGACTGCATGGTTCTCTGCGGCTCTGATCAGAAAGCAAAGATTATCGTGTTAACCTGTCGCCTGGAAACATGATGGAAATGTAACTTGGTGTGGTGATACCAGGCTGGTGTACAAGTTGACTGTAAACAGGAAACTATATGGGAAAGAAGTAATCCCATCATGAAACACTCTTAGTTATACAAACAGAGGCTGTGGGGCTGTGAATCCTTCACTGCACAGATGAGGGATTAGTTATATATGGCTGCCGTCTCTCCAGCTGATGCAGGTCTCAGTTTTTTAAGCCCCTGAGATGTACTTGAAACATAAAGTTCACCCTCGGCCAAAGGTCGAGCACATTCCACAAATGTCTGTGCTTTATTTCACATTAGAACATTTATGCATGTACACACTGTGCAGTACATCATGTGCAGCACACTGTATATGGAGTGTGGAAAGATGGACTGACATTAAATATTAACATCACACAGCATCTTTTGAAGTCTGGACTCTTTAATTAATGTGTTGTGATGTTCACTGCATTCATCTAAATCTCATTAATTAAATGACAAAGATTTCAATTCTGATTATTTCTTACTTGATTAATAAACACTGAGAATGAAATGTGCTTGTTAATAAATACGTGTGCACTCCCTTCCATGTCGTGGCCCCAATTACAAATCCCAGTTCATAAACACGCACGTGCACACACATGCTTGTCTGTGTGCGCATGTACACACATGAACAAAGACCTTGTGACCTAATAAAATTCCCTTACTAAAGAAAGTAAGTGTGCCATCAAATTGGCTTTTAATCAGGGCTGAAGTAATTAATCGATTAGTTGATCAATAGCAACATCAGCCCTCAACAATTCAAATAGCAAAATCGTTTTCACTTATCAGCTGTCACACAACAAACACGTAAGTGGACAACACACGGCTTCAAACATATGGATGTTGTCATTAATAAACCACACAGTTGCATTAGATGCAGCTTATAGGTGACTAAGGTTAAAACTATCTGGAAACTTCAGTAAGTTACAAAGTAAGTTGTCCTCATGGCAGCTGAGTTTCTGTACATGAGGACACGGTGCATTCCACAGTAATACGTTCATATAGGACAAATAGGCATCAAGTCACTTTGCTGCAGTGCTGTGTAATCTGTAATCACCACATATTTACCCAGGACGTCAAATCGCTCTCTTTCTGTCTCTGTACATTAAGACTCTCTGGTATTAACAGAAGCTTTAACTTGCAGCGGGACATCTGTGTATGAAAGTAATTGAGAGCTATAACAGGATCAGGAGGTTCGTCCAGTGGGGGTGTCCATACCAAGAGGTCAGAGTTTCAAGTATTTCTTGACCTTACGAGATGTAAATAATGGCAGAGTTAGAGTTTCTGTTTCTGTAATGCTGTATTTTTGCAATATTTGTATATAATTATATACCGGAATCTAGCATGAGAAGCAGAAGGTTAAGCGTTTGTATACGTATGCAAAGGATCACAGACATAAATATGCGTGACCACAGCTTAGCGACACAAGTTAACTCTATACATGTAAGTAGAAGGACATGGGAGTTATTGGCCCCAGATGTTTACATTATGCTCTTATTGTTATATGACATAGGTTGTCAATTAGGATTACAAACATATGCAACAGCTGCTGATTTCCATACGTCCGCGAAAAACAATGACATGCTTGTCCAGTTTAAAATACAACATTTTAAATTCATTGTTAATCTTAATATTCATAGTATAGCATTATGGCTGGAAAGCCGCAAGAATTAAATCACAAACAAAGAAATTACAGTCTTACTTTGCTGTGGTTTGTATTTCAGGACCATGGACAGAGACAAAAGCATGAAGAGGTAAAACTGGTGAAAAGTGACGATTTATGTACAAAATTCAAAGTCTAGAATTTTTTGGAATTGGAAACACACCGAAAGATTTAATTTGGGCACACGTTGATTATCACAGCTCCGACAACCTATGAATCATGGCTTGTATGGATCAAAGTAGCGATGGCAGCAGGTTCTCTCTCATAGTCAGACCCTGTTTAAGAGGATGGTTCCAAAGGCCGAACAACATGTGGAGGTGAACTTAATATCCGGCTGGTACTGGTTCAACTGGCTTCAGCCATTCCAAATCAAGAAACCTTTTAAAAGCAAAGAGTCAGCACTTGAAGGTTATCGATCCGGAGATATACCAAACCTTTAAACCTAATGCTGTACAGGAGACTCCAACTTCAGAAAACACTGGCAACAGAAATCTCAAGACTAAAAAAACTTGGTCATCATGACACTGGCTCACAGAATGAAGCTCAACTTAGGTAATTTGAGTGTTTGAGTTTAAGGAGAAGGTGATGCACTGAGATGATTCAACTTTAAACTGAGCAGGCAGCGATAATGTCATTATGAAAGACAAATGCAGAGAAGATAGAGGTGATGGCAGCGAGAGGCCCATGACCCAGTTTACATCTCACTGCAAAGGGATTATAACCAGAGTTTAAAGGAATATGTTTGTGTCATGATTCCTGTTGCTACATTATGAAAACACTTACAATTTCACTAATTTACACCAACTTTTAAGAAATCCTACAGAAAATCCAACCATCCTGTTCCCAACAACACTTCTTGAGGGATGTTTCTAGTCTCTCACTCCTTCCATCTGTGTCACTGGGCGTTCCCCCCCGAACCCTTGGAGAAGACTGACGTATCACATCCCATTTCTCCCCCCCACCCCCCCTTTTCATTCTCTCCCTCCCACCTCTTCTCCGTCCGTCCTCCGTCACGTCATCCACGGTGTCCTGCGGGATCCGGGAAATGATTAAGGAAGACAGTTTCAAATACCTTTCAAGTCTCTCCCTGATGGCACCACAAAGTAGGTGGGCACGGCGAAGGTGGGAGCTGGCAAGAGGAGGAGCAGGCCTCGCTGCCGGGTGGAGACAAGAGGTGAATATCTGAGTGTGTGGGAATTTGTTTGTGTGTAGATACTTTTACAAGGAAGGCGTCGTTTGAGCTTTCATGACTTGTGAGCGCAAGTGGAGGTCGAGAGGGAGAAAGGATTACTGGTTGGTGTCTGTAGAAAAGCTTGTGTGTTCATCTCCCTTGTGTTTGCAAGGTAAATATGTGTGTGAATATGTGTGTGTGTGTACAAAAGAAATCAGGACAGCAAAAGAGACAAAAGACAAATTGGACCTTTTGAGCCCCCGTAGCAAAATATACTATCTCATTTACATCTGAGTTATACTTTAAAGATTGTTTTGTTCTGGAGTGACATACATACAGGGTCCCTCATTGTGACATGCTGCTCGTTGTGTCATGCTGGAGCGTGTGCGTGAGTAACTACATATCTCATGTGTGTGTGTGTGTGTGTAGATATATATGTGTGTGTGTGTGTGTGTGTGTGTGTGCGCATGGGTCTTTGTGAGGGAGAGATAATGAGATCTTGCTCAGCTGAGGCCTGGTCTTGATCCCCAGAAGCCCTGGACTCATTTCAGTGAGAAACCTCTGAATACGAAACTGAACACCTCTGGCGGAAACACAAACCTGGTCTCAAGTACAGAGATCCGAGCAGACGATAAGTCCTGTTCTGCACCGTGAAGCCCACACATGGCCGGTCTTTGTTCCTTTTTTTTGGGGAAGGTTCAAATGCTTTCCGGACTCTGTAGGATTTCTCTGTGTGTGTCAACTGGGAAACTGCCTTTCCTGAGCTGCACAATTTCATCGCAGCTCGTACCAGAGAGGAATGAAAGGTCGTGAAACTTGTTTTCATCAGCAGCACAAGTACAGGTCAGGAGCAGGGGAACAGCATAGAGGTTAATCCAACATTTGAAAGCACAAGAGCCTTGTGATTGTATCTGTGTCAATCAACGTAAGATCCCGCTTTCTCCAGGATAGATGAGCAAGAATAATAACAGAGCTGCTGTCATTGCCAATTTTTAAAAGTACTGCTTATCCTATTAAGCTATCGATAGAACAGCTTTTTCAGACATATGTTAACTTGAACTCACAAATTCATCTGTTCCTGCTTTTCCTGCTACCAGCTGCAAACCAGAGTAAGTGTGCAGACTCCACTTTACTTGGTCTGTCTCTACAAACTAGTCACCAAACACAGAGATCTAGATTATAAACATGTTCACTGCTACGAGATATCCAAAGAGTTCTGAAGACTGCAGCATGTGGACAAAATAGTATGATGGGAATGTAATAGGAACAGCTGATGCAGTTAAAATTATGCAATACAATTTTAATATACTGGAAAAACACTTTGCAAATGTGCTGCAAGTTTGAATAACTTAATTTACACAAAAGGTAACTACTAACTAAATCTATATAAGTATGAAAGTTAACAGTGACTCAGTTGTGTAACCAAAGTTTGCATAAGACTTTTCCACATTAACCTGACAGAATATATAACACAGGCCCTTTGGTGAAGGCTGTAGCACAAAGGCCGTTAAGCTGTCGCTCGCCATATTGTTATTATTATTTACTATACACACCTCACCCACACTGGTAATGTTCACTGAGTTTGCTATAACTTTCCATAGCGGTGAAGTCTTATTTCAAAGTATTATAAACGTATGACTTTTTCCCCCCCATTCTTTTTTCTTAATTTCTCTCTTTCGTTCGTCCCTCCCTCCCTCCCTCGCCTCTCCGTCCCCGTCAGCTAGCCTCGTCGCGCGCGTTAGCCAAAGCTATCACTGTTCCCTTTTCTTTTTTGGCATTGTTCAAACTAAATGGAAACAAGGTAATTAGCTTGTTACAATTAAAGCGAGACGAGCGGATGAATTGTAATCACCCGCAATGGAGTTCCTGTTTCTCCCCTGCAGCCTCCAACAGGCCAGCTGAGCTATCCTCATTTGCATAATTAAAATATACAAATGATAATGGATTTTGTAGTCAATGTCCAGAGGCTGCAGAGGCAGGGATGAGAAGAAAATATGAAATCACAATAACAACCACGCTGGCTTCGCCCAGAGGGGAGGGGACGGGAAAGGACGGGAGGGGGGAGGAAGAAGGGAAGGGAAGGAAGGAAGGAAGAAGGGATGGAGGTGTGAGGAAAATAATGTTGCGCTACTGGAAAAGAGAGAAAGAAGGATGTAAAGATAATGAAGGATAAACGAGAGAAAAGACAGCGTGAACATCAGGTAGAGCAGAACAAAGGTGGACCAATTACATTTGCAAATAGCACACGCCTGGCCCTGGCCTGTGCTGCCCCCCCCCTCTAGGGAAGTCTTTCGCCTGATTACATGAAATTGGGATAGAATTAAACATCTTGGAGTTGTCCTAAGACAAACCAAAATGAAATTAGAACCCGGCTTCTTTTTTACCTCGGAGCGCCGCAGAGCCGCACGGCAGGGAGGGAAGGAGGGAAGGAGAGACGGAGGGATTTTTGCAATTAGGTGAGGGACAATGTCGGGGAAATTAGGCCTTAGAGCTGAGTTCTCCTCCCTCTCCTGGCTTCCTCTGTAGTTTTTCCTTGTGAAAGTTCGGAGGCGAAACAGCTGTGATCTCTCGGTGCCGATGTGGTAATAGACTTCACACACACAAACACACACAGAACTGCGCCAGAATGCATCTACACACACACACACACACACACACACACACACACACACACACACACTTGAGCCCTGGTGATTTGGCCTGCATGGCGGCTCAGAGCACAGAGAGTGTGGGCAGCGTTCGCTGGGAGCACTGGGCTCGGCCCCAAAACAGCAAGAGAACAGCTCTCCAGTCACTAAACACAATCTTTTACCTCTGCAGTGAAGGTTTGAGGGCGGGAGTTGTTGTGTAGTGAGGGGCCTCTTTACAAACAAGTGTTAGCTGCCACGTCAAATGAAAGAACATGTGTATGAAAGGGTTGTGTGACTATGATCCTCTCTGAAAATCATTGTATCCATGCAGGCTACACATCGCTCCACTTTAATTTACCTCCACCGAGGAGTTTATGTTTTGATATGTAGCACAGAGGGGTTTTACATGGATGAGTGTACGATACAAAACACAGACAGAAGACGTCAGGTCACAGAACGCTAAAAAGAGAAATAACCAACAAACTGAGGTAAGTGGTTATAATCATAATGATTAGAGGAGAACAGCATTCACCCTCAATAGGAAACAGTTGGCTTGTTTCCTTAATTACTTCTGTACATCTCACCTCCCACTGAAGGTCTCGTGATGACGTCGCACATCTTCTACCTTCGCTCCTACAGACAACACACACTCCAGCTCATCGTCAGAATATAAACTGACTGTTTTAAGAGTTAGAACAAATGACCAGTGCTGTAACTTTCTCTTTTATTAGATGATTTGTTCTGCTTTTGTTCTCTTTCTCTTCTTATTCCACTTTTTCCTCCACCCCCCCGAGCATTTGCCTCTCAGTTTTCCTCTCTTGCTTCCTATCTTCCCTCAGTTTGATGTTATTCCCCTAAAAACTGTATTACCAGCATGTGTGCAATGAAATGAAATGTTCACTGCGACGGTCATTTTCTCATTTTCTCTCTGTTCTTCAGCCCTTTCGTCATCTTTCGCTCCTCGTGTTCCCAATCATACACACACACGCACACACACACACACACACAAACGCACGTACACACAACTCTGCAGCCAGTTTCTTTGTATCCATACTGCCTCAGCTTTTCTACGAGCTCATCCTTTAACTCACCCTTTACTATTTACACTTCATTCTTTTGTTAATAGCTTCGTCCTCCGTCTTCATGTGTGTGCGTGTGTGTGTGTTTGTGTGTGTGTGTGTGTGTGTGTACATATATACAACTCCCCGTATGTTCCGGCTCCCACCGCCCCTGTTCCGTGTGTGTGCACGCGAGTGAAAGCAATAACAGTGGCAGAGCTGTAAGTAAATAATGAGCAGTAATCAAAGTTAATGGAACCCAATGGGAGCCACAGCTTCTGTGTGTGGCAATAATCTCATTTAGAGAGAGAGGCAGATTTAGTGGATAATTGGGGCCTAAGTACTCACTGATTCCCCTGCTAACGAACTAACCAACGGAGCTGCCGACGCTCGTTTTGTTTGCAATCACGCCGACACAGATGGAGCACAAACAAAGAGGAGACGCTCGATGCACTAACACATCTTGGCTGCTCTTCTTCTTCTGCCGCTCTTCTCTCCTTCCCCTCTTTCTTCTCTTTACACTCGTACTATCCCGTTATGTTTTCTTGCACCTCTTCTTCTTTTCTAGACATCTGTCCCTCCGGGTCCAGTCCATTTCTGTGTCCTCCTTACCTCTCATTTCCTCTCATCTCCCACAATCCACTATCCTCATCTCCTTGAATCTCCCTAGTTTCCTCTCATCGTCTTTCTTTACTTCTCTACCTCCCCTTCTTTCCTTCAGCTCCTCTCCTCTCGCCACAAACCTTCTCTCCTGCCTTTTCTTTTCACCTTGTTTTTGGTCTCAATTTCTCCTTATAGGTTTTCTTTCAGCCTTTTCATTTCAACTCTCTCTTTCCCCCCCTTTCATCTCAGTTTTTCTCTTAATTTAATATCCTTCTTCCCTTGCTTCTCCACGCTTTTCCCTTCCCTTCTTCTTTTATTTCTCCTTTTGTGTTATCTCTCCTTTGTGCTCCTGTCTTCTTGCTTTTCATCTCATACCATCTTGTCCTTGTTGTGTGTGCGTCTATGACATAAACAGAGATGTGTGCATGTATCTGTGTGTGTTTGTGTGTGTGTGTGTGTGTGTGTGTGTGTGTGTGTGTGTTTGTGTGATGGAGTTAATGGTGGATGTTGTCAGTTGCACAGCAGGTGTTTCACTCGCTCTTGGGAAAGACCAGCATGCTTTGCTCCAGGTGTGTGTGAGTTGTCCAGATGTCATTATGGAACATCACTGTGTGTTTTGTCTTGTTCTGTCTTTAACCCTCAGCTGGATGAGAGCAGAATCTTACTCAGCGTGAAGACTGGACCTCGTCTGTCTCTCTCATCCTCCTCTCAGCTGATTTCACTCCTTCCTATTCTCCCATCCTTCTCCTCCTCTCTCGAATTATCTATTTACCTCTTTTCTTTCGTTTCGTGCTTTTGTTTTTTCTGCCAACTTCTTCCATCTTTCTCAGTTTTTTTTTATGAATCTCTGATGAACGGCGTTAACGAAGCATCTAAATAGAAGGAAAAAGGAAATGAACAAAAGAAATAATTAACAAACAGATAAAACGTGAGCCATCTGATTTCCCCTCCGTCTCTTTTGCTTGTTTACACATTTATATAATCTTATTTGCTTTCTTAGCTTGTTTTTTCTTGCAGTAATCGTTCTTTCTAGACTAAATCATCTGAGAAATGTGATTAAAGGATGATGAAGGATGCTCGATCAGTCCTCATTTCATCAAGAATCACATCGTACTGGACGACAGTGACTCGTGCGTCCACCTGCTAACATTACCAGACCTTCTCGTGCCAGTGGCAATTAAACCTGCAACTGTGGCAGCGTTAGCACCTTGCTTTCTGCCTGGTCTGCAGAGAGTCATTACTCTAACAGGGTTTTCACTTCTCGGTCTGACTGCACATTGAATGTTGTTAAACACTCATCAGGCAGAGTAATATTTCTGAGGTGCAAAAAAAAATAATAAAGAAGAGCCTTACAGGTCAGGTCACATATTTAAAAGTGCAATTTAAAAAAAGCCTTCCAGCTACATTTAATATTTTTAAGTATGGTTATGCCACTGTGATTATAAGTATTCAGTGTGTGTGGATGCATGGTGGCAGCTACACTTGTATGTGTGTGTGTGTGAGTGTGTGTGTGTGTGTAGGGGGGGGTCCAGCTTAGGGCAGCAAAGCCCGACTGTAAAAGATGTATTTAATCAGAAGATATTCGACTCAGGTTATATTTACTTACCATCGCTCGGTATTAAAAAGCACAGTTACAGTTATTGTGCGGACAGGAGGTTATTACGATATTGGAGGGGGATCTTAAAGGGGGCCGTTTAATCAAGGACACACACACAGATACAGACACACACACACACACACACACACACACACACACACACACACACACACACACAAGGATGTCACATGGATTTGGAGTAAACCAGACTTTACACATTTAATTACTTATTAAGTGGTGTGCAAATACGTAGGCTGCACCAGTAAGTATTGGAAGTGCACAATCATTTCACTTTCACACACAGAGACAGACACACACACACACACACACACACACACACACACAGACAGACACACACACACAGGGGCTTGTACAAATACATCTAAGGCTTCTAGAAGCTTAGGAACGTGGCCCATTACATAAATGAGCAGGATAAGATGCTTAAACATTATTTACACACAGGGCAGGAGAGGATTAAGATCGACCCCGAGTCTCTCTCTCTCTTCCTTTTGTTTCATTTGGTTCTGACCTCGTCTTGTTTCGTTGGTTGACATTTTCTACCCGTATCCTTTATTTACACCATTTTCTTCCATTTCTATGATTTTATTTTCCGTCCCAATCCACAAAGACTGTGTTTTTAATTAAAACAATGCGTTTTTTACAAATACAGTGAACAAACGCTGCTTTATAGACGTGAACATGAAAATAGAACAGAGTAGAAATACTGTGGGCCCTAAAAACAGTGTCACTAAGTGAGTCACAGAGAGTAAATCGACCTCTGTGTATGAGAGCTAACTGGAGCGACTAGTCATTCTGTCACACGTCCTGATTGGCTCATTTAAATACAGCTCAGGTGTAATTGGCTGGCAAATTAAACTGTCATTATTGGACAGGTGAGGAGGGAGGAAAAGCGCCGAGAAGTGACAGGACAAAATAGCCGCTGTGCTCCCGTGGGAAAACTGGGGGAAATAGAGGGGAGACAGACACACACACACACACAGCGACCCACAGCGACACACACTCGGAGACCTCATTGTAAAGTACATATGATGCATGAAGTCCCTCAGACATGCATAAATACATACGGCACATCTGAGTTGTTGTGTTTTTTCCAGAGGTAGAAAATAACAGAGGTCCAACTCAGACGTGTAATTATTGTTATTAAATACAACTTGTTCTTATTTCAATTTGCTGAGACTTTTTTGACTTTCTCTTGTTTTCTGCCAGTTTCAAATTCAGCAAAAAACATTCTCTCTCTTTGCATCTCTCTCTCTCTCTCGGGCGCTCGCTGCTTTGACACGACCCGGTCATAAAACTGATGGATGGATGGTGGCCAGAGCTTCTCCAGGTGAACCCTGACCTCCCAGAGTGTGTGTGTTACTATGACCCATCTGTGTGGGCCGTTAAGAGCCTCTTCTTCTTTGCCCTCTTTTTCTGACCCACATCCTCAGCGGTCAACACTGAGAGCACTCAGACCCCGGGGAGTGTGTGTGTGTGTGTGTGTGCACACGTGTGTGTATTTATTAGTGTCAGTACATACACAAGGGTGAGTCTTGGGAGGGCAAACGCACACACAAAAAGAGTTTTTCATGATCTCATCAATGGATTTTGAATACAGTATTAACGATGGCTGGACGGCCCCTGGCCACTACTTACTGAATCAGATATGTGACATCTGATAGGACTTAAATTCAAAAATCCATTTGTAATGCAATATAGCAGCGTACTTCATGTGAGGGTCAGGACCCGGAGTTGGGTCATTGAAAGATCGTAATTATTTTTCAGAGCAAGCAGACTGCCTCAAAACCATTTGGCTCTTTTTAGAAATTTGAAAGTGCATGAATGTGCAAGTCAAGCCTGTGTAAGATCTAAGTGTGTTTTCTTGATGGAATATTTAAGCCATAAAATTGTATATATTTAGCTATTTATTTACCGGTTATTAGTAATTTGGCCAAAAATGCCAGAAGAAAACCTGAAACATGGAACAAAATTATATCAAATAGCTCAAGCTGGCATCTTATTTCTTATTTTGTCTGAGCAACCATCCAAAACCTGAAGTTATTGAGTTTATAACGACTTAAAACCGTTGACAAATCATTTGAGCAGCTGGATAAAGTATTTGTTTGACATTTCTAAAGTCTATTTACTAAATTTCCGCTTATTAGTCTAGTTGTAGATAAATTTGAGGCAACTAACTCATTTAAGTTCTAATTTTGACAAATTTTAACAGAGTTTCCTCTACATTGCTGTTTCAAGTTCTCTTTTTCTTACCTTACACTTAACTTGCATAAAATAAAACTAGTAATATTTGTTACAAACACAAGAAATTGGATCTTGATTGGTTTTCAACTTTGGACTATATCCACCACCCACTCAGAGCCGTTAATACCAATCTAATAAAGAACATTATAACACTTTCCTCAAACTTCTCCACCATCAGACTCAAACTTGCAGACTCCGGCTGCAGCAGAGTTGCTCTCTACCTCTTTTGTCTCGGGGGCGACTCCCGCACATGGTCACTGTTCAGGAAATGGACACAATTTCTTTTTCAGGTTTCCCTGAAGAGATATTTCCGCCCACAAACCCGACTGATTGAGCTCCAGGCTCCAGTTTCCACCGGTGGCCATATGCAAACAAAACAAAATTAAACCTGTAAGGTTTAAAGCAGGACATTAAAAAATGTTTCCGTCCCGACCGCTGCACAATAATTACACAACTTTTATTGTTATGTCCGGCCTTACTGGATGATAGATTCTGAGCCGGGCACAGAATGTTTTGCCTTGTGCTATTGTGCTATTAATATGTGGTATTGAATATGACATTATAATGGCCAACTGTATTCTGCTAATGACATGGTCCAGTGAACCATCTGTCTGGGGAACGAGAAGACAGCAGACATTAGATCGGCTGTCAGAGGTGATACACACACACACACCCACGCACACACACAGACACACACACACACACACACTTTTAGATACTCGATGTGTCCGAAGACACACACAAAAATCACACACAAACACACAGTGATGCCTTTAAGTGCTGTTTAGGATGGAAAGCCTTTGATTGGTGTGTGTGTGTGTGTGTTCGTGTGTGTGTGTGTGTGTGTGTTTGTGTGTACAAAGCTCAAACAAATGGATTCAATATCTCAACAAACTGTGTGTGTGTGTGTGTGTGTGTGTCTCGAAGGCCCGTGCCCCTGTTGTGACATCATCTATGAATGTCATAATTGAGGGTCGGTAAATTGCCGCTTTTCTCCGCTCAGCGTCGCCCCATGTGTCAATACCGAGGTTCAAGGTGACGCTGCGGATCAATACGCAGAGACAGGAGCCATCCGCTGGATTTACAGCCACAGTAACAAGAGAGCCATGAAACCACGCGGCCGTAGCCTTCAGCGAGCGAGAGGCCGGACGAGACGCCGCGCTGCTGCCAAGCATTTGTCAAACATGCACATCGGGGATTCTCTGAGGAATTTTCCTACTCTTGTTGTTGGTTTGGGGGGGTAATGATGGTTTGAGTTCTGCATCAGTCACTACTGTAGGGTGGGGGGGTTGTTGTTGGAGATGTGAATGAACAAAAGATGATTATTAAACTTGTAATATTCAAAATGTTCCTTTTTATTAAATACAGCAGGGAAACATCGGAATGAAATGTAGCTTTTATTATTTTGACACATAAAGTGATGAAAACTTAACTTGATTAATTTAGACAAATAATTAAGTACTATCTTTACGTACTTGTACTTATTACTTTACTTCAGCTACAATTTTACTATATTCTCACTAAAAAAGATCCTTTTTATTTCATTTAATTTGCCTATAACTGCTCTAGTGGAAATTATTTTTTAAATACCCAACAGTATAGGAATAAGTCTATATTTAAATCAAGCAGAAGCTTCAAGTGTCTGAGGTAGAAAAATTAAATTATTATCCAGACGGCTGGATGTAGGTTTATTGTTTATTTTTGTGCCAGCAAAAACCAAACAAACCAATTCTCATTCCACAGAACATGGAATCTGTATTGAGTCCCTCATTTCTTATAATGAATCACCCTGGAGAAAGATGCTTCACAGTCAGTGAGGAGAGCAGGAATCTCGAAAGGTGCAAGTAGGCCGGTTTTATCAAACTAGAAATAAATCTTGACCCAACAACTTTAGTTTTTTAGTAAAATCATTTCGTTTGACCTTTCAAAATGTTGAGGTTAATGATTTAAGTTTGACTCAAGGACAAAAGAAAGAATGAAATCATATGCAATGCAAAACGGGAAAAAGTCAATTTTTCATTTCTTTGGTCAGCTCACAAATTCACACGCATGCATGAGTTTGTGTGCATTTATGAATTCATCACAGCAGCTACAGCGGGCAGGGATGTCCAGCAGGCATGGATGTCACAATGATAGTAGGTGAGCTGTGAAGGTGACGACGCCTGCCGTGTGTGTGTGTGTGTGTGTGTGTGTGTGTGTGTGTGTGTGTGTGTGTGTGTGTGCGTTCCAGGTGATGGATTAGCTTCATTTCCAGTGTAAGCCGTCTGTTGTAAGTGAGCGAGAGAGTGTGTGTGTGCTTGAACCCGAGCAGTAGGAGGGAATGTGTGTGTGTCTGCTGGACCGTGTGTGTGTGAGAGAATGTGTTTCTGTCACATCGTTTCTACTTATATGTGCTTTTACCTGTATGTGTGTGTGTGTGTGTGTGTGTGTGTGAGTGTGTGTGAGTGTGTGTTTGTGTGACAGTGGCTGAGTGATGGGTCCAGTATACCGTGTAGTATAGTGGACAGACGCTGGGTTTCTCTCGCCGGGGGCAGTGGCGAGGCGTGTGTACAATCAAACGTGTGTTGACAGGAACGATGGACATCACACGGTTATGATGACCTCAACCTGCTTCAGGTGACACCCCACCCCCCCCCCCACCCCCATGCGCACACACAGACACAATAACTGTTCTTTCGGTGCTTTTTTAACTTTGTAGACAAATCCACACTGAATTACCCTGAACAACAAAAGACAAATATAGATTCAGCTAAATCAAACTTAGGGAGTAAAACTCAGAGGAGGTGAGATCTAGAAAATCTTTGTCACTAGGTTCCCAGCTCCAGAAATTAACTTGGCAACGTGTAAGACAGAGGGATTCAGGAATAGTCAAGATGACAAGAGGTAGAAAGTACGGCCGAGCGTCAAACTTTCCCATTCTGTCATTTCCTTCTAACTTGTCAGGCCGAGGTCAGGTTTTGACCTTTAATTTAATGATATGATGATGTCATAATTTGTTCAATTAAATCCATTCACACTGGGCCTAAATAATTGAATAAGACTTTTTAAATTTAGAAAAAGGTGAAGAAACTGAGTGGGTTTGACTTTGTGTGTGTCTGTGTGTGTGTGTGTGTGTGTGTGTGTGTGTGTGTGGACACATGTGCTCTGTGTGCACACACTTGCTTTGTGTGCGTCCCTGTGTCTTTTCTAGTCCCCCCCGTGAGCCCAAAACAAGGTAAACGTATAATAATAACATCTTCAGAATGTATCTCCCCATCTTTCTCCCTCGAGCAAAACAACCCACCCTCCACCCACCTCCTCCTCCGCACCTCCTCCCTGCCTCCTCCCCCCCGGCGGTGAGAGGAGCGTCCGGGTGTGAAATGTAAAAGGGAGAATGCTGTCGTTCAAACTGTCCCAACCACCAGTGTCTCCCTCTCTCTCCCTCTCTCCTCCTCTCGTTCTCTTCACTCTCTCTCGCTCCCTCCTTCTCAGGTGGGCCGGCTGCTGCAGGTTGCAGGTGTGCAGGACCCCTCAGCCAATGAAAAATGAGAGCCGTCGTGCGCCGCGACTTTGATGAACCTCACCGTACGTCGGCCTATCACTCTTCTCCATTTGGCTTCCCCCGGAAAAAACGCCCAGCTACACACACACACACACAGTGCACGCACCCACACACACACACACACACACACACACACACAGGTGGCAAACACTCTGGACCAAATATTTGTCTTGTTGAAGGAAGAGGCTCCGCTCGGGTAAAAACGCAGTCAAGAGAGTCTGCTAGAGTGTGTGTGTGTGTGTGTGTGTGTGTGTGTGTGTGTGTGTGTGTGTGTGTGTGTGTGTGTGTGTGTGTGTGTGTGTGTGTGTGTGTGTGTGTGTGTGTGTCTGTGTGCAAAAGCTGTGCACAGTGTTTGAGAACCTTTATCTGTTAAAAAGTGATTTGACTTTGAAGTCACCGCACTGGGAAGATAAATGATTACAATATCTTGAAAACTTTCAAGTTTAAATAATGTCCTTTTTGATTTGTGTAGTTCTGAACAAAAATAAATAAATGGAAATGTCTAGTTGTAGAAATTTTAAATAGAAATTCTCAAATAAACGTCTAATTTCAAATGCATCTCAATTTTTTTTTCTTTTTTCTGTTGTTTAATGTGATTTTTCGTAATTCACCAAAATGCACAGGAGTTTTTCTTAAATCTACTTCCTCTCCACTCATCTGTAATGTGAACCTCCTCCTCCTCCTCCTCCTCCTCCTCCTCCTCCTCCTCCTCCTCCTCCTCCTCCTCCTCCTCCTCTCTCTCTCCGTCTGCCTCTCTTTCGCTCTCTCTTTCTTCCCTCCCTGCTTTTCCAGGGGTGCAACACTTGTTGAGGTAGATGACACTGGAAGACAAAACTGTGTCCAGTGGTCACTGCCTGTGTGTGTGTGTGTGTGTGTGTGTGTGTGTGTGTGTGTGTGTGTGTGTTGCTCTTTATGAGTGTGTAACAGACTTGGGATCTGCGATGTGAGCAGCTATGCGTCGGGGGGCTAATCCCTCCCAGTTGGTCCCTAATCCGGTTCTAATCCCTTTAAAACTCTCTATCAGCCTCTCAGGACCTCAGCGGGGTTAAGTCACTAAACACACACTCCAACGCACAAGCACACACACTCCAACGCACAAGCACACACTCACACACACACACCCTTTACTCCTGGTTAAGTGTTAACAAGTCACCATCATCCTTTAAATGAGCCCCTTTCAAAATAAGACGGAGTTAAATGATTTTACTGATTGATTAAGTGATTTTCTACAGATGAACCAGGACAGTGTTTAGTGTAATGGTCGATAGGAAGCAGTTGATTAAACTGTCCTATTGTTTTTTTAATTATTTTCACACAAATGCTATTTCAACTTTGAAGTATTTTTTAAATAAAGCATTTAGAAAAACAGTTAGACAATAGAGAATGGTTAAGATTTGTGAACTTTACCGATAGCAGTGTTTATTGTTAGGGTGAAACCAAAGAAGTGCATATTTACATGATTTTTTATTAAAAATTATCTTTTAGGGTTTTAATCAAATTCAAACGTTGGTGGTTGTTTCTAAGTTTGACAGAAAATATAATTGTTATGAAATTGTGCAAACATTCAAATCAATCAGGAATCTGCTCTGGTTTTTTTTCTAGATCTAAGAAGATGAGATGGACGTAAAGATTATTAGAGTTCATTATCTTTCGATGCATTATCATGATGACAACTTCAGGGTTCTGGTTGCTCAGTTGATTAGTTTCACCAGTGGTAAATATTAATGTAAAGTAAACGTGTTGTGGCAGTGACTGAACGCAGCCTAATTTATACATTTATATCATTAGAACTATATTTGAGGCAAAAAATTGCACTTTTAAAATGTAAAATGCAAAAGAAAACAAACACTTTTCATTATACAAACACACACACGCAAGACACACAAACATGCACACACACTCCCTTTAATCCTCTTCTCCCCCCCCCCGCTCCCCACCACTTCCCAAAACAGACGAATGCATTACACAAATGAAAAACAAGTGAGAGGCTGGAGGAGAGGCAGGCGGGGGGGCAAGGGGGGGAGGGAGGGAGGGTGAGTGAGATTTTATTTAAGTGTTCTTGTAAGCCATCTAAGATATTAATGTTGCAAAGCTACTTATCAATATTTAAGAACGTGAAAGGAGTGTGAGGGCAGAGGGTGGTTGTGTGTTTGGGGGGGGGCAAACCAGGAGGGACCTGCACTTTCCAAGGTGTGTGTCTGTGTGTGCGGGTATGCCTGTGTGTGTGTGTGTGTGTTTGTGTTTGTGTTTGCAGAACCACAGTGCAGCCATCAGAGACAAGATGAGGTCTCTCTGACAGTTAGAGAAGAGGAATTGCTCCGTCTCTGTCCCACTAAAAGCTTTAACACACCTACAAACATCGTGTACAGTACTCACACACACTCACACACACAAACACACACATACGCACAAAGCACTGTTAAGTGATGGTCAGGATAGTAAATACAACTGCTAATGCCTCGTAACCACAACATACCTATTTTATGTTGTGGTTAAGATTCACTGATTTATGTTTAAGAGTGTATTAATGCATTTAGGTGTGTAAACATGTACAGTATGTGAACTGTGTGTGTTTATGCACAGGAGGTTGTCTGTGCCACGTCTACACATCTACACACGTGTGTGTGTACAGAGGCACGGCATCAGTGTTTGTCTAACTCTCATTCACTCAAGTTTATTAGTAGAAACATGTTTTACCCCGAGGATTTTACAGTAAATCGAGCGTTCAATTTCTTTCATTATGATAGAAAAGTAATATGGAAAAACAAACTGTCCTCAGAACCACATTTCAAGGTTTTATCGATTAATCAGTTATTTTGAGACAAATTGTTTTGTGTGGTCACAAAGTATTGCCGAGAGAAAGAGAAACATTTTGTGCTGCCTTCAAATGAAAAAAATATAAAAAACAATGGAAAAAAACACCTGAATCTAACATTCACTGTGTGTCACTGTGTGTGTGTCTCAGTGTGTGTGTTAGTATACAGCAGACAGAGTGTGGTGAGCAGCATGAGCGGAGGTCCGCAGGTGTTTGCCACATCTGTAGTTCGAAAACATTAGTGACACACACACACACACACACACAATCACACAAACAGACACACAGACACACACAAAACAGCCTTTTTCTCTTCTAATATGTGGTCCCCAATTAGCTGGTCTTTACTTTGAATTTAATCCCCGAAGAAACCCTATGACGCACATATCCCCTATGACAGAAACACACAGACACGCACACACTGACACACACAAACACACACTGACCTCTGGACAGTGTTCTGTCTTCCTTTGTCTTCCAGTGTCATCTGTAGTGTTACACATCCAAAACACTTTCTGAACACAAACCACTAAATGACGGCTGCAGGGCACAATAGGTGTGTGTGTGTATCTGTGTGTGTGTGTGTGTGTCTTTGTGTGTGTGTCTTTCTGCAGAGAAGAGACTGAAAGGCACAAAAAGGAAGAGAATGATCTTGTGAGAGTGTGAATTGAGGGAAACTGTGTGTGTGTGTGTGTGTGTGTATGATGACCCCAGGCGAGGCGAGATGAATGGGTGCTCTGACCTCCCTGCAGGGTGCAGGCATGCTTATTTACACAAAGCACCCTTAGGTGTGTGTGTCTGTGTGTCAGTGTCCAAACTTGATCTGTGTGTTGTACATGTCTCTTTTTTCATCAATTAAAGAACTTGAGTCCCAAGATCTGATGTTAATACTAGAAAAGCCTCAGTACTCATTGGTCATTCTGGGCAGTTCAGGCTCTAACTTTAGCAAGTTGACACGTGTAAGAAAAACATAATAAAAAGAAAGAAGATTGTGAAAATTGGTGAAGCTGTTAAGTGACATAAACTTGCACACACATATTGATTTAAAGTTGCTGATTTTTATTGTTGCCTCATTATTTGGTTTTAACTTGAAAAAATGTGGCATTTTTTTGGGCTTATGGTGGTTTACAGGTAAAGTAAGCAATGATATACATGATATGAATCTGATTCAATGGAATTTTAAGACTTTTCAGGGAATACAAATATAATCCAGACTCATATTTACCTGTGATGAGAACTCAAGGTGATTCCAGCAGCGTAAATAAATTCAGAGCCCTGATGATAACTTTCACAATTCAACCACAGGTTTAAAGTATGTTTGAATAACAACCCTGTCTGTTTATATATTGTGTGTGTGTATATGTGTGTGTGTGTGTGTGTGTGTTTGTGTGTGTGTGTCTGTGTGTGTGTGTGTTAGAGAGAAGCATTTCGTCTGCATCCATAGAATTGCATTGATTTGCCTGTGAAAGGTGAATAAATTGTATATGTATTTTATGGAAACAGAAAAATCCATGCAAACTGTTTACAATGCTTTCTGCTTGTGTAAATCAAAGGAGGTGATCAATGTGCGTATTGACGGATCCATCGTCTGAGCGCGCACGCCACACGTGTGTGTGTATGTGTTTATGTGAATAAGTGCCTGAGTCATTATGTAGGGACACAACGTGCACGTGCAATATGTACGTTTGTTTACATTTGTTTGTTTTCTGCCTTTGTGTATGTGTGTGTGTGTGTGTGTGTTTGTATCCACAGCCCTGCAGCTGTTTATGCTCCTCAGTCAGTTATTGAATGTGTGAGGATTGTGTGCACGTGTGTGTGTGCGCGTGTGTGTGTCTTTTTAGCCCTGCAGCAGGGTCATTTCTGTATTGACAACCTGCTTGTCCCTGTCATACAGAGAACATGAGTAGAAAGGCCATTCTCATTTAGCCTGATAAAGCGCCTGTAGCATCATAACGACCTCTAGCCATTTATAAATCATACTTTAACACGGGGGAGACGGACCTCTAACTGCTGACTGATTGCAGAATTGATCAAAATTACTTATTCATGACTCAGACTGGAGTTTTTTCGCGGCACGTCGGGCAGAATCTTGCCCGATAATAAAAGTTGAAAAGGGAAATAAAACGGCGAATATGGTATGATAAATATTGTAGTTATATTTTGGCTCATGTTGTCATGACTTTATTTCAGCGTATAACTCATTCTGTATAGTAAATTCAGCTTTGTGTCCCCCCCCCACCCCCTTCTCTCATTTCTTCTTTACTCTCTATCTCTAAATCCATCCCTCTATTCTTCTTCTTCTTCTTCCATCGACCGCCCTGATCATATAAATCTGCATAGGAACAATCAGTGGCTCATGTTTACTGATTCACCCAATCAGGTATCAGCTGTCCCTCGAGGTTCAAGGTCCCCATCTACAAAGTGTGTGTGTGTGTGTGTGTATGTGTGTGTGTGTGTGTGTGTGTGTGTGTGTGTGTGTGTGTGTGTGTGTGTGTGTGTGTGTGTGTGTATGTGTGTGTGTGTGTGTGTGTGTGTGTGTGTGTGTGTGTGTGTTGGACAGAGGAGGAGAATCCCTGGGAGAGCGGCGCAGAACGTGTTGATCGATCCTCTGCAATTACCAGCCAATCGAAATGTGATTTATTTCCCAAGGAATCATTTCAATATCAAGAGAGCCAGTGAGTGCATGGGAGTGTGTGTGTGTGTGTGTGTGTGTGTGTGTGTGTGTGTGTGTGTGTGTCTGTGTGTCTGTGTGTGTGTGTCTGTGTGTGTGTGTCCGTGTGTGTGTTGGGAGGGAGCCCCTTGTCAATAAACTACCACTTACTCCTCCATTCCTTTTCCTCCATCCCTCTGTCTGTGTCTTTTTAAACCCGTCCATCCATCTCTCCATTCTTCCGCCTGCTCCTTCCTCCTGGTCTCGGTTTCACTTCCTCTCCCCCCCCCACATCCTGTCTCTCCACCCGAACCTCTACCTCTTCCTCTTCTTCCACTCTTTCTTCATTCTTCTTCTCCTCACACGGTCATCTTGTCCATCTCTACATTGGTACACCCATCATTCCTCCCCTCCTTCACCCCCTTTTTCCCCTTTAACTTCCACTCAGCTCCCTCTCTCCTCCTCTTCCCTCCCTCCCTCTCTCCCTCCCTCTCTCCTCCCGAACATCTACCTCTTCCTCCACTCTTTCTTCATTCTTCTTCTCCTCACACGGTCATCTTGTCCATCTCACCATTGCAACACCCATCATTCCTCCCCTCCTTCACCCCCTTGTTCCCTTTTACTTCCACCCAGCTCCCTCCCTCCCTCCCTCTCTCCCTCCCTGACTGCTCCCCTGTGAGACTATCATTCTGAGGCCTTGTCAATATGACCAGTCAACCAAACAAAAAGACCAACTGACCAATTGAGGTATTTTGACTCTTAATCCCCCCCCCCTCCCGCCCTCCTCCCTTCCCACCACCTAACTCCCCCCCACCCCCCACCCCACCGCTCTCCTCATCCCGTTTTTTTTGCACTTAATTAAGTCGCCAAGTGGCTGTCAGGAATAATTTTTCTCCGCGGCACAGGGCCGAGGGCCGCGGTGGACTTGACATTTGATAATATTGCGTCTCCACGTTGATTGAAATTGATTTTAAGGGAGGGGGTGGGGGGGGGGGAGAGGCCCTCCTGCTCGCTGCCGCCGTGATCGTTTGACAACTCTCAGCCAATCAGCCCCAAGGACAGCCCATGGACCCCCCCCCCCCCCCCCTCTCGTCTTTGGCGTGGCAACTCATATTCCTACGAGTGATGGCTGGGCTCCTGCTTGCGTGTGTTTGTGTGTGTGAGAGGGAGAGAGAGTGTGTGTCCGTGTGTGTGTGTGTGTGTGTGTGTGTGTGTGTGTGTGTGTGTGTGTGTGTGTGTGTGTGTGTGTGTGTGTGTGTGTGTGTGTGTGTGTGTCTGGGTATCAAGGGTCGGACATGGAGTACCGTCGCAGGGTCATGGAACTGGCAGTCACATTTCCCATAAATCAGCTGGTCAGTGCAGAGGGGAACATGTGTAGGTCTGAGCATGTGCAAGAGACTCCCTGCTCCCCAGTGTGTGTGTCTGTGTGTGTGTGTGTATGTGTGAGTGTGTTTGTGTGTGTGTATCGACAACCTCTGCCCCCTTCAGCAGCATTTTTCCCTCGCCAGCTAATAGAGGGTATAATGTTAGATGCAAATGACTGTTTTAATTGTTGCCTTATTAGCGGCGAGTGGGGGTGTTAACTAAAGCACACGATGATGAAATGCCACTCAGAGGTAAGCTGCAGTCAGAATCAATCAGGGTAATTAATTACAAACAGGAACACGAACCGGCGTCAGTGTTTCCACGATGTTTACAGTCAGACTTCACTTCACTTCTCTCTCTCTCTCTCTGACCTGAAACCAGCGGCGCGCTCTTGTTTCCCGACGTGTTCGCCGCTATCTCTCCTCGCTCTTGTCCCAGGGCAGGAAGTAATTGTTGTTTGTTGTTTGTTTGTCAAGATAAAGTATTTTTGGAGCCCCCCTGCCTCGGGAGGGTAGACGGGCAGAGCAGCGTTTTGAATTACCTGAAAATGCTGATTTAATTAGTTTTTTGACCAATTGTTATTCTCTGTGTATTCGACTCATTCGTTGGTTTTCAATTATATCTGGTAGAGACTTTTCTTTTTTTTACTGTTTATCTTTCTGACACTTATTTATTGTTATTTGAACATGCTTTGTTGCTTTTAATGAAAAATGCAGATAAGCAGAACAGCATCATCTAGAAACATCAAGTTATTAATGTGACTTTTTAATGGAACTAAAACTTTTGTGTAAACTTTTGTGGGCCATGTGTAAACTGTTTAACTTACTTCAATGTTCTGCAAATAGAAATGCTACTGCTTTACTGTTTGTATATATTTTTGATATTTATTTAATTTTTTTAATAGATTTCTTTACTTATTCTCATGCACAAAAAAGATGGTTCTGCTCTTTTTGAAATCACGTGTAATCAGACTTTTAAATAGAGTATATTTTTTATTTGAGAATGTCCTTGAAATAGAAGGTGGTAGCACACTGCCAAAAGATATCGTGCCAAAAGCCCTTGAGCAAGGCACTCAGAAGGCTCAGCTTCCACCCAGGGCTCATGTTTACCATAACATATTTGATACCTCACAGCAGAGTAACATTTTAATTTATACATATTGATGACTTGTTACCCTGAGCACAGCTGAATTACTCGCCAGGTCCCTCACCAATTCCCATTCAGTCTTTTTTGCATTTTCATTTGCTCCTGTTTTAATTGGGTTATGAGTGTCACTCGCTGTGTGTCTCTGTCTGTCTCTGAGAGCCGCTCCATATTCCTGATGAGGTTCTGTCTTCTAACCCCCTTTCTCCGGCGCTCTAATCGCCTCCCGACGCTCCAGGCAACAGACAAACTGTACCAGACGCACACAGAGGAAAGATTGCTTTTATTTTGCAGGGGGGCTTGTCTAAATTAATTGTGATTTCTTTATTCACCATCAGTTAACTACAATGTTTGTTCTGGTAACACGGCCTGGATTAGACAGGTCTCAATTGCAGCATGAGAAGGGACAGAAGTGGACGATGGTCAACTTTTTGGACTTGTATAAAAATCGTATTGCAGTTAAAGGCCTGATTAAACTGCTGTGGCTTTTTCATGATTTTGAAGGGTTAATATGTCTTTCTAGTTTGATAATTTACTTAAAAACATACCCAGTGATTTTTCACTTAGTAATTGTGTGTTGTAGTGTAAGTATATTATTTGAATATCGATCTTTACTTTCCCTCTTCATCCTTTTTTCATGTTCTTCCCTTAATTCTTTCTCTGTCATCTCCTCATGTCATCTACAGCCTCCCTCTGCTCCTCGGCTTTGCTTTCTCCTCCTTCTTATGGTATCTTCTCCATCTTCTACTCTCCTGTGTGTCCCCTCTTTCCTCCGCATATCCCACTCATCCGCCTTTCCCTCCTCCTTCCTCTCCCCCTCCTCCCTCCCCCGCTCACTCTCCCTCCGCTCGGCTCTCTTGTCCGACAACCCGGCTATTAACCTCTGGCCTCGTGTCTCTCCTCCCATCACCGCTGCAGTAATTAGGAGGTCAATCCAGCCCTCCTCTATCATTTACCCTGACACACACACACATGCACAAACACACACACACACACACAAACACGCACACAAACACACACATCCTTGACAACCAATGTTACCAGCTCCACTCTAAACATACACACATATGGAAATATATACATGCTACACACAACGAATATAAACCAGGGCAAGATAGAAAGAGTTGACTTGTTTACAAATAAAATACCAATTATTGGTCAAATCCTTTAATGGTCGTCATCATTATTCAACGCTGTAATAAATTAATAATTTGTCGCGCGTACAACTATGTTACGACATTACATTTCTGACGTCACTTACTTTTATTATTTTAAGTTTTTCTGCTTGTACATTAAAAATAAATAAAAAACAGAAAATTTAGTGTGTGATCCTTATATTTACCACTGTTTTTGTTATTAAAGATACATTTTTAGGTTTAGTAAATATTGATACAGTCATAATGCAGTCATAATTATCTATAGAGTAATTTATAGTTTCAGATTGAACAAATTCAATATGGTAATTCAATGCACAATTTCAACGTGTGTTATGAGCTGATCATGCATTTAACAATATGTTCATCTCCATAGCATAAGTAAACACACACACACACACACACACACACACACACACACACACACACACACACACACACACACACACAGACACACACAGCAGGGCTGACAGGACTGGGCAATGAGCTGTCAGAACAGTCTCTCTGCATCACACAGGTCATTGGCTGATCCCTGTCTGTCTCTCTGTCTGTCTCTCTCTCCTTCAGCCTCCCTCCTTCTCTCCCTCCCTCCCTCCCTCCCTTCCTCCCTCCCCTACGCATCATTAACACAACATACAATTAAAGTGTGTGTAGCAGTGTCAGACCCCTGCTATTAGCACCTCAGCCTAAATGGCACTTGGCAGAGAGCTGAATCGCAGCCTCCCCGTCCCAGTCAAACCATTAAAGGCCTCACGCACCCGATCAGACACCAAAACGTGTTAACAACTAATTAACTCGACGCAGCAGTGAGCGGAGGCTGGTGTGTTTGTAGGTGCACCGACACTGACCGGATCCTGTCACCTCTGTGGGAACAATAATGATAATAGACAGGTTTTGGCTTGAGCTTATTATAATGGAGTAAATGTCGATTGCACAATAAAAGCTGTGGAATGAGAGATGAATAACATGAGCTCCCTTAGTTCCAATGGATTTTCGTTAGATTGGAAATTGAAGACTCCGTTTATGGCACAAAGGAAATGCCTTCGTGAATCTGCCACTGCAGAAAAAGAGGAGGAGGAAGGCACTCTATGGGTCACGATGTATAATGAACGTTAGACAGTGGAACAAAAAGAGTGACTGCGGAAACTCGACCTGGCTACAGGAAAAGAAGAAGAGTCCCGTTGTTGGAGAAGCTGAGGAGAGTGAGAGGGTTAAACGAGCCATTCAGAAGAAAGGAGAAAGGTTTGGGGACCTGAGAGAGTTGGATTTGCAAGTCGAATTAAACTACTGTCAGGGAATCAGACTTCTCTGATACCAGCAGGGATGACGAACAAAACCAGGATAACGAAAATGTGGGGAAATATTTATTTATTTTAAAATATACGAGAAGTATTACAAAGCTCAGGCAGCAGCATGGATTGTAGAAGTGAATTTAAAACCTTTTAGTGGCAAAGGGGTGTTACAAAAGTGTCTTATAAAAGGTTGGTAAATTTAATTAAATTCTTTAACTTAGTATTTCTATCCAAGGAAGTGTAATAGAGGCTGCAACAAAAATGAGAACAGAAAAGGAAACAGAGAAACTTTCTCGCTGGCAATGACTCAAACTGTAAGGGGCCAAACTTTCAGGGCTGACAGTGTCATCCTCACACAATCTGACACGCACCGTCTCACACACACACACACACACACAACACACACAACACACACACACACAACAAACACACATTGTACCACACCTTGTGCCGCAGCAGTAAATATCTGAGATCTAAATCCTCTTCACAGCTTTGCCTAATTACTCCCAACAACATGGTAGCTGATTAACTTGTAATTGCTGCCATGAACGCAGCCGGTCCCTCTCTCCTCGTTAGGGTTATTACTGACAATAATTACCGCTAATGTGCAGCGAGGAACACACACACACAGACACACACGTAACCTCACACGTGCACAAACACACATGCAGGTGCGTGGTCGTGCACAAACACCCGAGCACACACACACCCCCGCACACACCTCACCGGGAGGATACTTAGTTTCTTGGAAACTATGACTGGAGCACAAAGCAATAACAGTGAAATTTAGGCAACTAAATTCATTTTCACCATGTTGCCTCATTTAAGCAATGCAATTCACAGCAGCCAAAACGCTGTAATGGCCTTCATACATCACTGTATTTCTCACCGGTGCCCTTGAAGCCTGATCACATCTAAAAGAATCTGACACTTCTGTCCCTTGATCATACGACATGTTGGAAGTTCTGCTGGTTTTCTACTGCAATACTTTTATTTCAGGTTGATTGCGATGGCGGAAATAATACGTGAAGCGTTTTGTCCTTTGGTTGAGGAGTAAAAAAACCTCTGTATATCCTCTCTGATAAATTATCAGACCCGGCCGATCCTCTAGCAGATGATCCGACCAAAACAATCAAGTTTTACACGTGTTTGTCACGAAATACTCACATTCCTATCGAATTAATCGTCCGACAACAACAATCTCCTACAAACAAATGATTATAAAAACATATTTTCCATGTTTTTTGGGAGAGGGGGTGGGGCAGGGGGGGCAGAGGGGGTGTTTTAAGTATATCCTGTCATCATATCCCAAATTGTTTTGGTATCCTGCAGGAAATCAGATAAGCAGCGACATATGTTCTGCATTTCCATAAAAGCAACATTTGTAGAATTACTGTAACTATCCGCTTGTAAAAAAACCCAAACAGGGAATTGAGAAACGCTAATCTGTTTGTGAACTTTTGCAGCTCCTCACTGGCTTCCATAGAAGTGCGGCGAAAACTAACATTCCAGCAACACTAATATAATTTATTACGTAAATGAATTCAGATTTTCACATTTTTGGCTGAATGTGTGATATTGAAATAGGGAAATAAAAGCACTCGCAGGGTGATTTCTGAGAAGAAACTCCCTGCGAATTCTAGCACTAGGTCAGATTTAAAAATAAAGCTAAGTCCTCTTTGCATAGATCCACACTGTGCTGACAACACGATGCCTCTATTGTTTATCTTCCCGTGCTCATTCTGCAATACACTTCTCCCCTTCTGCCTCTCCTCTGTGTCGACGGGCATTTGCGTGAATCAAAATCCGGCTTAATCGTAATTCTCCAACTAAACTTGCTGTGGAGAAAGCTACGAGCGCAAAGCTCCTTTTAAGTTCATAATCACTTTCTCCTTTAGCCGGGGATAATGGTACTACTTGTGCGAGATTTAGCCCACGTCTGTCTTTCTCTCCCTCTCTCCCTCTCTCCCTCCCTCCCTTCCTCCCGCTCCGTCTCTCTCCGTTTCCCCCAAACACTATCTCTCTTTCTTCGGACCATTAGTGATATTGCCGGGCCGCAGACCTCTGTGTTAAGTCACTTAATCAAAAGCAATGGGTTGAAAATCTTGTTTGGCCTCTTACGTCTGATTCATTCCTGCAGACAAGAGCGGCGGAGAGACAGAGAGAGGGCCGGGGGGAAATAAATGGAGAGCGAGACAGATAAGTAGAGGGAAGGGAGAGAAAGTAAGTGAGCGAGTGTTGATAGTAAAGTGAGATGGCGAGGGAGAGGGGAGTGTGAGAGCGGAGAGAGAGAGAGAGAGAGAGAGAGAGAGAGAGAGAGAGAGAGAGAGAGAGAGAGAGAGAGAGAGAGAGAGAGAGAGAGAGAGAGGACATTAGGCTGGGGTACTATGTGTTATCAGCTAAGCAGCAGCAGAAAGGCTATCATTGGCTCTTTCACCCCTCGGGGGATGAGGAGGCCACTGTTCCTCTAACCACTTCTGACCATCTCTCTCTCACACACACACACACACACACACACAGACACACTCTGAAGAACGAGAGTCTGTCTCTATAACTTCAGAGGACATTGCATTGACTTACAATCATTTCTTGCAGACTCTGACCTTATGTGATGACCTAAATTTTATGATTTACATCGTGGGGACTTGTTTTTTGTCCTCATAAGGAAATCTAGTCCCCATAATGTGACTGTAAACAGATGTAGATCCTCACAACATGATTAATACCTGGACCACAGACACACACACACACACACACACACACACACACACACACACACACACACACACACACACAATTGCTCATTATTTCTTCTACTTCATCTGACAGCTTTGTTTCTATAATTGACATTTTTACCTTTTCCTCTTATCTCCCATCAAACAACACACTCAGACAGAGGCCTTACAACTAAAGAGTCACTGCAAAGATTCTCAGGAACAAACCAAAACACAACAGGTCCTTTAAATGAAACAACACAATGCTTTGTAGTAGCAACATACATGTTAGGTGTTGTCTGAAGCGACAAATAGAGTCATTAAGAGGCTTTAAAAGTGTCAGTGTTAAATAGCAATGTGAAAACTTTAATTTGAAAGAAAAACACTTTTGCTGGTGGAAAGTCCTGTCATTATGTAGCTTGTCCATAAGAAATCATTGTTTATTTATAAGTATGATTGTTTTCTTAAATCCAGATATGTACATCTAGTCGTACTTGTGTTTTATTTTAGGTATTTATAATAATATTTATCAGGAGTCGTTGCAAAGTAAATATGTAGAAATATATCTGAGACCCCGATGCAGAGACTTGCACGATGTTAGTGAAGGTCCTCACAAATACAGAAGTGCAAACACGGATGCATTGTGTGTGTTTGTGTCTAGAGGAGATGATGGGTAATGGAGGGGGGCTCGATGCTCATTAGGGGGGCAAATGGAACATACGGAGCACCAGACCTCTTCTACTGTTGTACTACAAACACACACACACACACACACACACACACACACACACACACACACACTATACTTTTCATGTATTAATTCAAAAGAGGAGAGGAAAAGTTCAGTTCCCCTGCTCAGTGCGGCTGACAGGTTTAAATAATAGAGTGTTTGTCTTGTGCAGAATGTGCAACAGAAGAAGGAGGAAACACAAAAGGAAATGGTTATCGTCAGTATCCATCCGTAAAACAAACTTCCACAGACGCTCGCTGCTTGTCCCACTCAAACAAGAGAAATACCAGCTGGAGAAAGTTCAAACTCGTAATTTGTTCAAAGTTGTACCTGCGTTTACGGCTCAGAGGAACAAACTGAGCTCCTCCCTCAGTCCAGGTCATCGCTGACACTCACCTCGAGTGTATGTAAGGACACACACGTCCAACTGTAAAGAAATGAAGTTAGAATATCACAGATATGAAGGCAGCAATCTTTCTCAGTAGTGTTCAGGAGTAGAGACACAATATCAAGGTTTCAGTCTCAGCTTTCAATCATGACAGAATCCATCATTGAGAGAAATGTTCTTTTTTTGTTTGGATCTGTTAACATAGAGAAAATATGATTTTATTTGGTAGAACACAGCAACAATAAAGTCCTTTTTATTTCTATTTCCATCAGTTCCCACATAGTTGAGACCAAACAGTTAATACACTGTTTTAAAAGCTTTTAACTTTAATGCAGTCTATGGGTTCCTCTTAGTTGAAGTTTTATCAGGCAAAGCCTCTCCCTCCAAAAGTGGAGCTGAAGACGAATAAGATGGTTTAACAGTCGTAAAGTGAATTGAATTTTTCTTGATTATGATAAAAGTCAGAAAGTGGGGTATTTTGTTGTGAATTACCCTATGATGCACATGAGGGTCAGGGAGTAATCTCCCACTTTTTAAAACTATCGCAGTTTTCATTCCCTAATTGAGAGAGGGTTGGATTGAGGGATAGACTCTCTCTCTCTCTCTCTCTCTCTCTCTCTCTCTCTCTCTCTCTCCTTCTTAATAGTCTTTTATTTCATGCTCCTCCTCCTCCCCCCCGATGCCCCATATGTGAACGTTGAAAGTCTCCTGGATTTGGGACATTGCATTGTGGGATCGCACAACTTAGCGAGTCAAGCCCCTTTTAAAACACCGCCGAAGAGTGACAGGAAATCCTGCTCAGACCAAATCATCTAAAGCGCTTCATCTCTCTCCTTCCTTTGGGGGGGGGGAAATGCAGTTAAAGACCAAATGGAAAAATAAAAAAAAATTAAAACTCAGTTTAATCTGCTGTTCGGCCGGTCAGTGAGATCGAGAGAGGAGAGAGGAGAGGAGGAGAGAAAGTGTCAGATGAGTGAAACTCCCTGAATCCTGAAACACTCAATGCATCTATCTGCTGACTGTCAACACCAAACTGTAACAGGCTTGATTATACATCATATTAGTGATTAGCACAATGTTTATCCAAAATTCTCCATGAAACGCATGCCAATCTTTTTTTTTTACATTCCTTATTTGATTTCTTATATTAATGTGTGTCTGTTAATTTCCCTTGCTTCCCCTGGCTTTGATTTTACCGGAGGCACACAGGACTAAAACTGGGAAACGGTATTTTTCAATCTTTAGGGCGTTTAAATCTGCAGTTCTGCAATTTTGCGTGCACACATTTGTCCAAAAGAATATTGAAGACACCAAAAATCTATCAACAAAACATAATGCAACTGTTGGACATACTGATTTTGAAAAAGAGTTTGTTAATTTAAACAGTTACGCTCCTCGTAATATTTCACTAAATCTAATTGCCTCTCTAACCTATATTAAATTGTGATTTTTGTAGTTTTCACTTTGTAGTTTTAAGAGCGATTTCTGTACAAACACCCAGCTGATGAAGCAGGCGCTGCTGAACGTGTTGCTGATCCCTGTGAGGTGCGGACACTTCACATCAAACACATCAACGCACAATCCTCCGCCTCCTCCTCGCTGCCACAGGTGTACGGTAAGAACACACTCGCTTACACACACCTCTCAGACCTTTAAGGACACGCAACTCAATTAACAGGCACAAATACATGCACACATTCGCACGCATTCACACAAATCCATCCAACCCACCAGCCAATCGCCTCATACACAAATTTTGGTGACAAAAACACACACACACACATAAACACACACACACAGACAAGTTGAAATTCAATCCCGCTGCAGAGGCTTCTCAATTCAATTAAGACACACAGCTCCTTTCCTTTGATCTGAGTATTGGCTATCAGGCACACACACCTGATGCTAGCAGCACTAGTGGCCTCATAGTCCGCAACACAATGCTGCTAAAAGCTATCATCATCTGGCTAGCGGTAACAACAGTTATCAGGCAACAGTGATATTTTCTAAAGGTACAACAGAAGTGGGCTGTGAATTCAATTATGTGTGTGTGTGTTTGTGTGTAGTCGTATGTTTACAAGCACATTTCACTGTTCTCTGTGCACGAAAATATGGTTTCCACCTCATAATAAGATTTCAGAGGCAGCGCTCACTTGATTGATTTGTGCAATTTAGTTTTATTTGTGTCTTTTGCAGGAAATATGCATTATATTTGTGTCTTTATACTATATTTTGTGGGGTTTTCACTTAATCTTTGGTATTTATGATTTGTATGACCGTGCAAAGTTTTGATAGTAAATCATTCTATATTTCCAAAAGAATATATATATTCTGCACCTGCAATGAAATCCACAGTAAATACTGTTCTTTTGGATTCTTTGGATTCTTTGGTGCAAAGCATTGTGTAAAAGTCTGTGTCTCAGGTTTGTTGAGTGACACTGTTCAAACCAGGGCTTAAACTTAAGTCACTTAACTCAGCGGGAGCTTGTTAATAAGAAATTTGTCAGTGTCTGCTTCCCTTGTGTTTCTCTGATCAACAACACAAAATGACTCTCAATCTAGTTCCTCCTCTTTAAGTGATAAGAGAGTGGAAAGAGACTGAAGTGTCCAGAGGACTGAGCTGGTGGACTGGGCTTCTGTGTGAGTTGTGTTTTTTGTGTGAGTTGTGTGAGACAGGACCTCAGTGACAAACTGTTTTAGTGTTCTGTTGAGCAGGTTGGAGTCAGGATCCCATGTCACACCTCTTGATATGTAGATGTGGTTTTCCCTGTAATATATATGAGACTTTTTGAGGGAAACCTTATGCAATTTAGAAATAGTTAAGAAAAACCTTTAAAAACCTTGATCATATATTTCATCCGTATTGGTGAAACTTTGTGAACGTAGGAGTGAGAGCATTTTGTTCACAGCGAATGAGAGTCAGGTCCGTCTCGTTGGCAGGGAAATTACATTTTTGATTGTGGCTCATGTTGTGTCGCTACATGAATCGACAGCAGAGGATTTTGCATATGTAAGGTTAAAGTGGCGAAGCTCATCCTGCTGTATTCAATCCTTAAAAAAAGACATTTCCTCTTTTCCCCTGAGGCTGTGTGCGTGAGGGGGGGTTGGTTGAGGTAATAGATAGGAGGGTATAAAAAAGGCCTACGTGTGTATCTGTGCATGTACACGTGCACACTTGAGTGCATGCATGCATGCAAAACAATTTTGTGTGCATATTGTGTGTGCGTCAATCCCTGTTCATCTGAACGGGGATTCATTGAACAGCGATTTCAAAATTAAATGCTTTTGGTCGGGCAGATTGCTTTACGCCTCTGTCATGTTGCTGTGAATGGGATGCAGCCTTTGATGGATATGAGGACTGACGGGCGAGGCCCCCTTCACACACACACACACACACACACACACACTCTCTTACACGCACAGACACACTATTCGTTCTCACCCTCATTCCCTCCATCACTTTGTCATCCTTTACTTTCTGTCATTTGCTCCTCCAAACTATTCAAATCCATAGTTTTAAAAAAGGATTATTTTAAAGTCATTCATGATAAAAAAAATCTGTTATGTTTGTTTGTTTTTCAGGGACTTTGGCTTAAAGGTTTTCTCTAACACAACATCTACATTGTTGTGTTATACGTCAATGACGTCTAGTTTAAATCAACTCTCAATCAAGTTTCAAGCTTTGCTCCCTCTTACTAAGACCTAAACTCTACACACACTGACACACACACACACACACAGACACACACACACACACACACACAGATGGTCCTCTCGGATATCCGCCACACATTTCCTTTTCCAAAAACCAACTTCTACATAGTTGGTTTAAGATCAATATGCATAACTTCCAGATTTCCATAAGTGCTTGACTCCGTGTGTGTGTATCACAAATAACTAAACACAATCAGTCCCGTCAGTCTGAGTTTCCTGCTTGGTGACAGTCTGCATCTGCTTTCCTGGTGCATGTCATCTGTCTGACACACACACACACACACACACACACACACACACACACACACACACACACACACACACACACACACACACACACACACACACACACACACACACACACACACACACACACACACACACACACACACACACACACACACACACACACACACACACACACACACCAACACACAAACATGTAATTCTATGTTTGTGAGGACACTAATTGATGGAATGAACCTTTAAACTAAATCTCCTTTCCATTAAGCCTCACTAGTTTGCCTCAAGTGTATTCAGTCATTCTTTGTCACAAGCTTTTCACTAGGTAGATACTGTATTAAATTCATACTGTGTGTTAGCCACAGATATAAATTATGCTGCTCAACGTTCCCAAAGATGCAACTCACTAAGATCTCTGCATACAATACAATAATGTTCTGCAATATTACTCTACAGGTGGACAACAGGGACGTTTCACCAGTAAGATCTCGATCAGTGACAGGAAACGTCCACTTTGTGGCTGCTCTCAGCAACACGACAGGTTTTACTGAAAACTATTGTGTTTTTGTCATAAAATCTCTTTGAACCCTCTTCACATTCTCTCTTCAGCTCCACATCCACCTGTATTCTTAGTTGTGCGTTTGTGTGCGACTGTGTGCATGCATGTTGGACCACCTGTAATGCATCTCAGATGCAAGGACTTCGTACTCGATGAGCAGATGAAAGCCACTGAGAGGTAATGGAACCTGTGTCGAGACGAGCCAGTCAATCTGCAGCTCGCCAAAATACATTTCACGCGGACGTGTGCACGTACATACACACACGTACCCAACACATTTGCATCTGGAGTGCCACGGCAGCTAGCTGGCTAGCGAGACAATTGGAGTCACAATTGAAATCAAGGCAGTGTTTGTGTGATTCCCGGAGAGAGCGAAAGAAGCAGAGTAAGGTTTTTTAGGAATATGCTAATACTGCTCTGCATGGGGAATCTCTTGAAATGAGCTTTCTATTTGGGTAGCTTAAATCAAGAATCACTTTGGTGCACTGATGTAAACTGAATAAGTTTTGCATCTGCTGATGTTTATGCATGCGGAACTTGGCCGGCAGGGGTTGGCATATGGAGAAGAGGTAAACACAAGAAGAGAGAAAGGAAAAAAGGCAAAGAACAAGTAAGAGAAAAAACAAATAAAAAAACTGAAACATGCAAATTAGGAGAAGGAAAGAAGATGGTAACTTAAACTGTATTTACTCAAACTGAAGTATTCAAATCTAAAATGATCCTGGCTCCATCTTTGCCTTCATATTTGAGTAGATATGCAGTACTTCACTGCACTTGAAGGATTTTAACAATATTTTTGCACGGTACAGCACCGTCTGCGGCTGTGGCTCAGGAGGAAGAGCGGAGGGTGGGTGGTTTGATTTCCTGCTCGTCCAGTCTGCCGAAGTGTCCATGGGCAAGACACTGAATTGTTACATAGGGTGATTATCTTAGCTTAGCATACTATAACGTCTGGAAGCAGCAGGAAATGGAAAGTGTGGCTTGCACAGTCTATTGTGTTCCTACTTTTGTTGCCCACTTCACACACCACTGCAACTCTGCTGGTATAGATAACAATTACAGCTGTGGCCATGTTGACAACAACAGACTTGGGGGGGATGTGCAATCTGAACCACCTCAATGAATATCAATAGAATTTAAAACGTAGTTAAAATGTCATCTTGAATATGAGATACTTTCAAATATCTACTGTAAAGCTCATTCTGAATCAGCAGGACACTCAGCGTTATAATTCTGTCACACTGCTCCGTTTCCAGAGAGAAAGTTGTTGCAGTGATTTGTTTGCGATGCAGCCCTCCACAGTAGCTGGATATCGATGTACTTGAGCCGTAAAAATATGTGTGTGTGTGTGTGTGTGGTACCTGTACTCTTGCATATACACAGACCGGTGTGTCCATACTTTCATGACTGTGCATACAAACAGGACTGTGCATGCGTTCATGCATGTGTGTGTCTCTCTGAGTATGAGCATCATCACTCTGCACTATATGGGTCATAAAGCACAGCTAAAGAGGGTCGATGGGGAGGAGGCTTCAGTCTTCTGTGTAAAACTTGCAGCTCCCCCGATAAAGTCAAGGAGAGAGAAGCAAGAGTCAGGGAAAACATCACCGTAGATCAGATGCGGATGCGCTCGCCACAACACTCCCTTTATCCCTTTAATCCCTCGTCGTAAAAGTTACCTATGACTGTTTTTAATTCTTCCCGGGATGAGAAGACCCCGGCCGACAGTTAACTAACCGACGGGATAAAGGAGCGGGCCGGAGATTAGCCTGATCCAATGTTGCTGTCTAGAGATACGACTTATACAGAGAGGAGCATTGTAAAACAACCACAATGCAGTGTTAATAAACATGTTTGTTCGACTGTAACAAGTCAAAATGGCCACTATGTTGAAGGCCTGTTGTTACTCATCATCCCCTGTATTTGTAAGTGGACAGCTCATTCACTTTATGGCAAGTATGGTTGATTGTGTGTCAGCGGTGTGTCTTCCTGTGTTGACTTCTTCATTAGTACATGAATAACTTGGATAAAGAGAATTAAGTTTAGGTAAAGTTGTATTTAACTTGAGTCTAAAAGGGGGAAAACTTGCCAAGAGGGCGAACATGGGGAATAAAAAGCAGAAGATGAAAGCACTGCAGCCCAAGAACAGAGAGTCTTCAGTGTCACACTTAAAATCCTAAATTTAATTGACATATGATTTGGGTAACATTTACATTTGAGTAGATTCAGTGTGGTATGCACCTTGTAAAAATAATTTCAATGCACCAAACTCACATGACTAAGAAATGCTAACCAAAGTAGAAGCTGACCAACAGTGAATAAAAATATTTTCTCTCGCCATTACTTATCCAACTGTCAATTGAATAACTCAGATTATGTTGCTGCAGCCTACTTTGCATTTCGTATTTCAATAATAACCACACTTGTGACCGCTGGCCATTGCCTCCAATTGGTGACACTGTAGCCTGAAGCCCACCTTCCCAGAAATGTAGCGTTGGTTGCTACCCAGATAAACCAGCGCACAATTATGAAAACATTAGCTCACCATAGATTCTACTTGCTCTCTTGGCGATTAACTTATTGTGAATCGGTGCTTGGTCGTATAGACGTAACTCAGTTGTTACCCTTACAAGCGCCAAGTTCAGGTTCCCGACCCGAGAGGTGAGGCTTCCTCTGCCTGAGATGAATACAGACACACAACAAACAGGTTTTCAACCGAAGAAAGAAAAGAAAGAAAGCTTCAGGAAAAGAAAGAGGGATGTAGAAGTAAACGTGGGTGGGAAAAAAAAGTGATAGAAAGAAGAACGACAAAAAGACTGCAATATCAGCTTCCTATTTAGATGATGATTAAAATTCATAGGCTCCCCACCTCTAACATCCCTTTACCCCCTCCATCCATCCTTCCCTCTATCAATCCATCCACATCCCTGCCCTCCCTCTTCCCCCCCCCCCCTTTCGATGTTGAAGCAATCTCGCAGCAGTCACAGGCTTCTCTCCCTGCAAAATTAATTTGACAGGTTTGCATTAAGGCACCTGATCAATACCCACTTAGAGCTGTGAGGGCTAAAGCCAAGAAAAATAACGCACCAGGCCTCCCCTCCTCTCCCTCTGTTCCAGATGAGAAAAAATGAATCTTGGACACTTTTTTCTACCCCCCACCCCCCGGTCCTAAGCCCTGCTCTCTATCAGCCAGACCAACACACACACACACACACACACACAAATAAACACTCGCACAGACACATAAAGCACACAAATGAACACAGACGCACATGTGCGGACACACACACATGCAGCTCCGAGCTTCTCTATCACCAGCCTGACCTCCCGCCATTGATCGGCAGCAGTTAAGTTGACAGAGGGCCTGGAAGGTGTGTGTGTCTGTGTGTGTTTGTATAATGTTTGTACGTGTGTGTGTGTGTGCTTTGTGACTTTTGCTAGGCCCTTCACCAGGGAACGATCAACTATACAACCTTGATAGAGTCAACACTGTGTGTTTGTGATAAGAGGGCCCCAAAAAAAAGGGGAATAATTTCTGTCCAGTTGAAATGAAACACAGAGTCTGAGTTGGACACTATATCACAGGTCATGAATTTAAAGAGGAGGAGAGGAATCGAAAAGAAATAAGGAGAAGAGAGAGGGAGAAACTAAAGAAAAGATAAACCGAGAATATCTAATCAGATGTTCCTAAAGATTAGTCAAGTTTTTGAAGTTCCAGTTCTATTGAGTTGTTTGCTCTGGGGAATATTATCAGGAGGATTTTAAAATGAGTTGACAATGTGCTCCCTGTTAAAATAAACCTCAACGTGAACATAACTGTTAAGACGACAATTGCGTTCGCTGCAGGGAAAAAAAAAACCTTCATTTATTATCATCTATCTCGGATTGTTCGAAAATAATTTAAAAAAATAATTTAAGTGGCCACATGTGTACAGTAAACTATTTAAAATTACATGAAATATCATCTTCATTACACTGTTTTATAAATGTTGATTTGCTTTATTTTTTTTACTGTCACTTTAATGTCTACCTTAATGTCTGTTCACTTTCCCCAACCAAATTTCTCAGGAGGTCCAGAATCAAACAAACAAATAAAAGTGCTGTCAATTTCTACACCAACAATCAAAGTGGCCTAGAGGAAGGTTCAGCTGTTACCCATTTTAATGTGATGGCTGATCGCTGTATGTGATATCATGTAAAACAAATTTAACCGAGATAAATTATAGGCATTAAAGTGAAAGAATATAAGGAGGAAACAAACCAGTGTCTTTAAAACAGTCTTATCCATGTTTCTTTCATCTGACTTTTTATCTATTCATCGATTTGCTATTGATTCCGCGAAACTTAACAGTTTCATACCCAAACCCCAAACTATAAACCTACAATGTTTTTCCCTTGAACAAATACCACGAGTGGGGTTCAAGTCAAAGTTAACGTTTCTATACAATTGAAGCAGCCTCTGTACCGGGACAAGAGCTCCACTCCTCCACTTATCCCTCCGTTACTCCTTATCCATCCGTCACTGAGTCTTCCAGGGCTATCCCATCTCATCCAGGCAGAAATCAATACCTGGCCCACGAGACAGGCCTCAATAAACAGTACAGGGAGAAACATGGGCCAGCCTCCAGAGCTAAAGCTCGCCCCTCATCTCCCGCTCTCCACACAACACAAAGTAAATGAACTCGCTACTTTTCCTCTAACTTCATCCAACCAACAGCGGAGACCTCCATCCGATGTTTCAGCCCTCAAGGTCGCGGCGACGTTTCAATCCCTGCAGTGATGCACGAGTGTGGAGGTGCATTTGTGTGAGAGAGTTTGCGGGCTGACAGATTCCAGGTATGAGTGTGTTGTTACAAAGCAAAGATCAATGCACCGGTGCAGCAAACCACAACAATACATGTCTTTTGTAGAAGCTTTATCTTGCCCACTTCCTCTCTGGCAACAAAATAAATTTAAATTTAGTGACAGGAACAAGAGCTGAAACAAACACTCTATTGTATTCCAGTATTAAATTGTTTAACAAGGTGGTTTAACAAGGTTTTTGTACAAATTTTAAATGGTTAAACTGTAAAGTAAAGATTGACCTGACTGATGATAAAGGGTCACTGAAACGTGTATATTCCAGCCTCGGAAAACAAAACGACACATTAAATAACATGGAATATTTTATTCATTATTTTAATTAATTAAAGACAAATGAATGGAGAGGAAAAATATAATGTTTGAATTCTCTGCTGAGAGTCACATTCACTTTAAATCTTATTTTACCTATGTCATTTTGTATAGTGTACAGTGAGACTACTTGAAGCCAAGAAAACTAAATCCTGTATTTTGTTTTTATACATACTGTATTTAAAAGTGCAAATAAAAGCTAGTACAATATT
Source organism: Limanda limanda (assembly GCF_963576545.1). Lineage (NCBI taxonomy): Eukaryota > Metazoa > Chordata > Actinopteri > Pleuronectiformes > Pleuronectidae > Limanda > Limanda limanda. Next base: position 6,935,301 of record NC_083636.1, read on the forward strand.
TATATATATGTAATTTATTTTCTCAAAAAAAAAGGCATCACCATCATCCTGTCCCCATCTTGTCAAATCTATAAAATTAAAGAAATCAATTTTCATTCAATGTGAACAAATGATGTGTGCATCTAAGGAAAATAATCAATTGAAGCTTTATACTCTAAAGTTCTGGCTTCACTGCTGCTTCGCTTATAGATTCCAGAGTGAGGTGGGAGCTGTTGTGTTAGCAGTGTGCACTGTGCTTCGAGCCTATAAAGAAATAATGCTCATTTCACAAAATTTCAATCATTCCAACACTTCTCTACCAATAGATTACTATTGAACCTTTCATCTTTGGGACACTGGGAGACTTAAATGCCTCCAAATAGATTTGTCTTAAATCAGAGTTGTGTATTTCCCCATCCACTTCCTGGTGGACACCGGGGACGGACAGAAACAGAACGAGAAACTGCTTCGTTTGGCGGCTGAACTTTAAAAAGATTCTTGAGCTGCTTTGCTGAGGATATTACCCAATATCTCCTCACTTACACGGCTCAGTGCATTAAGCGCCGGCTCACGTGAGCCTATACGCGTGTTTCCCCTTCTCTTCGTTGATGGTTTGCTCCGACTGTGAATTACTGTACGAGTGTCTGAGCCCAGCTTTCCTCGTTTCTCTTCCCCTGAAAAGGGGGGAGCATGAGTTGAAAGAGAAAAGACAGCAGTGGGATTATACTTGAGAGAACTGAGGCCCGTGCACGCTGAGCTGCCGCGATGCAATTTCACCGCCGCGTTGCCACTTTCAGGCCTATTCATCCCTCCCTGCTGAGCTCCATTAGGGGAGACGGGCAGGTGAACAAGTGCACATGGAAAACAAGTTCCTCTAGGCGCTGCTGAAGCACCAGCCATCCTCCCCCCCCTCCCACACACACACACACAGCACAGTCCTCCTTAGCCAGATGTAGATTGGAACAGACATCGATAAATAATTTAGAGGTCTTGGACTTTTAAGTAGGAATCTATGCAGTGTGAAACGCTGTTTAATCGAGTAACTTCTAATGTCGTATCAATCAAAGGGCGTTAAAAGCTGCTAGCGTCGGCAAAAAAAAAAAAAAAAGACCAAGCGGGATTCTTTCTGTTTTCCTCCTTCACCTCCGCTCTCGCCCTCTTCGCCACTTTTTTGTCGAGTTGATGGGACATTAGGTGACATTTGTATTCTTGAATTCATCAATTGACCCCAATCTGCTGGGGAGAGACAGAGAGACAGACAGAAGACAACTCTCTGGTGCAATGCAGCTCATGTTAAAGGGACTCTTACCTTTGTTGCATTTTTACACTTTTTTTGGATAAGGTTAAATTGGTATTAATAAGGTAATGACACTCTAAAATGCAAGACAGACCCACCAGGAGTAAAAACAAACAATTATTTCACTCTCATAATATTTAGTGAAAACTTCAACCAATAAAATTCTTCGGACCGAAGGACCTTATTGGCCGACAGACCTGTCTGTTTGCTGCATGGACATGCAGGTTTTCCGTCTGCTTCTTGTGGCGCATTCGGGCCCGTCATCATATGTGAATGTAAATGTATATAACTTACCGGTGCTTCTGAATCCGAATCCATTGCTTTGGTAAACAAAAACTCACGTGCGTGCGCGGAGGCAGTAGGTTGTTAGTCTGCTTGTAAATAAAGTTTCTTCAAAAAAACACCGCGGATGGGAACGAGGGGGTGGGGCATTGGAGGAAGGCAGGATGATTTGAATGTGCTGTAATTCTCAAATGCAACAAAGGTAAGAGTCCCTTTTTATGCAATATAAATAAAAAAAATATGAAAAAAACAGGCAGATCAAGAGTGACTGTATTTTGGAAACAGCACTTGAAGATTGGTTCGGAGTAAGCCATTCGATTTAACCAGCCAGACACTTGAACGGAGCCAATTTCTTCATAAAGGGGGGAAATGTAATGAAACGTCAGAAGACAATTTTCCAGCTAATTCTCACAGGCGCTCGGATGCGCTGATACGATAAAGCCTGTGTGTGCAGAATGAGGAAGATCCGACTTTGGGCAAAGATGGAGTGATTTGACAAAATACTTACTGAATTTCTTTCACCGCTTCACATTGCACCTCGCATATTTGCAGTTCATTTCACGATTCACATATTCTTTTACATTCTGATAGCAATAACTCCCTTGATAGATCGAACCTTGCTCCTCAATGAGAGAAAACACGGCGCCGTATACATTATGTTTATATATATTTTTATCAGCTGTTTTACCACAGCTGAGCAATTTGCCTGCAAGAACAGAGCTATCAAATTATAATAATACTGGCGTCTTACACAGACACGCACATGTGAACACACACATGTACACACAGATATGGAGGACACAAATGAACACACACACACACGCACACACTCAATTCTCTGGTGTCATCAGCAGATGTGTACATACCCTCGTCTCAATACAATACAGATGAGCTAATAGCCTTGGAGGCTCCCAGCCTGATTCTGATCTCCATAATACCACCCCACCACCCCACCACCCCCCACCACCACCACCACCACCACCTCAAACACACTCACACACAAACGTACACACACAGAGAGAGCGAGAAAGGGGAGTGCACCTGCACAAATCCCATAATATCTCTATACCTGCCGCTCTGTGGGGAATCAGATGGACCTGGTTTACATTCAGAGGACAAATATGATCACTTAGGCGCCACATGCACGTGGATGGATGAGTGCACACATACGATACACACACATGCAGAAACACATGTGTGTGTGTATTGTGAAAGTGGAACAACTCAAGACATGGCTTCTGTTGAGATATCTTGTGACTGCTATAACATCCAGACTGATAGGAAACAAGAGAGAACCCTTTGGTAACTTTTTCATTCGATTGGTCTACTGTTTACAGAACCTTCAATTGAAAATATAAGTCTTGACGTGTAAATGCTTTCCATTGTGTGTGTGTGTGTTGTGTGTTGTGTGCACGTGTGTGTATTTGTGTGTTAGGTCAGGCCTTCCAGAGCCAGTAAATAAAAAGCAAAGTGAATTCCACTTCAGTCTGAGGCTTGGAGAGGATCTGAGGGGATCATGTTGGAGGTTGATTATCACCACAAGGATTTGTGTGTGTGTGTGTGTGTGTGTGTTTGTCGTGTGTGTGTCGTGTGCGTTTTGATCTCCAGCAGTGAGAAGAGGCACCAGAGGGACACTCCAGTCAGAGGAGCTCAATTACACCTAATTTCTCAACACGGACACATATGCTACACAAATGATTGTCGACGTGTAAAAACATGCATGCCCACACACAAACACACACGCACACGCACACACACACACACACGCACAATAGCATACAATCACCAGGGTCCTATCGCCCAGTAATAATGTGGTTATATAAAGAGTTGATTTTTGGTACTTTCCATTACTGAGCAACAACAAGGACAATTTATCAGGTGGAAACACAAATGGGGCAAAGTAATGACACAAACATTAAATAAATCCCTGCTGAAAATCACATCTACACTAAACTGTGGACAACAAACAATGAGCTGACTCAGAACACATGATTGGAAACAAATTACAATTCGTCTCCGTTTACAGTCGCAAATATCGATATTTTCTCACAAGGAGACGATTGTCTTCTGTCGCCATGAATATTGAACACATCTTAAGTATGGGAAATAAATATAACTTCAGCTTGAGTCGCTTAACCGAGAAGACAAGGAGGAAATAAATGAAGAATAATATGAAAATAAAGGTACAGCTGACAATCATGACTGAACCAATCGATACGCAGTTGGTCCACTTCCCTCTGGCGGCTGTGATAGAGCCAACATCTGTCAATTAACACACACAAACGCACACACAGACACACACACAATCATATAACATATCCATACACAGAAATGGAGACGCACACACACACACACAAACCCTGTTTATACCAGCCAAAGGGCAACCACCTCCTATGAAGCGTTGTGGTTTGGATCAGCAGTATTGACAGCTTTCACATTAGACCTATTGAAATGCATTGTTGCTGCCACCACAACACAGACACACACACACACACACACACACACACACACACACACACAAGGATCTCTCTGGTATGTATCGACGATCAATCTAACGCCTCAATCGCATTCTTTCCACCTGCTTTAACGGAGAAAAAAGAGGCGGGCGGGTCCGGCGACTCCGATCTGACCCCCAACCTTGACCTCTGACCTTCAGAGGTTGTGGTCAAGGATTTAAAAAGAGGGGAGGCGGCATGAGGGACGTTCAATAGATCTGTTCTGATGGTCACGCCTGCTTTAGGAGAATAAACGACATTATACATCAATTATGGCTGACATCTGTTTAGTTATGGATCTATTTGTCTGTTCACTTATTTATAAATCTGTCCAAGATTTTTTATCTATATGAGCATTCATGTGGAATAAAAACTAGCAGTAAACAAATTATACTTATATTTCTGGTACTTCACTAAGTTTCATGGCCCAAGACTTAAATAATGGATTAAATACTGTTTTAAAGTTTAATGGATTTATTACTTCTTTAATCAAAAATGTCACGCAAAAAGGTTCAAACTCTGCATTAACACAAAAGAAGAAAGGATGTAGAGTGAAAGAGGAGAAGGGGAAGATAAAATAAAGGATGGGAGAAAGGAGAATAACACTGAAGAATGAGAGGATGAAAATTGTGTCACGGAGAAAGAGAGAAAGGCAGAGAAGCTGAAGTGAGAAGACAAGACGGGAAGAAATGGGACTAATGGGGATACTGGGTGTGTTAAATGCTGTGAAACAACAGAAACAACGAAAGACGAATTGAGCCGACGAAGAAGAAATAAAGAAGGAATTGTTGCCGAACTGATGCTTTCACAAAACCACTTTAAAGTTTTAAAGCCATGTTTTTATAGCACTTTTCTTTTAAACAGGTGTTGTTAAAACTGCAGTTTTATACCAACAGCCTCTTTCTTTTATGGATTAATCTCATATTCCATTTGTGGGTCCAGTAAATACTCACATTGACTGGATGGATTTTGTGTTTTTTATAATATGACTGAAATCTGTCTTGATGCTCTCCACCCCCCCTTGCTGTTGTTAGTTGTTTGCGTCACTAATTTTCAAAAAACAACATCGGAAGTGTAAACGTTGAATAAATCCGATCCCATTTATCGGTCGTGCTGCTCGCCGTCAGTCATGGTCATGTATCTGCACCCCCCACACCCAAAGGCATTGTGTTAGCCATCCAAAGAGTCATTAGCATAACACCATCCCTGACACACACAGACACACACAGACACACACACACACACACACACACACACACACACACACACACACACACACACACCTCAGGACACTCATGAATAAAATAACCCATGTAGATCAGAATAGAACAGATTAAACTAAAACAAATACAAGGCCGATCAAGTTTATGGGAAAATAAAATCTAAATTAAATTATTCCTAATTGTCCACATTTCATGCTCAGAGTAAGTTTTTTGGGGGTTTGGCCTTTTCTTCGGCTCCTCCTCCTCCAACGAGTCCCTGCAAGTCTGTGCTCCATCCACTTAACAGCATCCACAAATATCACCCAGATATACACACACACACACACACACACACACACACACACACACACACACACACACACACACACACACACACACACACACACACACACACACACACACACACACACACACACACACACGCACACACACACACACACATCGATGAAGGGTGTCTTACACCACGATAAACATCTCCCCTCCTCTCCTCTGTCTTTCTTTTATTGTATTGTATTATGTCCAATTCCCAGAGGACCATGGGGTAGCATCCCTCTCCCTCACATGTTCCGCCAGCCGCTCTGCGCAGCTGTGTGTGTGTGTGTGTGTGTGTGTGTGTGCGTGTGTGTGTGAGTGAGAGAGGGAGTTGTCGTATTGTCAGACGGGTAAACGGGGAGTTAAACAGATATATCCAAGCGTAAAATCTAAAAAGGCTCCCCAGTGGGCGCCGGAGGGGGTTGCTGGGAATCAAGCACATATCAATTGAGAAGCAGAAAGAGACCGAGTGCTGGAGAGAGAGAGAGACGGCAGAAGAAATAGAGACAGCAGCTCCCTCCATGGTAAATTCAGCTCCTGTGACAACTATAAATTACAGCCTTTTTCTGTGTCCTCTTCCCATTTTCCTATTTATTTCTTCTCCACCCACTTCTTTTGGTCTCTTTACACTTTCTTACTCCTCACCCTCCTACTGTCTTCCACTCCGGATATTTTCTTTAAGCTGCTTTCCCCGGAGAGATGTAAAGCAGAGCAAAGAGCAAGCAAGCAAAGAGTCTGTTGCACAGATCGCTGATGGTGAAACAAGGATTTTCATCTTGCGTGATTCAGTTTGTTTGGTTAAGGGGAACTAATATAATATACGAAAGAGAGAATTTAGCAGAATGGCATGAAAAAAAAAGGTAGGCAGGTATGAGATAGGGACACACACACGCAAACACTCACACACAGACACACAAACACACACACACACGCCCAGCTAGCCCTGCGCTGTGCGGTGTAATGCTCTACTTGATTATCTCATTGTTGTCTGTAAGTACAAGCCCAAATTGAATCAGCCTGCACTCCATTGTCTCTCTGCAGCTGGTGTGTGTTTGTGTGTGTGTGTGTGTAGGGCTGGTAATGAATGGCCAATCTAGTCTATCTAGAGAAACCCTTCTCATTACAGTGCTCCCATAATTACTAGCTCTCTGCGAAAACTATGCCCTGCTTTATTACTTTATACACAGTGCAGCCAACACTTGGGACCGAAGAGACGAGATAAACGCACAACGCGCACGTGTGTGTGTGTGTGTGTGCGCGTGTGTGTTTTATATTTGAATCATTTACTGCAGCTGATGTTCGCAACTAGTGAAAGCTGAATGCTAAGACCACCAACGTAATAAACAACAAACGAAGCAAGCATATCATTTTACTGGTTCAATCAGAATGTGTGAGGGACATACACAGCCAATTAGTGCACTGGTTAAAGTTCTTAACATTATATTTAAAGCAGTTCTGTAAGGTAATTCGTATTTATATGATTTTAAATGGCAAGAAAACAATGTTGTTAATGCTTAAATGCATTATAGTGTCTGTGTTACAGCAGTGAGCAGCACAAAGGGGAAAAACCAAAGAAAGTTGAACTGTTTCTGTTAACTTTGGTTAAATTAAGCGGAAAAAGTAAAAAAATAAACAAATAAAAAATAATAGTAAGATAATAATGTAATTTCTTTAATTGGCTGATGTATAAAATGACTAAATTGTACAATGTATACGGTCAATTTTGTGTGAATATCTTCAAAATGAAAAAGGGAAACATTCAAAATGGAAACTATGTTATTCAGAGCAGTCCGGTGACTACACCATTATATTATTTAGCATGTTCCCAGTAAACCTGCATCCATGAATCCTCCCTCCTGCTGGGAGCCATCAGACCAAGGGACGGGCCTGAGGCATCTGGGAACCATGGAGGAGAAGAAAGGGTTGGATGGATGGATGGCAGGAGGAGGAGGAGGAGGAGGAAGAGGAGGAGGAGATAGAAACAGAGGTGAGGAGGATAGATGGAAAGAGACAAGATGGAAAGAGTGGCTGAAGAGGAGATTGAATCACAAAAACAAGGAAGGAAAAGGGACAGTTTAAAAGAAAAGTTCTTCACCTTCACCTTCACTCACTATATTCACACCTTCACAGTCCTCAAATCAAATATAGGTCATGTGAGAATTAACAGTATAGTTATGTTATTCTGTACAGGAAGCATAAAGGCATTCGGTAAGAAGCACAAAAATGTGCTTTGGCATTTCCACACTTAATTTATTTATTATTGTGTTAATTTACTCAACAAAACCAGATATTTACAGAGACTGTTTTCACATGAATACAAAACAATTCTGATTTCATTTCATCTTCTGACTTCCCCCTGTCAATACATATTAGGAATATATAGGATATTATATATTAAATTAATTCTTGAAATTGATGATGACACCTATTCCTCATAAGATAGAACTGTAGGTGATGCAGTGTTGTAAGACAAAGGAGCAAACATGTCAACAGGAATCTTTTTTTTTTTTTATGTAATATGATTAATGAGGTGTTGAGGCAGTAATTTAAAGGGGTCACAACTTTGTTTCCCCCCCCCCCTCTGGGAATATGAGTTTATTTTGATTATTCAACTGAATTTCATTTGTTCAGATCTCAGCACAAAAACCTATAGTATTATCTTTTAATTAATAAGCATACTGGGAAACCTGGATGAAAATCAGATTAATCCACGCCGTTTTCCTTGAGAAAATCCACATGTTTTAAAGGTGAAAGTCAGTAATAGCCTCAGTAATATACTCCCCAGGACGAGTCCATTAGGGGCTGCTTAGGTGAACTGATATGGCTGTAATAGTAGTGATTAGTACAAACCCAGCGAGCCATGGAGGATGACAAATGGCACCTGAGACAGAGCGTGATTACAAGCGTTTATATGAGCGGAGACAGTATCAGCACAGAGTGTGATGGATGACGCCCGGAGCACAGTCAGAGCTGGCTCATAATTAGACCTTGATGGCATTAGTTGCATTTCCTGGTGGGTATGTCACAATAAATGTGCCAGACTAGTTAAACAGGGACACCTTGACATTTTGAATTTGTTGCTTTTTTTTTTTCTTTTTTAACTCTGCAGGCGACTGATGGTTGGAGTAAAGCTTGGATGTACAGCAAAGGCTTGTTGGTCTTATTAGTGACGTGTATTTAAGCACACGGGACAATCCAAGGCTTGGATGCACAGTTCACTGACGGCCTGAGATGTTACACTACGTGCACCACCGCGCAGATAATCGTCACCTAAGCCCTCGATGTGTCCGTGTAATCGGAGGTAATCATTAAGGCGGGTTCCACTGTGTGAGGGGGGGGTAACAGAGTGGAAGGTACCTGCAGCGGATCAGGTGATGGGCTTCCTGGTGTGGGTTTCACCCGTCTGGCCGAGTACCTGAGGAGCAAGTGAGAGTCAGGAGTGAATTGGAGTGGCTGCGTTGGTTTGAGTAGCAGCAGCACATGCACCAGTGGGAGAAGTGGTAATAATAATGATGAATTAAGAGTAGTTGTGATAGAGGGAGAGGCACAAGTAACAGTTAACTTCTTACCGCCTTGCAAAACTTAAGATTTAGTCCTGTATTGTTAAATAAGACATTTAATTTTAACCTAAAGTTGTACTGAAAGCAACAATAGTTTTTGATTTATTATAGGCTGATAAAAACTGAGCCTTTCACAGACATATAAGCGTTTTTTAATTTGGTGATATGTGTCTATATATGTAGTCAAACTCATTAGCGTCACTCACACTCTCCTGTATCTGTGTTTGCGCTCACTCTTCAAATGATATCTAGTTTATCTCTATCATGAAATGTACTCTCATATATGAACACACACACACATATTACATATCAGGAAAACAAAGTGCCACATGCCCATCTAACTTTGTGACCCCTACGACACACACTTACACACACAGACACACACACACACACACAGAGGAAGCAGCCTCTACCCTCACGAGTCTGGCTGCTCAATTAGTCAGTCATAACGCTGAGCCCCGGTCAGGCTGGGATCAAGTTGCCGGTCTCGTCGTTACACAGTCAGATCAGACAGGTCAAATACCTGTTCAGGTGACACACCACTGATATTTCACCTCAGGGACCAGACACAGGTAACGCTCACCTCCATTTGAATACCGTCTGCAGGGTGTCCACCACATGGCTGCAACACAAATGGCACAAAAAAAACACATTTACCACATATCTAGATTGCGTTCTGTTGCAAAAGAGTTATAATCATTAATCAAGTCATCTCCTTTTATCAACCATTTCATTTATACAGTGTTTTTTTTAATCATTTCCAATATGGTTTGTTTTTAATCCCTGCCGGCAGATGTGCAGCGTACAACTACAAACACATAACTGCTGCTCGGCATCAATCTGATCATCTAATAAGGAACATCTGCTGAGGTCCCGACCGTCCAGTCAAAGAGGATTTCGCCTCACAAGCCTTGTTTTGACTCGGTGAAGCCAAACAAAGCCAAACCATTCAATCACAGAATGATTTTAAATTTACACACGCACGTCTAAGTGCAAAAGACGGAGACACACATTACAACCAGAGGATGTTATTTCATTATTAATGTGATCTCAGAGTTTGATCTTTTGCATTATCGCAGGAGATCAGAGTTGCAATCGGAGTTTAAACTTTACAAGTGGGGTTGAGTGGAGGCCTGAGTAATTGTTTTCTTGGTAAAGAGGCTTTATGTTTCAAATCATATTATAAATAGTGCAACAAGCATTACTAATTATTTGATGTACTTCAAATGCTTCTTCAGCTCAGTCAGAATCACAAAGGTGGCACGCAAGACATAGACAAGTTTATTAATGACGTTGTTGGATTTATTTCTTTTGCAACATTCACTAGTTTTAAAACAGGACATTTTTTATCTTCTATTTATTTTTTAAACAGGTTTTATTTAACTGAACAAAAGAGAATAAGAGAGAAATGTTAAGCCAAGTGTCGATCTTTTAATTCATATTAAATACACCTGAAAGCAAACAGGACATATTTAAAGTTACTAAAGTAAATTTAATGAGAGTCAGGTTCAAAAGACAAATTTGTTGAACCAGTCATCTCAAGTGTACATGAGAAACAAGAACAGAAAGTGGGAGGTGAAGACATGCAAGACAATCAGTTGTGTCAGAGTTGTGCAGCGGTACAGACGAGTGTAACACAAACACACACTCACACGAGCACGTACACGCACACACAGTAATTAATTTGGTGGCTTCTGATTGCCAGGGTTGCTTACTGGTTGGAGAACCCAGATCAGAGGTGTCACCTGCAAGATTAACTCTGCAAGATTCACAAACAGAAACGCACACAACACACACACTCACAGACACACTCATGAGAACACACAGAGCGAAGAAAAGTACGAAGAAAAACTTAAAGAGTAGAATAAACAAACAGAGAGAAAGATAGAAGCAGAAGCAAAGATAAGGAAAGTCAAAAGAACAAAAGGAAAAGAAAAAGGAGAAATAAAAGATAAAGAAAGCACTGCCCACTCAGTTCCTCCCTCTCTCAGACACACACACAGAAACGCTGTGTGAGTGACGGGGCCTTATTGTGGGTGTAAATTGAGGCGGTGAGGTGTGTGTGTTGTTCATTAAAGCAGAGTGAATCTCTATTGGTTTTCATTAAGGGGCCGGACCACAGCGACTGGATGGTTAATCTAGACAGCGACGTTCCTCTGCTCGCCCCCATCCCTATTTCTCCTCTCTCACACACACACACACACACATTAAATCTCCTCTTTCCACACACATGCACATACACAACCAGATTCTTATTTATTAAGCAGAGGTGACAGGTACTGAATAAGTTGTTTTCTGGTTCAGTTTGTGCGAATGTGTGTGTAGCAAAGTTCATGAAAGTGCATGTGAGGCCCTGTGTGCGTTTCTGTTTTACAACATTGTCGTGTGTGAACATTTGAACGCTCACATTCATTTGTGGGTCAATATCCAGTCGTGTGGTCCTCACAGATGTGTCCACGTGAGCGTCTTTGTGTGTCTGTGAGTGCGTATGCGTAGGAGGACAATTGGTGTGGTTATGAGTTAAGTCTAATTTCCAGGAGGCCTGTCCCGGCTAAGCGGAGCTGACACGGCGCTGCTCCAACCAGTTATCTGTCACTGGGAATTAGACACTAACACACACCCTGAGAGATGGACTAGGGCATGCACACACACACGCACACAAACACACACACTACAGTTTTTCTCTTTCTGCCTTACATACAGTATGTGCATGTGCATAGATGTGGATCAAATGGCCGAATGCATGTGGATCATCTTATTCCTACGGTTGCGGTTCCAACCCGCCCCTATTCTATTTATCTTCCTCCGTTCATAGTTACCTTGCCTCTCAATAAAAAGGTAAATAAGTAAAATAAATCAACTTTTAAACATTAATTCGACTCTTTGAGGCAACTTTTCTTTGACCTGGATTATTAATTTCTCTCAGATTGTCTTTAAACATTGAATTCTCACTGTTAAATTCTTGCATTAACGGCAATTAATTGTCGGCCTTTGTTAACATGATGGATGCAAATGATTTATGTCCACTAATTTTGAATGATGATTTGCCAACAGCCTCAAACCCTGGTCTGTGAGGGGGAATGTGAACTGTGAAGTGTTTACAAGTGTCTAGTAACCCAGTTGGGTACCAGGAAATACAGCTTGTCTTCTTATCTTTCCCATCCCATTATTCCCTCCCTTTCTTTCACTCTCTCTCGTTCACACAGGGGACCTTTTAAAAAGTGTGTAAGAAAGATGGTTTATGGATCCCATCTGCGCTGCCAGATACTTCCGTCAGCGCAGATGGGATTGTGTTAATACGGCGTCTGATCTCGCTGTCTCATTATTCCGGTTCAGATACTCGGGCCCCTTCAAGTGGTCTTGCTGCACTTTTAGCCAAGCCTCAATCCAATCATCTCAGGCTATTGTGTGCTCTGAGGGGCCATACTGCCGTTCTCTCCGAGGCTTTGAACATGAGCAGCACCCTCCATGTAAACCAGATACTGATAGAAAATATAAAATTACATCTACAGAAGTCTCTGTTTTTTTCCGCTTTGTACCCCTCTGTCATGTGAGAATGGGAAAGTGAAGAGTTCTCAAAATGGTATTAAAGGATATTGGATGTTTGCTGCTGAGTGATTGACATTAAAGAAACAACAAATAAATGTGGAACCATTTTTCTCACTGATGCTTGTTCTGTATCCCGGCTTAATGAAAGTAATCCATTACTGTGTATTGTGAGGAGAGGTAACCCTTTTTTTCAACTGAGGGTACATTTTATTACTGAAATTATATCTAGTTATATCTAATGTTTTTAAATTTAGATTTACTGTGAACAAGAGGGTCTCCTTTCAAATTTTGAAATTTTAGATTTTCAGTATCCTAATTTATATATTTTTTGACATTGAAGTAAATATCTTATTATCATTTCCTTGACACATTCATATCCTGGAATCCATATTTTCTCAACAGCACATAATATCAAAAATCTGAAATATTTTTAAACATTATTGCATTACAAGTGATTTAAGGAGTTGTATATTATCTTCATATTTTATGTGACTCTGAATGTAATCGCATTAATTAGTGTCACTACCATGAATATTTATAAATAAGGTTGACAACAGTTCAACAAATTCAACATGTTTTTTAATCTCATTTTTTAAACTACAAGGAGTAATTTTTATCCCAGGCCAACTACTGCATCTAAGATTCAAGTCTGATTTGTGCAAAAGCCTTTGAGCCAGAACCTGAACCCTGAAATAAAACACGAACTACACATTGAAAGTGTAAAAATGATTCATTATGATGCACTCGCAAAGTTGAGATACTTGAGAGTGACGATAAAACAAAGCACAGGCAATACAGGACGCCTCTTATATGAGAGCACCGCTTGCTTTTTCACTTAAAAAATACCGCTGTTGTTTTCTGAATCAAAATAATACATTAGAGAGAGAGAGAGAGAGAAATCGTACTGGGCTGTGGCTACTTGGAAAGAGGGATTTAGGTGTGTGTGTGTGTGTGTTTGTGTCTGTGTATGTGTGTGTCTGTGTGTGTATTCCCAGGGCCTGGACAGACTATCAAGCATCTATCCATCCTTTGGATCGATCAATATTTATAAACCCCCCAGGACCTGTGGTATGAAGCATATAAACAAGCAATGGAGTAGAGCAGCACCGACCACAAAGCAAACACACACACTCAAACACACACACACACACACACACACAATATTTTATATATATATAAGCAGCAGCATATTACAGTGCACATGCAATCAAGTACTAATAGAAATATAGAGAAAGAGAGAGAGAGGACAGAAGTAGAGGGTCACATTTGTAATATTTACCAGAAATGTACCGATCAAACATCTTTGTAATCAGAGTCTGGAATATCTGCCGGTGTGATTTGCTTAGAGGCAGTTTGTTGTTTGTGAAATAAGGCGATCGACGATGACTATTGATTATCACTGAAATTCTGCATTTTATTACCGGCTCAATGATGTGACGGCGGCTGTCAAAGATAAAACAAACAGTCTTGACGAGCTGTTTACACGTGATTATATTAGTTTGTGTTTAATCACGGTTCGATCTTTTTACAATTCTTATTTGCTTAGTTACAATTTAACAGGTGAATGAATGATCGGTGAATGGGTTGAAATGATGGAGTCGGATCAATTCAAAATAAAAAAAAACAGTTTATACTTTAAGTGATCATGTGAATTGTCTTTACTGATGTCGGTGGCAAAATCTGCCCTTATCCATTTCTATCCTTGTGTTTTGTTTGCCTCGGAGAAAAGTTCCTTGTGACGCCTGAAACTTCCATCGACTTTCTCTGTTTCTCTTTTCTTTTTGGTCCTCGTCCGACTTTTCATATCCACGGGGCAAGGAAAGAAATGGGCAGTTTAAAAATACAATCGGTATCACGACCTAAACATCAGAGTAAACAGAAATGCAGTTTCATCCCTGATAGAATAAAGATGTGATTTTCCCCCAGACTGATTCAACTCTCCACTGCCATCACTACAACATCTGAGACGTCTCAGTCATCACAAGTTACCTCCAGCTCTGTCTGAGGAATTACATGCACTGACACAAACACACAGACACACACACACACACACAAGCTGAAGAATCCCCTACTCATCCACACAGACACAGACAATTCCCCCTTTTAATGTGTGTGTTGTGCCATCAGAGCAGGTGGAAACACGGTGTGTAATTAACATGTCATAATCAATGTGGGGGAGTTTGACACCTTGTAATCACTGTGTGGAGATTAGCACCCGTAGCCCCAGGACACACTGACACACACACACACACACACACACACACACACACACACACACACACACACACACACACACACACACACACACAACACACATTTAGAGAACATTTTCAACATGCACAAACAGCCAAACACACACACACACACACACACACAGAAGAACCAGTGTGACGTACACAAACATGCATGTGTGCCTGGCTACTCGGCTACCCAGGCTTACATACACACACACAGACACACACCTATACACACACACAGACACACAGACACACACAGGGCCTGTTTAATATCATTTACATAATGAGAGAGCAGCCACAGTAATAGCTTTTCCTTTCTCTTATTATCATAATTTCACCCTGGGCGCCAAACGACAGGAAGAGAGAGGCAGAGAAAGAGCGGAGGAGAGAGAGAGAAATACAGCAGCGGTGTCTCGTCCTTGTTCCCCTGAAACAACTCTTCCTCAAAGTCAAGGCCAACTAACCCTCCATCTTCCTCAGTTTCCCTCCGTCCCCTCTGTCTTCCTCGGTCTTCCTCTCTTTCAGTGCATCTCTTCTGTCTCATTTGGCTTTATTTTTATTAAAGCTTAAGATTAAAAACAACCTAATATCTTGTTTATATGGGTATGTACAGTAGGGATGAATGTTTTGGTTAAAATCAATACCAAAACAATTTTCATATATTTTAATCCGATCAAGATACAGAAAAGGAAATGTTAAATTATTATGTTCAAACCTATGAACTATGTCCCACACTTATGGATTATATCAGATACATCTCTTTACATGAATATATATCAAAATATCCTACAACTCATTTTGATATTAATACATTAATACATTCTCTACAGTAAAGTGTAGAAGTAAAGTCCTTCCTGCCCATTCGACTTTAGCCTTTTCCTGTTGGAGATACATGTAACCGCACACCGCAAAAACCACACATACCGCAATCTAAAAACGCAGGTAGTGTTTTTTAAATCAATGTGTGAATGTCCATGAAGTCCTATTAAAGCCCCGGGAGGATAGTGGGGGTCATATTCTACTGAAATCTAAAGAGTAAAAGACATATCAGACTCCTGTGTCTGTGTGTGTCTGCAGAATGTCATTGATTTCTCACAAAAATAAGAGAATAAGAAAAAAAATGTCATCCGTAAAAGAGGGATCGAGTGTTGGACAGTGGAAGGAAAGAAAGAAAAGCAGGGGACGAGATGAGGGAGGTTGAGGATGTATTGCTTTCTCTTGATGTCTCCTAAATGTCCTCAAACGTGTCACTCCTCCTTTCTGGCATTTTTCCTTAAGTTCCTCTTTTCCTCCTATGTCCTGCTACTCCTTTCCTCTCCCCTCCTTTCTAGATCATCTCCTCCCATCCGATCCATCCTCTCTTTGTCTTTATCATCTTCTGGATTTGTTTTTCCTCACTTTTATCCTTTTCTTATCAACCCTTAACTTCTGAAGGCCAGACTTTGGATGGAGTCAGTCGGTATAATTTCTAGGTTTCTATGTCAAATTAGGATTTGTATGGTTGTTTGAACAGTAGCCAGGCTCTAGTTAAGTTGTATGTAAACATAATGTATAGAATATAGATGGTTGCCTGCTATCGACACTTTTTTTGTTTCAAATGCCTACATCTCTTTTCTCATCCTTACCATCCCTTCTTAGTCTTTACTCTTTTTGCTCTCTCCTTCCTAAGTCATGTCTCCTCGCGCTCCTTCCTCTCATCCTCTCCCTCCTCCTCCTCCTCCTTGCCTTCCTCTCTTCCTCTGTATCGACAGAGGAGGTATGCATTTTGCTAAAACATTGGCTGATGAATCATTGATGTTGCTGTTGGGGTTTCAGTGGCGCGGGGGCAGCCGGATGTAAATAAGTGAGGACTAGGTATGAGGTATAGCTAACTGATATTCAGCCCTCCCTCTGAAACATTGATGAGATATACTTGTGAGTGTGTGTCTGTGTGTGTGTGTGTGTGTGTGTGCACACTGGTGCAACTGTGAAGGCTATTTAAGAAGGCCAGATATGACAGTTGTTTACAACTCTGGCCAGACACAGAAGAACTAAGGGAGGAAGAGAGGGAGGGGTTGATGAGAGAAGGGGATGAAGGATGGATGAACGTTACCAAATCAGGGACGGGAGAAGGGAAGGAGAAGGGAAGGGAAGCAAGGGAAAGAGGAAAGAAGAAGAGAAACAAGGGATATGGTTGAAGATAATGTTACTCGCCTGGGGGAAATATGTTCGACTACAATGACATGAAGCAGACAGACATGTCAGGATAAAACACACACACCCATGTGCAGCTAACACAATCCACCTGCACACACATACTGCAACATGCAACCAAGTCAGAATCATAATGCAACACAAGCTGCAGGGAACAAACCAATAATAGTAAGTTGAAGATATCCTAGTTATAGTAACCACAGCCACTTATCATTAAGTGATAAACACTATGACAACCATGTCTTCTGCTTCTGACAGATGTGGATTATCAGAGACTTGATCCGCTGTTGTAGTACTTTCCTCTACAGAAGACTTAAGTTAGAGTGGACCTAATATACTAATTGTAAAGTCAGTGGTTGGAACCCCGTCTGCTCCAGTCTGTATGTGGACGTGGTCTTGGACCAGTTACTAAACCCATAACCCAGCTGCACCATTGGTGAATGAGTGTAAAACAGAAGTAAATAGGTTGGGAGCAATGCACTGATGTGTATGCGAATGGGTGAATGTGACTTGTGGTGAAAAGTGCTTTGAGTGTTTGTTAAGACAATAAAATATCATTAGATAAATTCAAAAACTCAAACACACACACACACACAAACACACACTCACCCAATCACTGCTGCATTCACTTAAAGCACTTTTCAGGCCTCTTAGTGCCTCCCTCCCTCCCTCCCAGCATTGAGAACCATTAATACAGTCATTTAGTCGTCTAATACATCAGTGTGGTCAGTGGCGTTCCATTATGCATCAGCTGGGGTCAGGGCACACTGAACTGTGCTGGTCGTGACTCTAACCACACATTGTAAAGACATTATCTGTTTCCCACAGAAAACAACACTGACACAACAGTGAGTGATTTAAAAAGACATATGCATAGATCTGCCAGTATATATACACACACTCACACACACACACACACACACAGAGAGAGAGGTTAATCGTTAAATGTAAATATGTAGAACTGTGCATTAAACACTATGTGTGCACACAATATAAATATATATTTACACATATACAAGTGTTTCTAAATGCAAGGAGAGATTGAGGCATATCCCAGCATGCACTGAGCGAGAAGGGAAACACCCAGAGTCCGTCACAAGATGCACAAACATCCTCTCTGCAGAGGAACCAGAGAAAGTGCTCAACAACAAACCACCACATTTCCTCTTGAAGATGAAGTGTAAAAGATGAAATAATAGACAATCAAATTACAAACTGGAGAAAAGTAGAGTGCATACCTCCGCCAAGGCCCAACAGTCAGCTTGAAACTACATTTAAATTTACTAGATTTACTGGATTTTATTTGCACCAAATGCCAAACACTCACAAATATCAGTCCCCTAAAGATGCCTGATTGTCAAGATTCATGAATTATTCCCGTTAGAAATCAAGAAAATGTTTATAACGCTCCATCTCACAGTGTTAAGGAAAGTGAAATCCTTTTTTTTCGTCCAAAGCTTAATTTAATATCAGTCAAATACATCACATTACATTTATGAAATAGAAAATGTTTATTCTGTTCAAATGAAAGTACTGCTAGCACTAGTCTCTTACCGGCAAACGCACACACCCACCCAAACACAAAACAACTCTTAACCACACAATAAAACCCCATTATCTGTTAACCACAGAATACAACAGCACCTTAAGTTTAAAAAACCAAACTCTCTGAAGCCCATTAGCCATTCACCGCGGAGCAGAGCACTTTAGTCTGGTGTTTTACAGTTAACCACTGTTTCTGCAGCACATTACCTTCTCACCGCAGTGTGTGTGTGTGTGTCTGTGTGTTTGTCTGTGTGTTTGTCTGTGTTGTACAGTATGTGGTTGAGTCTCATATTTGCCATGTGTACGTGCATTTGAACATCTTGCGTGAGTTATTGAGTATCTAAGTGTAATTGTGTGTTATTGTTTCCTGGCTGTGTGTGTGTGTGTGTTTGTGTGTGTGTGCGTATGTAATGTGACACTTTAATGAAGGCAGAAAAAGACGAGAGTGAGAGAGGCAGCGGCACGAGAGGAGAGGGATGACAGAGGAGAACAGTATTGAGCGATGTAAGAGGAAGAAAAAAAAAAAGTCTAAAGATTATAAAGACACACGTGGACATCAATACTGTCCAACCGCAAAGTCACGTCGGACAAACGAGACACAATCCAGACTCTGTTATAGTGAGTGACAGAGGGATATATAAAAAAAATAAAAGAATGAAATTTATATATAAAAACAGTAAGGAAACATCGAGCAAGGAGGCAGAGAAGGAGAAAGAAAGACTGGAAGGAAAAAAGAATAAAAGAGTAAAGAAGGGAGAGAGGGATAAAGACAAAGAGTGAAAGAAAGAAAGATAGACAGACAGAAAGAAGGAAAGAAAGAGAGACAGACAGAAAGAAAGATGGAAAGAAAAAAGGAAAAAGGCAGAAAGAGAGTAAAGAAAGAAGAGAGGGAAAGAGAGAAAGAAAAATAACTAAAGAAAGAGAAAGAAGGAAAGAAAGAGAGACACAAAGAAAGACAAGAATGAAAAAGACAGAAAGAGAGTAAAGAAAGATAAGGAAAGAAAGAAGGAAGGAAAGAATATTCGAACCGTATGTCCCTTTTTTCGTTTGCACTTTGCATGATTCCCTAGCTTAACATGATTTCTTCATTAAAGCAACACAAAGATATTGAACTTAATTACAACAGCCTCTGAAAAACGACAAGAGGAAGACACAAAAGAAGAAAAAGGGTAAAATTCAAAGGCAAATGAAAAAGAGAGAGGGAGGGAGACAAAGAGAGAGAGAGAGAGAGAGTTAAGAGTGGAATTCTAAGAGGAACTGTGACGAGGCGGCAGCAGTACATCTTGATCAACAGATGACTGATCATATCAGCGCTGGCCATCTTTCACCAGCCGCCGTCTGACGACACAACGTGACCCCCTGCACACACACACAAACACACACAGGCACGCTCCCCACACGCGCACACATCCATTTCCCCCGACGTACCCCGAGGCAGGAGCATCAATAACGTATGGCCTGACCAGGGGCCTCCATTCACACACACACACACACAGACACACACACACACACACACACACACAAATGCACACACATACACAAGCATGTGCACAAATACACTCCCATATGTGACACTTTCACATATTCATGCATTCATTGGAACACACACAGGCTGAGGCTCTCACACACACAAAAGGTGGTCAAGCTGGAGGAGAATAACTGTGACACACACACACACACACACACACACACACACACACACACACACACACACACACACACACACACACACACACACACACACAGACAATAACCCCACAATATGGCGCTGTGCCCTCAGGCCTGGGGTCTCACCCCCGTCCCTGGACCTTGTGTCCTCCTGCTGTCCCACTGAAGAGCCTCTGTGTTCCCCCGACAGTCCCAATGAGGAAAGAAGAGGGGAATTTATAGGAAATAATAGATAAATAAAACAGATTTCTATGATGGAAAAAAGGTAAAACGGAGAGAAGACGAGAGGGAAACAATAAAAACATATGGAGCGAGTAACACAACGAGGAAGAAAAACAAATATGGGAACGAGAAAGGAGGAGAAGAAATCAGGACCAAAGCCAAAGAGTATGAAAGCTATAACTTTTGAACAAATATATGAAAATGAAGAGAAAAGAAATGTCACATTCTGCCAAATACATTCTTTCATGTCATAAAACAAAGCAAAATAACGTATTAACGCATTTTAACTTTAGAGTAAACTGGCTTTAAGGTTATTGACCCTTCTTCACTTGTCTTAAGACTGAGTCTCATATAATTATATGAAATAGAAACAGAAATGTGTGTGTGTTGTGTTATGAGGGATTGTTTCATTATGTGACACCTTTGTGAGTTTAGCAGTGCAGCTGGATTGTGGTTTTACATACGTATACAACTCCTCTTGTCAGAGCTGTAACCTTATCTTCAATTTTTTAACCAAATATCTGAATGAGAGGATTTAGGCCAAAGGACCAACAGTAACAGTGAATTTCATACATCTCCCAGAATGCCTTTCAGCAGTCCTGAGATAATAGGTGCGTTCGTCTGACTGAAGCCGGCTCGCTCCCGCTAAGGTCAGGCTTTTAAGGTCACGAGATCTGGTGACTTGTTGCAGCTCTGGATGAAGTCGGACAAAAATTCTAACCAGCATGCATTGCGTTAGGACCAGCATGCATCAAGTCCAACGCACCTAGTGGCTGTAAACTTGTGACAATCAGCTGTGACGATTAAACACTTACCAGTCGCAAAGTCCATAATTACAGATGCCTTGTGTTTGAGCTGCAACAGTTGCACAAAAACAATGAACCTCAACTTTTGCATCGTCAATTCATTTTAATTTCTCATATTTAATGTATCAAATGGAATGAAACAGCAGGAAATGAGATCAGCAGGAGCGAGGCCCTTTGTCCTCGTTCGTGACAATACTCAGATCTAATAGGAGTGTACTTTAACACCTGAGTCCACCACGCTTCCATATCATTATTATGTTTCACTATTCATTCTCTCTTTTATCTTTTAGTTGTATTACGGCCATTCTGTCTCTTCCTTTGACGTCATTAAACAAACACACCTGGTGTCCGGTTACTTGAGGCAACACACGAGGGTCGTGTGGCCTCTTCAAAACACGACAACAGCACAAGATCAATTCTTCTCAGCGCACATCCAATCATCTTACGTCTCCTGTCTTCTTACCTCTGTGTAGGTCTCATTGTTCAGGGCTTCTCCGTCTCCACTTCTCTGATGGTGCGTTGCAAAAAGGCTCCCGCACAGGTTCTGAATCCCAGCTCCATGTTAGCAGCTGGGACATGGACTACACTAAATAGTCAAAGTATATGTTTTTCAAAGATGATTTTTAACCCTTTAGATTGTTCTTGTTATTATTAATTGGTTATTTAGTGTGAAATGGGGTGAAACGTCATGATTGACAGCTGTGACTGACTGACGGTCAGTCAAGCGCGTGTATAGACGGGACCTCAACGATCTGCATTCAACTCAACTGAGTGTCCCAAACTCCATGACAATCTAACAATGAGTCAGCAAGAACAAGACCAGGATCCTGGTGTTAATGAAGCTAAATTGTACCAAGTCGTTTATTTCATTTTTCTTCCTAAACCATTTCTTTTCTCAACGTAACATAACTAAATATCTCAAATGAATTTGCAATGGTGGACAACATGTTTTTCAGAGAGTACCTCGGTCAAAAGGACTAAAATATCAGTATATGAAACTGAAATATAAATGATGCCTCTAAACACAATGTGCATATAAATATTTGTACTTGGCATTTACCAAATTATCAGTGATACAGAAACAAATTAAAGTGATCTGTAGCAGGAGGAGGAGGAGCCACCTCTGGGAGGCGCGGCCCACCCATGACTATTTAATAATGGAAACAAATTTGCTGCACATAAAAGCAGTCTCTGCTTCTTAATTGGACTCTTTAGTTATTCCTGTTAATGTTAAATACTGAGAGGGTTTAAAGACTCATTAACACACACACACACACACATACACACACCTTAAGGTTATGTGGCTGGGTGAACTATGCACACATACACAAAGACGATGTTGTAGGTGAGCCGCCACGCACACACACACACCCACACACACACACATACACACACACAGACACACACACACACACACACACACACACACACACAGGATAATTATTACCTTCATATGCAAACGCCTGCAGTGCCCGCCTGGCAGCCTGACGTTTTTTTTGTAGTGTGTACTTTTCTTATTTAATTAATTAAAACAATTGTCAATGAACTTTAAATTAGTCCAGCATAAAATAATCATTTCCACAGTGTGTGAGTGTGCAGTGGTTGTGTGAGTGTGTGTATGTGTTAATAATTAGCAGGCAGTAAAGCGGCTATGTTAATTGCATTTAAGATCCTGCCTGGGGAGAGAGGGACCGAGAGAGAGAGAGAGAGAGAGGCAGAGAGAGAGAGAGAGAAAGAGAGAGAGAGAGAGAGAGAGAGAGAGAGAGAGAGAGAGAGAGAGAAGGAGCAAGAGAGAGAGAGAGAGAGAGAGGCGGAGGAACAGAGTGAGGATGAAAGAGAGAGAAGAAGGGAGAGAGAAGAAAAGAGAGCGCTAGAGAGAGAGAGAGACAGAGAGCGTCTATCTCTCATCTCTTTTTCCTGAAATAGAGAATTCCCATGTATTCTGAGATGTAAAATGGAGCGTGGAGCCCTCAGGAGCAGGAAAACACACACACACACACACACACACACACACACACACACACAGACACACACACACACTCTTGCTTTAACGCATACACTCTCTTTATTCGCTCACTCACACACAGCCCCTGGGAGGATGGAGCTAACCTTAATTAGCCTAACACTGTGGTGAAATTGATTGAAATGCAGAACATCAATTATTAAGCCTAACTGTTTTCATAACCCCACACACACCTCGCCATGTAGCACACGTGGAGGGGGGGGAGCGATAACACGGAGGTGGAGGTGTGTGTGATGATAAGAAAGGACAGGTGGGACAATACGTGTGTGTCCGTGTGCGCCACACTACTGCATATCAGAGAAGATAAGACGGCTGTGGCCTATGAGCGGATTCTGCACGAACCAGAGGGCGGACGGTTCGATTCCCAGCTCTTCCAAGTCTCCATGTTGAAACCCCAAATGTCACCTGATGGCTGTACAGGCCTGACGTGATAGAACAGAACCGTATGAACCAATATCTGAACAAAGATCAAGGAGGACAGCGATACATCTGGAAAGTTTGTGTCGTGATGCTCGTTTACAGAGATAATGACAAAAGTCCAGGTAACGTTAGTCGGTGACTGAGACGCATCAGCAGCTTCACCGACTCCCGCAATGTTGATGTGACTTATGAGTTTAATAATAAAAACAAAATCGGTGTATTATTAAAATCAATACAAGAGGGAGTGCTACCGTGCCATTTCGCTAATCTACGACCTTGAGCTAATGACTTCAGCCCAACGGTGCCAATACAGTGTAAAGTGACCGTTGAGTGTATTATCGCTATTGAGCTTTTTTCACAGCAGACATTTTGACATTTAATCGCGAGTAAAAAAATAAAAAAGGTGTAATTAATAACATTAAAGATGGCTGAGTTCCATTGAGGTGGCTCTGGTGTTGTGTTTGCTAGCTAGATGATAGAAGAGCCGTGATTAATGTTAGTTATACCTGTGCTGTTATGAGCATGCAAAATGTCTGACAGGAAAAAGGCAAATCACGCCAGGGTAAATATGTGTTCAGATAGATATCACATGCAAAAATTGATAAAGAATATTAAGATTTTGCAAAACAAAGCGTTTCCATGCAGCGACGCCTCCCACTCATGTAACCGAACGAATCTTAAATGGCCCGATCTCCCTGTATGACGACCGCTGCCGACCTTTTGACCCCAACCCGACTGCAGGTCATGAGCAGGTGGCGATGACGTCACTTCAACCACAAACACACTTCCTACTGCTCCGTCTTAATGGTCGTGGTCAAGTTGAATTGTTTTAGGTGAAAAGCAGAACTCTCTTGTGACCAATAAAAATAACAACAACAAAAAAGAACAGTTTGCACTGAATTGATTTGTGGTGAACTCATCTCAAACTAAATGAGTTTTTTTTAAAACAAACGTCAGAACAATTTGGTCGTTAGCACCCGAGCTCGGAGGATGACTAAGTTAATCAGAAGCTGGACTGTTTTCAGACTCATCCATTTGGAACTGGAGTGGATTAGCTGTGGTTTACTTAATGGCTTTAACAGTAACACCTCCAGGCCTAAAACCATTGAGTGTAGCCCTTTAACATTTTATGATGAGTCTCATTTGCATGGTTTGCAAGCAGGGGACAAACAGGCCTGTTCTCAGTGTGATGCCTTCGGTTTGACTCTGTACTGTAAACTGTATTAAACTAGTTTCACATTGGAATATTCTCCATTTTTGAAAAACCTGACGGATAGATGTGAAAGCAAAGGTGTGCTAACGCTGCTGGTGACTCCCAGTTAGAAGACAGTGGGACAATTAGCCAGCTTGCACATTACCAGGTCCCTGGAAATTAAGCAGCCGATTCAGCCATCATCAATTTTATCGGTTTCACTTGTTTGCTCTTCCTACCGTGACTTAATCATGAAAAGGACTCATTTGGAATAAACAGCGAGATCCTGAGTACAAGTCCACACAGTCTAATCAGCTGCAATGAGTGAAATCATGTGTGTGGGTGTTTCAGAGCCTTTAACTAAGAGAGTTATGTGATGCTTCCCTCTGCAGCGCCACATCACATTAAGCTAAGATGGAAGTCTCAGTCACATCATCTTTCTTTGCTCAACTCCAGCAGCAGCTCGGCCCATCTCCCTGACTCAATGACTCCCTGACCTCCAGTCTCTCTCTCCCCCGGTGCTGCAACAGCCACGACCCACTGACAGAGTGGAAAACTCATTCAGGCCTAATTACATGGCCCGGGCTTCGGCCCTCTCCCTTACTTTCTTTCACAGAAGAAGCACTTTCTTTCTTTCTTTCTTTCACCCCTTCTTTTTCTTTTCTCCTGCGCTCTCTCACTGTCCTTTTCTCTTTGCTCTCTCGTTTCTTCTCTCCTCGTGCTCCTGTTACCGGATCAAGGTAGCCGTGCACCACCGGCCAGCCAGAACACACACTCACGCACACACACACACACACACACACACACACACACACACACACACACACACACACACACACACACACACACACACACACACACACACACACACACACACACACACACACACACACACACACACACACACACACACACACACAGAGGACATCCAACACTCTGCCGCGGCCAAGAGGCCACAGGTACACAGGTACAAAAGCTTTGATATGGTTCATTGTTGGTTCCTCAGGGTCAGCCATAGGTTAGAGACCAGTCTTAATTAGTTGACATAACTTATACATGATTACCCTTCTTCAGGTCCTATGGCCCCCAAACAAACACACACACACAAAGTGCTTTCTTAAGACTTAAGCCAAGTAGAACACACACATCTCCCACCGCCTCGGCTCAACTCACTTAACCCTGTCCTGGAAAGAAACAGGAAAGACACGTAGCAATGAGGCTTTGAGTCCAGGGGTCATCCAGGGGAAATGTAAGGAACCCTGGGAGGAACCTTACCCCAGGACGCCTGACGGCTCCAAAACAACGTCAGAGAGAAAAGTCATATTAATGATGGATGACAGTCGGGGTCAGCGCCCCGGTCGTGTGTCAGGACCTACGGTGCACACCAGGGATTGAAAATGGCAGACAGTGGGAATTAAATGTGTTTTTAAAATGACTCCGCTGTGTGTGACAGGTTTGATTTTCACCTTAAAGAAAGGAGAATAATGATGGATGGAGGAATGGATGGCAACGGATAACAGACACTCACAACAACTAATAAGGCAAAGAATTTAAATCACATAATTAAACTTTATAATTTACTCTAATTGCGATATGGTATTGACAGAAATATTCTCCTCCTCAGGAGCAGATGCCTACCAGTAAAGAGATTTGATCCTGCCATCACTCTCTTGCACCAGACGACCTCATATTTATATAAAATCCATAACGCGCTGTAGCCTAACAGGCTCATGTAAGCTCAATGTTGCAATATGTATGCTGTTGACTGTAATTTACCAACCTGAATTACTCCCATAGTTATTGGAAAGCATTTTGCATTTGCAGCCACTGCACGAGACGGAATGGTTACAGCAAGTCCGATCGATATCCCGCCCATAAAGCAGACGCCACGGTCACAGGAATTAACATGCTTGTGTCTATAAACCATTCAGAGACATAAACCTAAACTGAAATCCGTTCTGCAACCACAAGGCATAAAAATGACTGCCACCATTACCAGTCTATGTTACACTTCCAGAAAGTTTAGATACACTCAGGATATGGTATTAATTTGTTTGGGAAATGCTTACTGCTCTGTACTGTAATAGGACTCTGGGGATGGGGATGATTTCCAAGGCCAAACCATAAGGAAGCAGGGCAAGCCTCAACAACAACAACTTAATGATGCTCTGGTAATGGAGCACGAGTGAAACACTTAGAAAGAGTACTCACTCCGGCAGGGAAAAAACACACTTTGTACACAAATGGCGAAATGCACATCAACAAAGATGCAAATGTGAAGAGTGGAGCCAGTGCAAAGATGTGTACAATAGTAAAAATACCCCAAAAATGTAAATGCAACAGGAAGTCAGGACAGACAATTAATGGACTGCAGATTAAAACGAGCAATTTCCCCAAATTTAGTGCATTTGTGTTATGACATCAATTAAAATGCTCGTTCCCAATAAATAGAACAAACAAACAAAACACAAACAGAGTCTCTTCACTCTCAAAGATTGTTCACACTAAGTGCACCAAGCCTTTTAACTGAGAACATTTTTTAATGTGTCTTAATGTCCGAGATGTTTAACTGTGCGGCCGTCACTTTGCTAAGAAGCCTGCTGCTCTGTGCACAAACAGGAGGGGGGTCCGCTGACAGTAAACAAATCTAAATAATTCACGAGGCCAAATAAGTTTTATTTATTTGTTATTCATCAATCCTTCTGTCGGGCTTATGATCCAATATCAGTGCACGTGTACACATTAGTCTGTACGATTATAGAAATAAAAATTGGAACGTAATAGACTGATAATTGCTTTTCAATTTAAAAAACACGATACCGATATTTATCTTTGTTGAATCTGCTTTTCTTAAAGCTATCTGTCTTTTTCAAGGTGTGACCAACAAAACCATATAAACAAAAAATGTTATACTGGTTCAAATGTCCGTCCGGGATTGGATGAAAGATTTTGGCTCAAAAGGCAGAAATACAGCTCAACAAAAATATGCCGCGATGAACAAATAGATGTACGCGATAAATTCAATGTATTAAAGAAGCACCATAAATGTCAAGGTACACTAAAACATGGAGAAACAAGCTGCCTCGCTTAAAAGTTATTGAGCAATTTGAGGATTCAAAAGTGTTTTCAGCACGTCTGTAAAATTATGATATAGAACAAAAAATAATACACACAAATATTACAGTTTCAAACAGATGGCTTGTTGAATAATAAAAATATATGAAGAGAGGGTTAATATCCCCAAATACTGCAGCTTTTATACTTTACAGATACAGGGGCTGTTCATTCAGACTCATTAATGTGCCTCTACCTCCCTCTGCTGGCTGTTAACACAACCAGCACCACAAACACAAGGCAGTCCCACTGCTTCCATTTAATAACTGCTTTACCTGTTGTCGCCTGGACGTATAACGTGCATTAAACTGCTTTTAAGATTTAAAATAAAAAGATTCAATATTTACATGAAGAGCATCTCTGCACTAAACATGTATAAGGAAGCTGTTTATAACCCTATGTGAATAAAAGGGTCCTATGGTGTTTATGGAACTGTGTGGGAAACAGTAATGAAGTGTGGGCAATTATGATCAGGCTTATGATACGGTGGCCGGGAGACTCAAAGCAAATTAAGGAAACACAGGCAAATATAAACAACACATGAACAGACACAGAAACAAGCTGCAAGTACCAGTAACACCTGAAAGGTTTCCAAGGGACCCACCAAAGTGATGAACCTGTCTGTAGTTCAATGCTTTGTGAGTACTACAGACAGGTTCATCACTTTTTTGGTCCCCCTGGAAACATTTCATCACATTAATCCTGTTGTTATCTTAACTTACACGTTTTTTGTGTAATTTTTACAGCTGTGTTCATGAGAGAACTACGTTTTTAACACTGCTAACACTATTGTTTATGAGTTAAGAGGCTGTTGTGGACTTACCTCCATTTTGCAGTCGCTTTTCTTGCTGTATCATCCTTGAACATTTTGAGTTAACTCCACACAAACTTTATTTAAAATGCTTGAACAAATTTTTCTTCACAAACACGAGGAAAACAGTCATAGTTGTGTTTGGAGCTACGTGCTAGCTTAGTCCAAATACCTGCAGAAAGTGGCGCCATGTTGGTTCCTCTCTACCACACCTGCTGAATTAAGCCCCGCCCCCTACCTGCCGACAGAGCACCTGCAGCGCCAGGAGGGTTTTGGGGTTTTCAGGATAACTTCAGGTTTAACACTTCAGTTTTTAATCCTATGAATCTGGATCATTTCTTTCCAGGTTAAATCACCATGGTAACATGCTGAGTTTGAGATGACAGCTCACCTCAGTCTTCGAACTACAGGATCCTGAAAGGGACAAAAAGAGATTTTACAATAAAGTGAGGATAAAAAAAAGAGATAGTTATATAAATGTTTGACTTTAAATTACTTTTCATCTGTCCACAAAATAGAGTTTCTGTCAAACAGTTGGAGAGTTTATCAATTAATGCATCATAGCTATTAGAATTCCACTTCAATTCAACAAAGATCCTTTGATTCCGAAATTATATCTGAATTATGCTTTTACGGTTTTATTCCATCACTGCATATCAGAACAATGTGAAGAGAAATACTGGATTTTTTAAGATGAATAGTGTTCAACATGAGAAAATAACAGCAAAAGCAAATGTTCCAGGAATAGAATAGTACGTCAGATCAAGTTAAACGAATAGACTATTTCTTTAGAACGAATTGTAACATGAAGGTCATAAAACTGCTCCATACCAAAGTAATGTTTTTATTCTTTACAGAATATTTTTGGAAGCTGAACACCTGATCTCTCATGGCCATTCCAGGAGAATCTGTGTTGTCTTTTTCATTACTGCGAATGATTTGCCAAATCCTCAAGATAATTGCGGCCGAGCAACACAAACATTAAACAATTTCCAGTTGATTTAAAACAGTTTTATTAGTGTACACTGTAATAAGTTGAATGTATATGTAGAATAGTTGGAAAGTCTATGAAGATTCAATCATCAGTGTTTGAAGAAGACAGAAATCCTAACAGCGTGTTTTCTAATGGAATAATAATCGTCGATAGCAAGAAAAAAAAGAAGAAAGCATGTATGGTCAAATAAAAGTAAAACTATACAATAAACAACACTAGTGACTTGTAGAAACTTCACTTTTCTCCAAAATAAACCACCTTCTTTTTTTTAAATCAGAAAATTCATCAGAAAGCGGCTTTATTGGGGATACACAATTGTCATCACAATAAGAAGAAATAAAATAAAACATGATCTGTAAATGGGAATGTGGACCCTTCGAAATGTGTAGATGTCGTCTATAAGGAACCTATTTTGTTATTGTTATAGTTTGAAAAGGTGGATGTTTTGGGGGGGAAACAATTCCAAGTGGCACTCGTTTAAAGAAAGAAAAGAAGATTTAAAAAAAATAAAAAGGCTTTTGCTGGACCCTGACTAAATGTTTACAACAGTTTGTCGAGTCATCAGAAAATACACCATGTATACTTCTAAATGGGAGAAATGCGTCCAGACAATTCGATGCCACTGCATAGAACAACCGTGGGTTTGCAAAGACACAACATTACATTTTCATCTTAGCATGTGGTGTCTTGACCTCGGTGGAGTCAAGTCAACTTTGTCGCCTAATAAATGACAAAATAACAAGAGCAGCGAAAAGACAGGACAGACGAGAGAAAAGAAAGATACACACAGAGACCAACATCACTGCATTTGGCTGATTTTTTGTTTGGTTACAAGTGAGCATGGAATGATTTCTACTGATTCAAAACTTGGGTCAAACCATTAACAACTCGTCTTGGAGGATCGTCACTTGCTTGGGAGATTTTTTTTTTTAAGTGTCAATCTGTCACTTTGTTCAGAGGATGCCATTTCTCAAGTGTGTATCCAATGATAAAAATTGTCTTGTTTTCTAAAGTTTCTGCAGGACGGACAACATGGACGACTAAACATCAGGATTTCTGGACTTCTCGTCTCTAAACTAAACCTTCATCTGGCGTTTCACAACATTTATTATGAACTGTACATTTTCTGCCGTATGTGGCGGGAGTGAGAAAATTAAAATAGAAACTGTGAATGTGTTCACATGCACCGGCATCGTTGTGTAAGAAATTAAGACCTACGTGAGGTTTGTATTGTTTCCAGTTTGTAGAAAGACAGAGCGGATATCTGGAATGTGACAGTTTGATCCAAGATGGCGGTGCATGTATAGTCCCATTTACATGTATTTACATGTCCTACTTAATTACAAACACTCTATGGGTTCAGTGCACGGATGCACATGAGGAATACACCTACAGTAAAGAGGCCTCAACTGGGAAATAACACCATCAATACCTGTGTGCATATAAACACAATCCCTGTCAGTTAACAGTGTACAACCATACTGAGAATGGAACCGCTGCAGTGCTGGGATCGGCTGCAGCTTTTACACCGCGTACTGGAATGTCCTTAAGTAAAGTGGAGTTACTTTTTAAATTAATACCAACTGCAGCGATACTGGAAATTAATACTGTCTTACCCGGCTAATGGATTAAACCCTAATACTTTCAAAAAGTCTGAATTTTTCGCTATATAAAAACAGCTTACTTTTCAAATGACTATTGTATACTGGAAATGTGTGTTTGAGCAACTAACCAAAGTCGCAAATTACATCGGAAAGTTTGAACATCACCATGACGCAGATAAAATACTTAAAAACTGGAGCTAGGCTTTCAACAGCAGTTCGTATTCTTGACACAGTGGATCTGCAGTGTACAGGACATACCATAAATACATGAATTCAGTCTTTGGGACAGCACTATTACAATTTGGGGTCGCGACCCTCGAGCTGAAGAATTAGTAACAGTAAGGCAAGAAATTTCTTTTTTCAACAGCTTCAACCGCCAAAAGATTCCAAAGAACTATTCTCAGCGATACACGTTAGATCCTATGCTACATACTTCACATTCACTTCTTCACCGTCAAGCTGTGATCATTTCAAACCAGAGGGCATATTCTAAAAAATATTTGAATTCTAATAAAAAGGAAGAAAGCTTTGAAGATTTTAAATATATTTATATATAAAAAAATACATGAAAATACAAAAATGTAGCTAAACGAATGTGTAAAGAAAATAATAACTGTGTCGTATAACTAGCTTGTCAATTACTTAAAGCTTAAATACTTTGAGTTGAAAAGATTTTGGCTCTAAAAATACCGACATAGGTATTAGCTGGCTTTTAGATCAGGGCAAGGGGATCTTATTAAAATCAAATAGATGCTCCAGACAATTAGCCAATTCAGACAATATATGGACTAAATATTTAAAGCGAATATCCTAAATTTGTGAAAATTTCTTCAGATTTTCTTAATTTCAGGTTGGATTTGCAACATTCCTATCTGTACATTTCAAAGCATATCTTGCTGAACTTTACATAAAAGGCATCTTTATTACGGGTGCATGATTGGGGGCAGTGCAAGTACAGTATAGGGGCGTTTTTCTTTTTAAAGTCCCACACTGCGGGACTCTATTAATAAAATGTCAATAATGAAAGACAACCGTGCATCAGTCCAGGCAAATAATCAAGAGACTTGCACGTTTTATACATTTGTGAAACGTCACGAGATGACCGTTTCTCTTTTTAGTCTGTTCGACAGCAGGGGGCGACACTGAAGCTTAGACTCTTGGGTTTACATCGAGCTCTGGTCCTGCACGCGGCGGACATCGGACTCCCCTTCATATACATGATGATAGAATAGTAAAAATGGCGAGAATGTAAGCGAGAGACAGCAAGAGCATGCGGGAGGGAAACAGAGATAGTGCATCTTGTTGGGCCCGACGAACTAGAGAAACTGTGAGTAAATCCTTCTGGATTTGTCTTTTTTTTTTATTTCTACTGACTAAACGTTCAAAGATTGAAGCGGTTTGAAGTTCCACAGAGGTGACGCGTCGCATGTTCTTACTCTGAGGATTCCTCAGCTTACTCATTCCAGTTATCTGTGCTGGTTCGCTAGGGACCAAACTTTAAAAAAAGATAAAACTCCTCATAGAAGAAACATCTGCTCCACTGCACACTCGATCAAATCGGACCAACCCATGTTCTGCACAGAGGAATTCTGTAAGTAAAACAACGTGTTCAAATATCTACTCAAGTGATGAATGAACTTTAAAAGTGTGTTTCTGTCACAGTATGTGTGTGTGTGTGTGTGCGTGTGAACATGTAAAGACAGGGTATGTCATATTAATTACATATCGTTCTTCCAGTGGTCACCGCTCTAAGGGTTGAGGACCCTGTAGTCGGGGGGTGTGGTCTCAATCACGCAGGGCTGGTTGGGCGAGAAAGGGGTTGGACTTTAAAAATGAGCTGGAAGTTTGGTCGTCAAAACCAAGAGATGCTGAGAAATTCATGTCCAGGCCTGAGGTCGATTTCTAACGAAGAAGAGCCTGGAGTGGCAGTACTGTCAGTCAACCCTCGTGTAAACGGAAACATATCGATGCTGAGTCAAAGCTTGTGCTGTGGTTGGTAGGGAAGAGGCGAGGTGGACTTGTGGTTGGACAGACTGTCCTGTTTACACGTTCAATCCCAGGAACAGCCACGGTCGGGTCGATGGCGAGGACACTACCGGTCCTGCTGTGTGTCTTCTGGGCTGCAGCCTCGTTCAAATACCAAAAACACAAATGCAGTCTGGTCCGTTACGACCTCGCTCTTCATTAAGCATTTTTGATATTGCAGTGTGATTTAAATTCTCATGATTAGGTCCGTGATTACTGGAATGTCAGCCTGATGTTGATCCAACAGAGCCAAAAGGTAACCAGGTCCAGTGTGACATCACTGTTAACATTCCCCTCCTGTCCATTAGTCGTGTCATTCTCTCCTCCAGGTCCAATGTGTAATCGTTTTTTTCCGTTTGTGTTGTTGTTGTTGTTGTTGTTTTCAAAATGCTGTCAGTTCATCAGTTTAAGACGGCGTGGTTGTCTTCTTCAGAACGTACTGTTCAAACATCATGAAATGTCAGTCTGAGTTAGCGCCCACAGCAGCGGGAGCCTGTTTATGACATGCTGGAGCAGCGCACTGAGGGGGAGCCCATCTGGGTCAGCACCTTATCCAACCACTGGAGGGGGCCGTTGAGATGCAGCTCAATCCAACAGGGGGTGCTGGTTACTGTCTGACGCCTGCAGGGATGAAACAACAAAATAAGGGCACAGTCATACTTGGTGGTGTGGCCTGTGGTGTGAGATGGGCCTTCATTGATTAGAGATAATATCCGGAAATACCCGGTTTCCGATTGGTATCACTTACTTAATAGAAACAATTACAGCCTGATACAAGAGGAAGCAGTTTGTCAAATGTGAGCTGTAATCAAGTTATTTGTTTTAAGTGATTAACAACACATAAAATACATGTGGGAGTTTGCATTGTCCAGGTCTGACCAGATGAATAAACACAGCTCGATGCTCCTGCCAGGCTTCACCTGAACAAAAGGCAGGCAACCACTGTTAACCTACACAGCAGCTTAACCCAGACCAGTGAGGACAAGCCTGGACAACCCCCCCTACAAACACTGCTGTCTGGCTCCTGGGAGGGTACAACACAACCCTGAGCCAGGAGCAGAACAGATGTTTGCTGGTTGGACGGCCGCAGAGACAAAAAGGTGCAGACAAAATCCCCGAAACTGACATTCTGCAACAAAAGGAGGATCCTAATAGAGATGATTTAAATTTGGTATCTGTGCAAATCATGTACTCTATAGCTGAACCCGGTGGGATGCTGCCATGGCAAAGGATTCAGGTAAAAATCGAATCTTAAGTCACATTTTATCAACAGTTCCAGTTTGGTGAGTGAGCATATTTCTCAAAGATGTGGACACTATATTTGCAGCTCTACCAAAGTTCAGTTCATTAAGCTGAAGGCTTGTGAAATCAGCCTGTGAGTTAGTGTTCAGGGCGGATGAAACCGTTGCTTTATGCACCGAGCAGCATTTACGAGTTCCTCCGAGCTACGCTGGGATCCAACCGCAGGGACTGAAGACTGAAGAACATTTTAAAAGTTGCCTTTTGCTGCGATTCAGAGCCTCAACCTTCCCCATGTAGCCTTTAAAACGCCATGTGGTTTTTATTCAAAGCGCATGATGCAGTAAATAACACATTTAATTACGATTTTACTCATGTGACAATAGCTACAACCTTAGACCTAAAAACAAGGATTTGAAAAGAGAGAGGTCCGCTTCATATCACTTTTGAAACAAGCAAAACTAGACACAACCATCAGCAGCCTCTGCACAGAGTCATTTTGTCACGTAGCTTCTTTCACAACCCTGTTTCACTAGGATGCACCACATGAATTTCTCAAACACCTTCTGGTCTGGACTGATACAACCCGTCCGTTCATCACGTGTGATAGCAACAGATACTGTGTCAGAGAGTGTAACCCACCTGTACTCGGCTCCCCAGCCCTTGACGAAGCTCATTCTGATCGTGCACATCCTGGTTAGCTGGTAGACCGCCTCGAATCCCTGATTGACTGACTGGGCCAGCAGTGCAGCAAACTCTTGGTTGTTAAAAATCTTCAGGTTACAGCCTTGAAAAAAGAAGTGACCATTAACCACCAAAATCTAGGTGAACATTTGTGCAAAATGGGTTCTTGAGGCCAAACATGTGTTGTGGGAGATCACAGTGACCTTGAAATTTGACAGTTTCCCATTAATTACGGAGAGGGTGGCTGCCTGCTGTGTTTTGTGCCGTTGCTTCATGGTCTAGACTCTCTAACACATAGATAACGGATCAGACTCACAGTCCGACTGGCCTTGGGGACTATCTGGAGAAATCCCACCAAAAATAAGTTGTTTGGGGGCCAAACAGAAAGTCCGGCCCTGGCGTGTCTACAAGATCCTCAGTAGTGATTCTGTTCCCACTGATCATTTGGCCAGAAATGAAATATTCAAAGTTACGGGTACAGATGAGTCAGTGTGTGGGTGAGTGTCTGAGAAAGTGTCACACTGTGGACATTTGTGATCTCGACAGTTAGGCCCTCACTGAGGACTGTTTCATTATATAACCCAGGGTTTCCCCCAGTGCTGTATAGGCCTGGCGGGCCGCCAGGCCTTACTCCCCCCCCCCCCCGCCAGGCTAAGCGTCGCATCAACAACACTTCACTTCCTCATTGAGCCCCGATCACAGACATGGCCCCGATCCCCAAGCAACCATCCTATTGGTCCAAACAGTCACATGTCCCACCCAGACGCCTTCACTGACCCTCGGACAACAGAATGCTCCTTTAACACAGTGTTTTACTGAACATACGTCGCCTTCACTGATCCTCAGACATCAGAACGCTCCTTCAACACAGTGTTTTACTGAACATAAGTCAAAACCGAACATAAACATAAACCTAGTCCGTTACACGATTAGGCTGCAGCTATTTGGTTTTATTTATTTAAAAATAGGGTACTTCTTATTTCATACATTTTCCACAAATATGAGGAGGACTCAAATAGCCCTACAAAGTTCTGTGTTTAATTTATTTCAAAGAAGGCCGACACTTGCCTGTGTATTTTGTTTGTTTGTTATTTTGTTGCTTGTCTGTTTGAGCAGCTGGCTGAAAGCAAAGAAGTAGTACGCTTATCTTGTATTGGTAACCAAACTGTTACGGTTCATTGTTTCTGAAATAAGAGGCCTGACTGCTATGTTCACAGCAAACTTGAATTTTTTTTAATATTAAGTAGGGCTGCCACTAACGACTATTTTTCTATCGATTAATCTGACGACTATTTTATCGATTAATCTAAACGATTAATTTTCCTCCCAAAAAATCAAATTGACCATTTCAATTCAGTTAATTTTATTTTGATAACAACAAACTGTATGTCACCATATAAGGCAGCACAAAACAAAATGTAAACAAAGGCTCAAATATTAAAGTGCAAAACTGTAGGTTTAAACTAGCAACTCCAACGTGATAAAAATAAATAAAAAAGAGGGCTTATAAGTTAAGTCAGCAGTGCAACTCAAAAAGATATCAAAGAATCTATTTAACCCCTTATCAAAATAAAAAAGTTAGGTGTGCATATTAAACAAAGTGCAACATGTTTAGAGTATAAGACTCAACTCCCCCCCCCCCCCCCCCCCCCGCGGGTGCCTTCTAGCAGCCCTACCACCAGGCTTAGCAAGTTTTCTGGGGGAAACCCTGTAACCATTAAATACCAAGGGTTCTGGAATTTTGTTTTGTGGCACTGGTGCTTGTTCCTCAAATCCCAAGATGTCAGATAAAGGTTTCAATAGGTACCACATCCCCTTTATGACAATAAATGTCAACACAACATCTCATCAGTAAACCAGGCAGGAGACTTTTTGTCAGAATTCATGTAATTCAAGTAAGACATACCTGGTGGTATCTTGCAGACTGTGGCAGGATGCCAGCCGTACCGCTGGTTACAATTGGGACTCTGGACAAAAATGGCACTGTCGCTGAGGCACTCGGCGAACACCTCCCCTCCGATGTAATACAACCTCACACCGCGACCTGTGGGGTGCAAGACGGGAATAATTGTGAGGATGAAGGGAACAAAAGAAAAGCATGAAGATATAAGAAAACACTGTGAAAATCCGTTTTGTACTCACAGTAATTAATAAACAGCAAGTTTACATGTGTCTAGCAGTGTGTGTGTGTGTGTGTGTGTGTGTGTGTGTGTGTGTGTGTGTGTGTGTGTGTGTGTGTGTGTGTGTGTGTGTGTGTGTGTGTGTGTGTGTGTGTGTGTGTGTGTGTGTGTGTGTGTGTGTGTGTGTGTGTGTGTGTGTGTGTGTGTGTGTGTGTGTACCTATATGTCTCCTTGTCATTTCGACAGTTGCGTTCCTGTTCACGTTGCTGAGGAGCCCTAGACAGAAGCGTTCAGAGTTGGAGGGGTCGGTGAAGCCGTCGACTGTCAGAGACGGCTGTGAGGCGTGGAACGTCTCTCCCACCCGCTGGTTTAGTTCGTAGTAGGCTATAGAGCACCAGAACGCTGGTTCACTGTACGTGACTGGCTGAAGGTCTGAAAAAAAAAAAGAACAATTGTTCATGTGCTTCTTTTGAAATCGTTGTCGTTACATTTTTTCAATATCCAAAATGTGGTAATTATTCTAGGCCTTAATTTCTGGGCGGAATTTTAAGATTTTACATTCATTGCTCAAAAAAATAACTTCCAAGAGCCAAAATGCTCTGATTCTCAAACTGGTGGGTCCCACTAGTCATCCAGCACTGACTTACAATAATGTAAACATGCAGTACACACAGAAAGCAGTCTTACCCAGGCCATGACTGACAGGTGACAAGGTGCTTGGTGACATTTCTGCTGGTGAGCCTGGGAGAGTAAAAAAAGACACAAATCACATTATTGTAATCTGTATGACATGTGTGGCATTAACTTCGAGATTAAATTGATATTTTTTTTCCACCACATTTGTTTACCTGATTCCATACTCTGATTCATCTGCTGGTCGCTGGTCTCTCCATCTTCACTGATGTAGCCGGGGGGAGGAGTCTCTATATAAACAAACATTTAACACATTATCAGAAACAACTGAGGAATCACAACCACTAGGCAACATTTGAATTAACATCCATCATTCAAAAATTAATTTTGCGGGCTTGAGTGAAGTGAAACCATAAAAGGTTTTCCTTCATGTCCTGCATACAGACCTGGTATATAGTTATTCGGAGGGTCTATGCCAGCAGGGAAGTTGGTGTTCTCAGGAATGGAGTTTGTAAAATCATCAAGAGGTGGAAGCTCTGTCAGAATCTCTGTATGTCGCGGAACCAACACTGGTGGCAGCACTAAAGAGAAAAGGGCTGATGTTAAGAGAGGCAGCAAAACCTGAAAGAAACTAACATCTCAACGATTCCGGTTGCTATGACAAACCTCGCTTAATGTAGGGCACCGTTTCTCATACACTCACACACACACAATTCTTGAGGGTCATTACCTGGCGTCTCCACTCTCTGGTAATGGTAGGGATTGACGCACACTTCATCCTTCTTGAGGTTGAAGGCGTACTGGCAGGTATCGATGGCCCTCAGCTCATGGTGGCTGTGTAGGTCGGGCCATCTCCAGAGGCGGCAGTAGATGACGTGCGGCAGGCCTTTGCGATGGGACACCTGAAGACGCCCGTCCAGAGACCTGAGGAAGTGGTTTGTTAGTGGAGTGTGGGTAAACAACATCCAAATGAATGCAAACAGGAGAGAACTAGTCCACTAACTCGACAGGGTGCAGGATGCTGGTAGTTTTATAGAACGATCTCTAAAACAAGAACCCTGCAAAACACACTTGTCTTTTCTATTTCATTGAGAAAACATTTAAATTACAACCTCCCTGAAAGTGATGTTTATTCACTTAATCTGATATCTGAGGCTGTGACTATGACAGACAAATGTTCTTAATGTAATAAATCTTCCTTAAATTACCTTGTTTTCTTTTATAATTTTCTTATTATTGTAACCCATAGTACAGTTTTATTGTGTAACCTTTGCAGCAATGAAGAGACAACAATTGTTGACTGAGTTTGTGTGCATGGGAGTGTATTCACCTGCTGTGGTCAGGGTATCCATACATGCCTGCAGAGTCCCACTGCTCTATCGTGTGGCCTGAGCCTAGACCCCATAGATCTGAGCAATTGCTACGGACAGACACACACGCATACGCACACAAACATGCACACACACACGTACAGACACAGGACAGGTGCAAAAAGGACAACAAAATAAAAAACAAAAGATGATAAACATGAGATGTTTCATTCCAAATTAGTAAGATGAAATCACAGATATTCACAGTTGGTCTCTTATTGACATAAAGGAACAGGCTTTATTCAGTAAGAGACTACGTGTGGATGGTTGGTGATTAAATGACAAATTCCAAATCTGACAGTGATGTGGTGCAGTCAGGTGATGCAGAGGGACAGATGGATTGAATTTACAGTATGCCCTTTACACTTTTAGCCGAAACAGTGATACCAGGGGTAATTTAATTTTCCATTTCTGTTTTCCTGCTCTCATGCAGCAGAGAGACAGAAAATATTAAACATCTGATCATTTTACTTTTGGGGGCTTTAAGTGTTAAGCAAACCCCTGCAAAGCCTGACTGCATATACTATGTGAATTACACACATACATATGATTCATATTCCTGCACATCATTTCTACACCATGAGGACAAGTCTGATGAGTCACACAGATTGTATATACACATCTGAACAACAATGGTATGTGAATGAGGAAATAAAAGAATTTCAGTAGACGTGACAACAAAAAACAAATGTGTGTTTGTACAAACGCAAAGTACGCGTCTGACGTGGGAAAGCACACGTCACAACTGTTGCGAAGATGTTTGTTAAAGCCCTTGCGTTTCATCTCAGAGGAGAGGAGGAGGAAGAGGAAGAGGAAGAAAGAGAGGGTGAAGAAGAAAGAGAGGGAGAGGGAGATTCTGTTGTATGATCAGAGCGAACCGACAGCCAGACCTGCCTCTACAAGTCCTGCTATCTGACCACTTATCAGCCTACTCAAAGAATTCTACAAATACAAGCTCTGAGTATACTATCTCCAGATGCCAGCCAATGTTGTGCCTCCTTCCTGTCTTACTTAAAAAGGTCACCAGTTCAATCACAACCGTGTCTACTCTCTTTCCCAGCAAGACTCTTGATGCTCATCTACTGACCTGCAAGTCACTCGGGATGAAAATCTAAAAAAGCCGGAGTTGGGAAATTGAATTTGTTTTAGTTATCAGCCTAACTGGATTATTTGCAAAACATCATGAGGATATTTTCACTCCAGAGCCAATGTATACAGTTTTTTGCAAGTCCACTATCTTCCTCTGAGGTCATGTGGGTTCCCATGCCTGCTATCTCTAGACACAGATGAGCCCCTCTTTCACGTTTCCTACCACCACTCAAACTGAAATCTATAAAGCCCTGCTATCTCTTCAGAATCCTCCAAACACCATCCTGACATCCTCCGCCAGCCGGCAGAATCGAGAACTGAGAGAGGAGAGCGATTTATCTCAGATTTCTATCAACCTTACCTCTGCGTTCAAAGCCGTGAAGTGAACTGTGCATTAAACAGCACTTTGTGACTCCTCCTCCTGTAGACTGAGGACAGCAGCGGTATTCAAATGTCTCACAAGAACCACCATCACCTTATCAGTGCCACTTCAGAGGCTATCTACTCCACATTCCTCAGAGCGAGGAAAACGAGAGGCCTCTTTCGTCTCCGATGGAGCTAATTCTGCATCTTAAATCCTTTTACTTCCCCCCCGTTGTTACATCCTTATATTACCTCAACGAATTTGAGTAGGTTCAGTTAAAGTTTTCATCAGCTGCATCGTCTTAAAAAGGAATATCTTAACCTTCATTATTCACACATTTGAGCATTTTTCCAGCACTTGCACTGCCTCATTCTTTATTAACAGAACTGACAGACAAAAGTTCTATAAATTAAATATTAAGATGTATCATGTAGCATGTTTATACAAGGTGCAAACCTACACCTTTGACTGTATATAAAGCTGGAGAACATGACTGCTCCGCAAAAGCAAAGCCAAATCCTTGTCTATATTTATATCTACACAGCGTGCAATAAGACCTGTCCTCTGTCGGTAATACAGAGTGTACTGCTGAGAAAGTAGCCACCTCACAGGAATGTCATCATCAGATATTCCCTAAGTCATAGAAGATGAACTCCTACACGATTAAAGAAAAGCAAATACATGCATCATCCCCTCTTTTACTAAACCTGCATCTGCCATCATTAACTTTCCCGTCACCCCTTCAGCTTCTCACCACCACACAAAGCGTGCAATGCTGTAAATGCAACAATGCTATCAGACTTTTATCAAACCAGATGAAGACATTTACTCAGATTTCATTATAATGACAGGTTTGAATGAGATCTATCTGTTTCCTTTCTGTGACTCCTGAAAAAAACATGGTGTTTTTTTTGACTGAAGAGAAATCTTTCTGTATTGGAACTAATTCTATAATTGGTATTTTATGGTTTAAGACAACAAAGAGAGATGGAGAGAGAGAGAAAGAAATGAGAGAAAGGGCAGATTGTATAGAAATAATTGACGGGTGAAGCTCATAGGAACTTCACAGAGCAGCCTAGTTATCTCCCCTTTCTTCTGATCCTCAGCCGATTGATTGACTTTAATCTGTGGCCGTCCATGGGGTCCCCCTTAACATTGCCACTATTGTCATGGAGCAGTTTCGTCTGTTCTGGTGACTTGGCTCATGTAACCCATCATGCAACACTAGGAGAAGTCCGTGCTGAAAGACACGTGAGCCATTCAGGCCAAGTATCCACAGCATTAGCCGGTTTGGGTAAAGAAAAGTTCTACCAGAAAAAGCTAAACGAAAAGAAATTACCTAAAGTGTATTTTCCTCTGTGAAGTGAAAAAGTAAAGATCTAAACAAATTTGAGGTGAAGATGTTCCTTTCCGTGCGCTCTATCTTCGTGTCATCTTGAAAACCTTTGTGAGGATTGAGATGATAAAAAGACAACCTTCCCAACAGCTTCATGTCCCACATCAGCACAGCTGTCTTGTTAACTAAGTGTTCATCCTTTGTTTCATTATTTCTTCCTTGTATTGCTTCTTGGATCTCAAGATGTCTACAAATTCAACCTCCAATAGTCTGTGTGGTGGAGGGGGATGGTTTGTGCCTCAGAGCAAGAACACTACAATGTCATGCTCAAATGTTCTTGACCATCAGCCTTTCAGACAGCCTTGTTTCTTTGTCTCCTTTCATAAATATGTTGTTTACTGGATAATAAGACTAATAAATGCAGGCTTTCAAGCTCTTCAAAGATTTCACTTTCAAGTAGCGTCGCTCCGAATGCCTTTCAGAGCTGGTTCGGGCACCAAGCGTTTCATTAAAAAAGGAGTGGCAGATGCCGAGTTCCAATCGAAACACTTAGTCACTCGTGCTGCTGTCAGGAATTACACATTTGTGTGAAGCTAATGTGTGTCGTCAATAAGACAAACCAGCACTTGCCACATTACATTCTGCGTTTTCCTTAAAACGGTAGATGCTCATTAGGCCAAACAACATTCAGGAAGCTTAAAAACCATAAGTGCATTGCTACACTTCAATCTATTTCTGTTATGAGCTCTCAACTCATTTATTCCTTTTGATTAGATTCATCTGATCTTGATCTAATTGTTTCTTTCTAATGAGTGATGTCAACCTAATCACAGCAGCAGGATGAGAGGCAACACCCAAACTAAGATGCTGGGGGTGCAAAAGACAACAACATGGAGGTAATCGGAGCCTGTCACACCTCCAGTGACCTATCAGATAAGATCAAACCATCAACTTAGCTGCACACGATGTCAATGCATACATTTCCTGCCTATAGTTTCCTTGGCATCGCCTGTTGGACATCTGTTTCCCCCAATCAAGTTTCACTTCTGCTGCCTTGGTAACATACAGCACAGGCGATGGGGAAGTGGACCCGCTGTTGCCCAACTGAATCTTTGCTTTTTTGCGAGCTTGTGGCTGCCTGTCAGCCTCCTGCTCACTTTCATACTTTCATGTGTGTTGACACACCTCAGCGAGCTGATCTGTATTGATGGCGTTGTGGTACCAGCGCAAACAGAGACAGCGGATGTGTGAATGTGAGCGAAGCTTGGAGTGTGCTGAAACAGCGAGTCGAGTACAGAATCGTTTTGGAAAATAAATCAATTAATTTTGAGACATTTGTCAAACAAAACTGTTGCAAGTTTGGTGCCTTCAGTTTCTCAATATGTAAGACTTTGATGCTTTTGTCTGTTTTAACTCACTTAAAAGTCAGAGTTTGGAAAAAATAAGCCTTTTGGAAAACATCATCTTGGGCTCAGAGACACATGCATTTTTTCTGCATGTTCAGAAATGTAAA
This sequence comes from Limanda limanda, assembly GCF_963576545.1. NCBI lineage: Eukaryota > Metazoa > Chordata > Actinopteri > Pleuronectiformes > Pleuronectidae > Limanda > Limanda limanda. The sequence goes on from NC_083636.1 coordinate 6,979,200, forward strand.
ACAATTAGAGGCAGATTCACCTAAACTGTTTATAACAAATCTGGTTTTGGCAAGTTTATACGAGGGTGTGTATGTATGCATTAAATAAATAAATATGTTGGCTCGTTGACAGTGACCGTTGTTGTTTGTGTCTACCCAAAGAATTACAGATCAGAGCCAGAGAAACAGAATAGAGAGTTGCATGCATGTGTCCTCATCTCACCTGGGTATAGTGACACACTTTGTGTTGCTGTTCTGTGTGCTGATGGCCTTCTCCAGCTCATCCAGCTGCCCTGTCTTCTTCAGCTTCTTCACCAGGCTCTTCACGGCTTTCTCGCACCATTTCTCCTCCTGACCTCCTCCATTCTGCTCCCCGACTCCCCCAATTCCTCCTCCTGCTCCCCCGGTACTTGCTGGAGTCTTCTTCCATCCCAGGAGACGTTTCACTACCGGGGGAGTGAAGGGAAGGATGGAGGACATGGTGGCTGATTTATGTGTGTGCGTTATGTGTGGACCAAAGTGCGTGTTGATGCGTAACTTAATCAGAAAAGAGGAGAAAGGGGGTCAGGGGAAGAACGGAGAAACAGGTGCTGGGTTGTTGACTGAATTCAAGCTGGAGAAAGAAGGCTATATGTACAGAATTGTGAATAAAATCTAATCAGATGTGAGGGGAGTCTTTGTAAATGTCGGATGGAAAATCGCAATCATTGGGAGCAGGGGGTAGCAGGTCCAAAGAAACCTAAAAACAGGAAAGACAGAAAGCACAAAGCAGAACTAGTCAGGACAAACAGGATGATGCAAGATCTGATAGAGGACAACAAGTAGAACATTAATTTCTGTAATGATGAGACCAATTGTGCCCACACGTCCAGATCCATGCCCAGAGCCATGACTATGACTATCCATCCCAGCCCCCTGCTGCTCACTCTCCCACCATGTGCTGAACTGTATGTCGGCCGGGCTGGCCGGGCTGGCCGTCATGGCGCTGCACACCCTGTGCACACTCGTGAAGAACTAACTGATCGTGTTTTATCATCGCCGTTCGTTGGAAAACCTCGGATGAAACCACTCTACCGCTGGTACCCACTTGAAGCTGTGCACCTGTGCTTCTCTGTCTGTTATCCTAACCACACTTAGCACATGCATCAGTCATGCATCTTCCTGTTGCTGTTGTAGCATCGTTACAATTACAACCCAGAGTTGAATTCAGGCTTTTGTTTCCTGTGTGTATTAGAAGATTTCTGTGGCAGTTAAGAGGAGAAAATTTGCTTTTTATACATGCACTTGACTCTTCGGTCACAGCAGGTCAGAGGGCAGGTAAAGAACTTTGAAATTAACTAATAATAGTCAGACTTAAGGCTGTTAAACAAACCTGTCCAGTGCTTGACCATCTTAAATTAGACTACTTTTCAAAGACTGTGGTTAATTAGGACACATGGCTGACCGTGTCATGGAAGCACCGTCAGTCACTGAGTAAGTGAAGGACTTTGTATGTTACCACCCAAACAGTTGTGGGGGCATATTTTTAAGGCTCAAAATAAAAAATGCCACTTTTTTGTTTAAATGCCTCAGCTGCATCAGACTCTTTTTACTCCAAATAGAAGTTCTGCATGAGTGCGTATCAAAATATCTTTTTCCTCGATTTTACAAAACGTTATGAAAGACATCAAAGAATGTATAGTCATTGTCAAGGTTAATTATTACAGAAAATAGAAGTATTTAGGTCCAAGGTGACAAATCTATGTCAATATTTTTAAACCTAAACTAATCCTATAGTAAACCTATCCTATTATTGAAACCCCTGTTCGCCCTCGCAAAGACAAGCTGAGCAGTGTCAAACAGAGTTAAACCCTGGTCGGCAGCTTAAAGCTTTACCAAATGAAACGTGCTGCTCTATTCACACCAGCTGAACTGTCCTTCAGACCATCAACCACCGTTGGCCACCGTGTTAAATATAAAATTGTGATGAGTGAAATGTTGAATTCAGTGGCACATGTAACCTGACCCTGTACTATATTATAGTTTCACTTTATTGCCATGATCCATATCCGGCCTAATGTGGAAACACAGATGCCGGGCCAGCGCAAAGTCACAAATGACCTACGCATTAAATTTGAAAACAAATCTTTCCTCCCAGGATCCAGTCCCCTACAAACAGAAACAGGTAGTGTCGGTCTGTGTGTGTGTGTGTGTAGATTATTGCAGCAGATTATTGATCACCTAGACTTTAAATAAATAAAGACTGAACCCCTCTGTAATGCAGATTTTTCGACTCAGCTGACAGGGAGGAAGGGATAACTATCCTCAGCATGTTACCCTGAAAGTCCAAGCTCCTTCTAAGAATTAATTTCGCAGGCTTAACCCATGAACTGCTTACTGCTAGTGCAAGTGTATGACTCGCTTTCAGAGCTAGAAGACACTACCCATTACACTACAGTATAAGTCGCTGCAGTAGCTTGAAATAATTCTCTAAAAATTAAAGCATGCCACCCTTTAAGTGATACGAGCACAAGAGATTGGGATCCTTGTTCTTTTTTTGATGGAGGTTGATGCATGAAGGAGATCTCTGAACATATTCTCTAAAACTGCAAAAGCTGATGGCACAAGGACCCTTTCAAATTGAGCAGAAAATCTCAATGTATTTTCAGCCCTGCAATGGTTTGATATTGTCTAAAAAGCCGAGCACGCTGTGATGCCAGCAGAAGAGACAAAGGCTGAGTCCTGGTTTGTCCTTCACTGGACAAAAGGTTTAAGCAGAGATATGTCAAAACGTACAAGCTATCGGTAAGTAAACTGGCACAAAGGTCTTCTTTTACAGTGGGAGCCTTTCACAGTGAACAGAGAGTTTCAGTGTTTTGCTCCCTTAGGGTCTTAGTTCCTAAAGTAGATTGGTAATGTATAAAACTCCAAGAATTCAATCCTTTATATGATTGACATTGGCTGGGAAAATACAATACTGCACGTTGGAGTGTAATTTATAGGAGATGTCTTAATATACGATCTAGAACTGCAAGAGCTGGTGGCACAACAACCGTGTTGCACAATGGGAGCCTTTAAAAGTGAAGAGAAAGTCTCAGCGTCTTAAGCTGCTTTCAGATATGCACTGGACTCCACACTTCTCCGTATTTTCTCCGGAGGAGGTGTGAACGCAATGTCAGAGAGAGACGCTCCGCAGTTTCTACGGACCTTCTCTGCCTTGCCTCCTAGTATAAGGGTGGTTGATGATGCTTCTAACACACGAAATGCTGAATATCTAAATATATATTTATCTATCTCCCGATGAAAAAGCAGTGACGCACATGTAGATGTCAAAAGAGTTTGTGTGAGCCGAAGATGGTGTCGAGTGCTGTAAACAAAACTGTTGTGAACGAGTCCCTGATGTTTTGTATGTGAGTGAAAGGCACCGGATTTTACCGGAGGTCATGTCTGAAAAAGTAGCTTGATATTGTCTAAAGCCTAAGTATGCTATCCTGTGTGTTATGCCAGCATAAGAGACATAAACTGGAAGAAGACCAATGATTTTTGTGCTTTCATTGCTAAAGGTCAATGCATAAAGGAGATGAATACAAACTAAAACTGCAAAAGCTGATGCCACAAAAATCGTGTTGTAGAATTGCTTCAAGGTGACAGAAAGTCTCAAATGCTTAGTCCCTGTAGTAGCTTGATATTGTCTGAAAAATGTGAGCATGCTCTCCTCAATGTGATAATAACAGACACGGGTTTGGGAAAAAGTACAATATTGCATGTTGATCAATAACTAAAATAAAATGTCTGTTGAGATGTATGTTTGATATTAAAACTGCAAAAGCTGGTGGCACATAAATTTTGAATAGAACTGGGAAGCTTGAACAGAAAGTCTCATTGTCTTAGTCTCTCCGCAGTAGCTTGATATTCTACAGCCCAAAAAAACAAAGCATGCTACCCGCCATAGGCTGTGATGCAAGCTTGAGACAAGCAGGGGATAAAAAGTATAATATTGCCTGTTGATCAATACCTAGATTTGGATCCATGCTTGCTAAGTGCATAAAGAACATGTCGGAAACAAACAATCTAAAACTGAAAAAGCTGGTGGCACATGATATTGTCTTTCCACTGTCATGCCGGCGTAAGAAACATAAGCTTTTGAAAAAGGACAATATTGCAGGTGGATCAATATCTTAAAGATGTCTGATCATAGTATTGATTTCTGCAAAACCTGGTGGCATGAAAAACCATGTTATTCAGTAGGAGCCTTTCAAAGTGAGGAGAAAGTCCCTGCAGAAGTTTGATATTGACTAAAATCCCAAGCACGTTGTTCACGATCATGCAACCATAAGAGACATATGCATGGGGGGAAAGCTGAATATTGAATGTTAATAAATATCTCAAAGAAGACGTCTGATCATAGTGTTAAATACTGCAAAACCTGGTGTCACAAAGGACATGTTATTCAGTGGAAGCCTTTCAAAGTGAGGAGAAAGTCCCTGCAGAAGTTTGACATTGACTAAAATCCCAAGCACGTTGTTCACGATCATGCAAACATAAGAGACATATGCATGGGGAAAAAGCAAAATATTGCAGGTTTATAAATATCTCAAAGATGAGGTCTGATCTTAGCATCGAATACAGCAAAAAACATGTTACTCAGTGGGAGCCTTTGAAAACTGAAGAGAAAGTCCCTGCAAAATCCAAGCTGTCATTCCAGCATAAGATACATGAGCTTGTAGGGGGGAAAGGACAATAATGCAAAGATGAAGTATCTACAACTGCAAAGTGAGGAGAGAAAGTGTCGAGGGGAACAAAACGTGCTGATATACAACACAATCCTCCAACACACAAACCCTCACAGCGGCTAATCGCAAGGGGCCTTTTGTGCGACAAAACAACACAACGTTATTGTGTCTGTCGCGTCGTGTCTTTCCCTGTGAGAAACTGTCTTGTTTGGGTTTTGCTCTGCTCCCGAGATAAAACACACAACAAGAGCACGGGCTTTGTGTGTGTGTGTGTGTGTGTGTGTGTGTGTGTGTGTGTGTGTGTTTTGGAAGAATAGGCTAACGCTAGCAAAGCGGAGCGAGCAGCCGGGAGAATGTGGACTTTGACAAGGCAGCACCAGGTGTCATTTCACCGGGATAAAGATGTCCATGTTTCTTTTGTCTTGGTAATGACTTGATGGTGGTGGAGGAGGTGGAGGTGGTGGTGGTGGTGCCTCCTTGTTCCCTCCCTCCTCCTCCTCCTCCTCTTGTTCCCTCCCTCCTCCTCCTAGCCTCCTAGCCTCCTCCTGCTAGCTAACCTGCTACTTTGTGTGACAGACAAACAAACGGCTCCGCTGCCCCGGGTTTTTAAACCCCTCGCCAGCGGGCTGGAAACACACTTACCCGGGCAGGAGAGGGCGACCCTCGGTGCAGGGGGTCCGGTGCTCTTGGGGGACACCCGCAGGTTCATCGCTAAACGTGTCCACGGAGACTTTAAAGTGTCTTTTCCACGTCCGAGGCGCCGGGGAGACGATGGCCCCTCATTCAGAGCTCAACCGAACGTGGAGGAGGGAGCGAGAGAGCATATCACCCATGCTTCTCCCGACGCCCCGCCCTCCAAGCGCTCCCATTGGCTGCTGCCTCCGTAACCTGTTAGCAGGCGGCTCTCCCGTTGGCTGGAGGGCGGTGTCCGTCGTGTACGTCATCACGCAAGTGAGGCACGTCGGGTGATGTTTATCAGCGGGTACCTTGATTGTCCTCTCATTGTATAATACAGTAACACACAATGAACTGGGATTATTTAGCCTTATATGTGAATATATTAATATAAAACTTGTATATAAAAGAGTAAACGCACATTTCCCTTAATGATAAAAGTATATAACATTAAATATTGTCACCAAACAGGATAAATACAACAATAATACTATTGTTCTAAAGCATTATTTACTCGTTTGTTTACAAATACATATAAATAGGCCACAGGTCCTTTTTTTAAAAACTAATTTAAAAACATTTTTTTTATAATATGGCTTCAACCTGGATGTCTTATGTCTTTGTGTATGTGATTGTTCTGTTTCTACGGTTGTGAATCACTTTGTAAATTTGTTTTTGAAAAGTGTTATGTAAATAAAGTTTATTATTATTCTTACTATCATTATAGTCCTGTTGGCCACGTCATGCAAATATTCAGCCCTGGCACCTGCATGCAAAGCAACCTCTCTCTCTCTCTGAGTGTGTGTGTGTGTGTGTGAGAGAGAGAGAGAGAAATCCTCTAGTGATGCAGCTGCTTTCCCATGTTTGAATCAGTGTGTGTCTGTCCTGAGAGAATTCATTATCCTAACCACGCACCTCGGCGTCAAGGAGCCGTGAGGCGCATGCCCAGTGCGCACGGTCCGCCTCACCTGAGATCTGTCTGATCCTCCATTTGAATGATGCTTCACTTGATCTTTCACACTAATGATGCGCCGCAGACCTCCCGTGTTGCAACCCGCCTTTAACCAAGCCGGATGAGAAGACGGAAACCAAAGGTGGACACCACAAATCAGTGCGTCTTTCACCTGTCGATCACCCAACGAGAGACGTTCACTCACTTGTAAGTAACGTTGACCTTTGACTTTTATTCATTGTTTGACTCAGTGCAGGTCTGGAAGTTGTCTGTTATTAGACTGACTCCCTAATGCTGTGTGACCTATGGAGAAACATGTGTTGGGACACTTTTTGGCTGCAAGGCTTATTATCCAAAATGAGGAACCATTTTTCTTTTGTCCATGCAGTGGAATTAGATCATTTAAAAACATCTCTACAGCTGCAGATAAACAAATTAACCATTCAATTAAACTATGGAAAGAAAGAGGTTAACAACCCGTGAAGCACTCAACACCGCTGTGCCAATATTTACCTCAGTTTTAAGAGCAAAGGAAAAGAGGAGTTGATCCACTTCAATGCATCATGCTTGTTCCACACTGTGTCCACAGGGGCCGTGTGCCTAGCAGCAGGTAGAGCTGATGCTCTGAGTGTGTAGATAAGAACAGATAATAACCCTCACTGGACCATCACCAAGGAGACAGAGACTCCAGAGGGTTGACTTCACTGCTTGATGTAAAGAGCTCTCCCGGGTAGACCCATGCCTGCACTGCACATAAGATAAGATAAGATAAGGTCACATTAGTAAGTTAATTATAAGTAAGTATGCAATATAAAACAAAGGAAAATATAAAGATATAATTAGTTGAATTGAAAGATCAATAGAGGTAATATACACAGTGTAAACAGAATATATAGTGTGAGAATATATTAAGTAAAACTGATTGCACACTAGCCATTGATATTGCACAGTTAAGTGAGTTAATAAATAGGATAGTGCACTAAATATATGATAATAAAAGGCTAACGATGACAGGTAACAAAAAAGAAATAGAAAAAATAATGATAAAAATAGCCATTCTCAGCCGTGAAGAGTGATGTCTATCTGTTAATTATGAGATCAAATCATATCAGAATGATAGTAATAATAATTTCAACACATAACACATTTTGAAACCCAGTTACAAGGTGCTTCACAAGTGAAAAATAGACAAACAACAGGAAATATTCAAATAGAAACCACTTAAAAGCAAGTTGAAGATCACACAGCATTAGAGGAAAGTTACAGAAATAGTGGTAAATTTAAAAATAAGTGTTTTAAAATAAAAGTAAAAAAAGGAGCACAGAGTAAAAACAAGATACTATAAAATTATAATTTTTATAAAAAAGATTAAATAGATGGTTGGGTCAAAACTAGGAGAAAGCACACATGAGTCTTTAGGGGAGATTTAAAAGAGGATAAGGAGATTGGCAGAGGGATCTCCTCAGATAAATTGTTCCTAAGAGCTGGAGCCCTGACAGGAAAGACCTGTTCACCTCTGGTCGTCGGCCAAGACTGTGGAATATTGAGTAGGGCCTTAAATTCGCTGGGGACCCCGAGGTCACCACCGGGCACATAAAGTATCCAAAATCTACTGAGGTGCAAGTCCAGAATGGGCCTTTAAAGTCAGCAATATAATCTTAATATCAATTTTCCGGAAGCCAATGAAGAGAAGCCAAAATTGGAGTTTGCTCGTTTAGCAGATTTGTTGAGGATTCTGGCTGCTGTGTTTTGAAAGGGCTGTAATTTATGTAGACTCTGTTGGCTCAGGCAGGTGAAGAGAGAATTGCAATAGTCTAAAAGAGAAGAAATAAAGAACATAAGGATAAAACATGCTGCTCTTTGAAAGTTTCCTGATTTCCCCATATCTCCTAACGCGTTATTTGCCTATCTGTGCGCAGGTGTGTGTCTGATTCGTTAACCGCAGGCAATGGGCAGATGCTGCAAATGCAACGGGAGACTGCTGTGCATGTGCCTGCTGCCTTGCATGATGACCGGCCACCTCCTGATTTATGTCATGGTGACCATATTCGTCACCATCACCTACGCTCCTCCTAAAATAAGCGTTCACTACGTCGCCCCGGGCATTTCTGCCAACTCCTCCGCTCTGGCCTCTCACCCGCTCGGCCCCTTCTGGAACCTCCGCCTGGAGGACAGCGCTCTGTGGAACCAGTTGCAGCACGTTTGGGATCGTCAGCACAATCCTCTGCTGCGAGGAAACGCCACCGGGGCGAAGCCGAGAGCGAAGGTTTTATCAGAAGTTGAGGAGGAGTGCCTCTCCGACTGCCTGTCGCACAAGTGCTCGGTCCCTCGTGCTAATTTAGACAGCCTGTCAGACAAAATGAGGGCTTTTATCAGGTCCATGCACTGCAGGAAGTACCCCCTTCTTATTAATCAGCCGGGCATATGTAGGAAGACCAACAGCAGCTTTGGTCTGGGTTCCCCCATGCTCATCATGGGCGTCAAATCCCAAGTGGGGAACTTTGAAAACAGGCAGGCCATCCGAGAAACGTGGGGACGCAGCGGCAGGGTGAAGATGGACTCGAACAAGAGAGGCGGATTTGTGCGCACGGTGTTTCTGCTTGGACGGCAGGACTCGAGCACAGGCCCCCACCCAAACCTCACCAACCTGCTGGATCTCGAGAACCAGAAATATGGGGACATCCTGCAGTGGGATTTCAGAGACACCTTCTTCAACCTGACACTGAAGGATTCTCTGTTTTGGCACTGGCTCCAGCGGCACTGCCCCACGGCCATGTTTGTGTTCAAAGGTGACGACGATGTCTTTGTGCGGACAGGCGCCCTGCTGGACTACCTGCACCAAAAGTGGGAGGAGCACGACCGGTGGACGGCCTATACAAATGACAGCAACTTGGATTTGTTCATGGGGGATGTCATCTACAACGCAATGCCAAACCGTGAACCCTCCACTAAATACTACATACCAGAACGCTTCTACAAAGGCGGGTACCCTCCGTACGCAGGTGGAGGAGGGGTGGTGTACTCTCGCTCGCTTGCAATGCGACTGAAAGAAGTGTCGGAGAGGGTGCGCCTCTTCCCCATAGACGATGTTTACCTGGGAATGTGCCTGCACAGACTCGGGCTCATTCCCGCCCATCACCCGGGCTTTTTGACATTTGACCTCCCGGAACCGGAGAGGGGCAACCCGTGCTCCTACAGGTCTGTGCTGCTGGTTCACAGGCGCAGTCCCAAGGAGATGCTGACGCTGTGGAACCAGCTGCAGAATCTCCCCGGTCAGTGCTGAGGCTCATTTGCCTGCCAAATTGGATTCATTGAGGACGGGATGAAACACAGCCACCGCACTTGAAAACACGTGGACACTGTGGTTGCATCTTCCTGTCGGGCAGGTTGTGCCTAACGATGGACCCATCATTGCCTAACCTTCGAAGAGTTACGCAACTAGACTGATCTACCTCAAGGGTACATCTGTTTAGAGGGCATTACACGGATGTTTTAAATTAATACTGATTGTGTATTTGTACTCTTTCAGGTTAAAACTCTCATGTCTTGACCCTATAAAGACGATATTAATGGAATACCCAACATATTGTGAATACAAAAATACTGTAAATGTCTTTGTGATTTGTTCGCTGGTGAACATTATTTAATTTGTGTTTTCCTCATGTTTTCCTCTTGTTAAGTCAGCAAACAAGATTCAATTTCAACACTGTATTAAACATACCCGATCAGATGAAACTAATGTTTTCATGTGCAGCCTTTGGTAAGTTTGGTAAGGATTTACACAAAAGTCACTCGGTGATGTCTTTTATTTTGTTCTGGTGCTTCCAAATTTTACACAACTCAACAAATTCCAGCAAGATTGACTTTTTTTTTCTGTTGTGAATTTCAAATAATTAAAAGAACTGACTGATGATGTTATGCAGTTGTCTTCAAACTATGAGGAATGGGGTATAGATAGAGATGAACCAAGCTTAATGTTGTTTTGTGGCTGGATTGCTTTAAAATGTAAGATTTTCTAAGGTAAATAAATGTTTGTCTCTGAAGACATACAAAATATCAATATTTATTTGTCTTATTTATAGTCATATAATAAAATTATATTTTGATTGAGCCACTGATCATACCATCTGTTTAAAAGGTCAGAAAAGAAGTCAAAATAAAGGTGGATAAACCCAGCTCTTTGGAGAGTATGTGAGGTCACTTGGATCATTATGAAAATCCGCAGCTGTGTGTACATGCACCTGCATTAAAAAGAGTTGGTCAAAGTAATTGCTCTGATTTGCATGTTGGTTTTCAAAAGAAATATGAAAGATGTGATGTTTTTAACTCTGTTTTGGATCCTGACACTCTACAGAATACAGTACAGACAATTTTAGTTGTAAGAGCGAAACCATGAAACATGTACATGTTAAAATGTTTTAAGTATATGCATTTTTGTCTTAATGAGACAGTTTTAGATTGAAACAAAGGAGGGAACATGTTGGAGGACGACGAGGAGGAGCTGGGAATCCTCTGTCCCTGGAGGTGAGAATCCTCCAGGGAGAATGAAACTTGAGACAAAAACAACAAAAGGAGAAGACGGATAAGAGAGGGAGAGTCACTGCGTCCACACTGAACAGTTCTCATATGAGCAACTTATAAATCCAAAAAGATTTCTTAAATTCTAAGGGATGTTATGTCTCAGTCAGCCTCTTGTTTCTTCTTCCCTGTCTGGTCTCCGTCATTGATTTCAGTCCTAATGGGCAGACAGTGGTTTCGGAGTAATGTGGTTGCAGGAGAGTAAATCCTGTGAACCTGAGAACGATCTCTGAACTATATAGGAGGAAGGTATGCAGGCAAAGTGAGTTCAATTTAAAAATGCAGTTATTTTAGTTTATGTGTAGTAATTACATATACCTACAAGCCAAAGCTTTTAGTTATATTAATACTATAGCGGCTACAGTCATTTGCTGTTTTTACTTCGAGTGTTTCCTTCCAGTAGCTTCTAACATCTGATAAAATGTTGATTTCATTCTGAGTGGAGTGACACTTTAATGTAGTGGCACATTTTTTAGTGACATCTAGTGTTGAAGTCTTGCCAATGCAGGAGGCTTCTTGGTGGTTCGGGAACGATCCAGTGACGTCGCCAGTCCTGACCAACAGCCCCGCCCAGTGGAGAGCTGTGGTAGCGACTGGAAAGTTCCTGAAGCCTCTGGAGCTCCTGCAGTCAGAGAATAAAAGCTGAGACCGTCCCACAGCTGAGACACAAAGCAACAGCAGCAGCACAGAAGAGACTCACAACAGGACGACTCCACACTGAACTGTGAACATGCTGTGCTCTCATGGACTCCACTCTGCCCTCAGTCCCTCCATCAGCTTCTACTGGCCTGTACACAGCCTGCGGCCGGAGGTCAGACCTCTGCTCCAGCAGCAGCATCGACTGCAGAGGGACCTACACCAGCTGTGCAGAGGTCTGCAGCTGATGGACACACTTCAACACCACATCCTGGAGGAGAAGGAGCGTCTCCAGACCAGCGAGGCCGAGCAGCCGGCCTCCTTCCAGCTGCAGAAAGACGGAGAGACCTTTGGCCTGACCCTGGACACTGAAGGCTTCTCCCCAGAGGAGCTGAGTGTCAGGCAGGTGGGCAGGAAGCTGAGAGTCAGCGGGAGGACGGAGAAGAAGCAAGAGGACGGGAAAGGCTCCTACTCCTACAGGCTCCAGGAGTTCAGACAGGAGCTGGATCTGCCTGAAGGGCTGAAGCCTGAAGCCGTCACCTGCTGCCTGGCTCCAGACGGGAAGCTGCACATCCAGGCAACCAGAGCTCCACGTGCTGAGGAGGCCGAGAGAGAGCTGCCGATCCAGAGGAGCACGGAGGAGGAACCACAGCAGAGAGAGTGTTCACACCCAGAAGAGAGGGAGACAGACGACAGCACACAGGACCAGGCTCAACACAAGGACTGATCTCAATGCTGCTGTGAACATGTGCTGTTAGAAAAGAGTTGAATGATGATTCTGTTTTTCAAAGTGTAGATGATAAATACACTGAAACTATATAAAGTATGTTTTATAAATGAATAATGATCATGTTTGTGTTTGTATGTATGAATAATCAAAATAAATCAATATATTACAACATTATTTCTTTGTTGATTATTCAATTGTCAAAGTATTTAATTGTCAAAGTATGTGCTAAATAATGTGTTAAATATGTCAGAAATCAATATATACCCTAATTTCAATGGTATATATATATATATATATATATATATATATATATATATACTGATTGATTATTTATAGGATCGATCACATTGACTGTATTGCTTGTAAAAAGAATAAAACACCCACATACCTAAACAGTTTATTTATAAGAATCACATAATTTGCTCAGTTTAATGAGGATAAGAAAAACATCTTTAATCTAAACTAAAAGTATAAAAGTTGACTCAGTATTGATTTCACAACACTCTTTGTGAAAGTTTGATTCTCATAATAAGAAGTCATAAAATAACCTCATGTTATTTAATCGTTTTTGTTCATCTTTACTGAGGAGCTTGTGAAACTGTGAATATTAGCAAAGATGAGTTTTACCATCATCAAACATGAAATCCAGGTTTTGTTGAAATACTCTTTGCAAATTAAATTCATTGTCATACATAGATTTCAGTGCGACCTCTTTTCTTTTTTGTCTCTGTGAAAGAAATAATAGATCACACGTTACCATCATTTGAGTGAGAACAGAAATTAAACTAATTACTTCTCGGTTGATTTTGAAACTGCCTTCATCAGGAACTTATAAATATTGTGATCCAATGAGTGGAATTTAAAATATGATCCATCTGCAGCACATAGAGAAGAATGAAACACACAAGGAAAAAGATAATCAGTAAATGTATCATCACATCCCAACGATCATGAAAGTAAGTTATAGAGTAACTGTCAGTGTTAATGATTTTAATTCACATTTAATTATTGGTCAAACCTTAATTTAGAAGAAGCTGTTTTTACAAGTTCATTTTTTTACCCTAACAAGACATGTTTGCAATTAAAAATTTAACATTTTATGAAATGCCAGAAAAATAAGAAATTAAAAGAGAGATTTTTTAATTAATGGTACATTGATTGGTTAAGCTTCCATTTAAAAAACTGAATCATCAGCTGTGTCAGTTGTATTTTGTGGATATTTTAACCGTGAGAAAGTGTCCTTCCTCTTTTTCAATTGTGTTCTTTATAAAGGCTCCATTATGCTTCTACGTATCCGTTACGGACGGATGAACGGACGGATCGGACGACACTTTTTCATTTATTGTTGTCCGTGAAAACAATTCACCGCCAGAACAGTAGGTGGCGCAAAGGAAGACAAGCTTGGAGAAGCCTACCTCACGAGTAATCAGAAGAAGTCCACACTGTTTATTTACTTACTCCCCACTTTCCTCACACACAGTGTAGGCTACGATGGCAACTAAATAAAATAAAGTGACACCCAGCAGGTCAAAATACTGATGTAATCGTTTCTAAGCGCAGCGGTTCACCGGTCTTGTTTCCGAACTGTGTTGCTAATTCCACAGCTTGAAGCTACACGGAGCTAGCTAGCTTCCGCCCCAGCTTCCACACACAGTCAGCAGGGACTCACGATACTAACTACTACCCAGTGTTTGCTTCTAACCTGATGGTGTTTGAGAAACAATGTCATGATAGAAGTGGCATTAAAGTCATGACAGTGGGTTTTTGCATTGTTACCACCGCAGTTAGCATGGTGGCTAGCGCGCTAGCCTAGCCCGCTAGCGCCGTTTTGAAAGCTCGTTATAACCGTATGTGACCGTGCACACATGCCGTCAGTGCTCTAACGAGCCACCGTCAGCCGGACAACTCCGCTGGCTTAACACACACGTCACATTAATCGAAGAATCGTAGTTGTGTTTGTGTTTATTGTGATACAGGGAACGAAGCAGGAAGTTTGAGGTCCGGAAATGACGTCGTACGCTGCCGTGAACATGTGCTTCTATTTTGATAAAAAGTCACAGAGTTATAATAGAAGTTGAATCAACTGCCTTCATCTCATTGTTTACACAAGATTGTGTCAGAAAGGAAACTTCCTGAAAAAACAGGAAAGATCCAGTGATGTTAGTAGTTCTGACAAAACAACCACTTCTAGTTCTATTAATACTTTTACTAGTTATTTTTACTTCGAGTGTTTCCTTCCATTACTTTCTAACATCTGATAAAATGTTTATTTCATTCTGGGTGAAATGGGACTTTATTATACAGACAAAAGGGACATCTAGTGTTGAAGTCGTGCAAATGCAGGAGGCTTCACGATCATTCAGGAACGATCCAGTGACGTCACCAGTCCTGACGAACAGCCCCGCCCAGTGGAGAGCTGTGGTAGCGACTGGAAAGTTCCTGAAGTCTCTGGAGCTCCTGCAGTCAGAGAATAAAAGCTGAGACCGTCCCACAGCTGAGACACAAAGCAACAGCAGCAGCACAGAAGAGACTCACAACAGGACGACTCCACACTGAACTGTGAACATGCTGTGCTCTCATGGACTCCACTCTGCCCTCAGTCCCTCCACCAGCTTCTACTGGCCTGTACGCAGCCTGCGGCCGGAGGTCAGACCTCTGCTCCAGCAGCAGCATCGACTGCACAGGGACCTTCACCAGCTGTGCAGAGGTCTGCAGCTGATGGACACACTTCAACACCACATCCTGGAGGAGAAGGAGCGTCTCCAGACCAGAGAGGCCGAGCAGCCGGCCTCCTTCCAGCTGCAGAAAGACGGAGAGACCTTTGGCCTGACCCTGGACACTGAAGGCTTCTCCCCAGAGGAGCTGAGTGTCAGGCAGGTGGGCAGGAAGCTGAGAGTCAGCGGGAGGACGGAGAAGAAGCAGGAGGACGGGAAAGGCTCCTACTCCTACAGGCTCCAGGAGTTCAGACAGGAGCTGGATCTGCCTGAAGGGCTGAAGCCTGAAGCCGTCACCTGCTGCCTGGCTCCAGACGGGAAGCTGCACATCCAGGCAGCCAGAGCTCCACGTGCTGAGGAGGCCGAGAGAGAGCTGAGGATCCAGAGGAGCACGGAGGAGGAACCACAGCAGAGAGAGTGTTCACACACAGAAGAGAGGGAGACAGACGACAGCACACAGGACCAGGCTCAACACAAGGACTGATCTCTATGCTGCTGTGAACATGTGCTGCTAGAAAAGAGTTTAATGATGATTCTGTTTTTCAAAGTGTAATCAACAAATACACTGGAACTATATAAAGTATGTTTTATATAAATGAATAATGATCATGTTTGTATCTATAAATAATCCTGATTAAATAAATGTATCAAAACTACATTATCATGTCTTTGGTGTATTATTCAATTGTTGTTTTTATTTAGGCAAATCTTTTAAAGAACACAATTGAAAAACAGGAAGGACACTTTCTCACGGTTAAAATATCCACAAAATACAACTGACACAGCTGATGATTCAGTTTTTTAAATGAAAGCTTAACCAATCAATGCACTATCTATTAAAAATCTCTCTTTTAATTTCTTATTTTTCTGGAATTTCATAAAATGTTAAATTTTTAATTGCAAACATGTCTTGTTTGGGTAAAAAAATGAACTTGAAAGTAAAAACTGCTTCTTCTAAATAAAGGTTTGACAAATAATTAATTGTGAATTTAAATCATTAACACAGAGTTACTCTATAACTTACATTCATGACCGTTGGGATGTGATGATACATTTACTGATTATCTTTTCCCTTTGTGTTTCATTCTTCTCTATGTGCTGCAGATGTATCATATTTTAAATTCTAAGTTCCTGATGAAGGTGGTTTTAAAATCAGCCGAGAAGTAATTAGATCATCTCCTGTTCTCACTCAAATGAAGGCAACGTGTGATCTATTATTTCTGTCACAGAGACAAAAAAGAAAAGAGGTCGCACTGAAATCAATGTATGAAAATGAATGTAATTTGCAAAGAGTATTTCAACACTACCTGGATTTCATGTTTGATGATGGTAAAACTCATCTCTGTTAAAAGTTCCTCAGTAAAGATGAACAAATACTGTTTAATAACATGAGGTTATTTCATGATCTCCTATAATGTGATATCATGAGAATCAAACTTTTCAGAAAAAATGTTGTGAAATCAATTCTCACTATAGCTGAGTCAACTTTCATACTTTTAGTTTAAATTAAAGATGTTTTTCTATCCTGATTAAACTGAGTGAATTATGTGATTCTTACAAATAAACCGTTTAGGTATGTATGTGTTTTATTCTTTTTACAAACAATGCAGTCAATGTGATCGATCCCATAAATAATCAATAAGTATATATATATATATATATACTGTATATATATATATATATACTGCACATACTTGACAATTGAATAATACACCAAAGAAATAATAACGTTGTTGTAATATATTGATTTATTTTTGATTATTTATACATACAAAGACAAACATGATCATTATTGATTTATAAAATATACTTTATATAGTTCCAGTGTATTTGTCGATTACACTTTGAAAAACAGAATCATCATTTCACTCTTTTCTAGCAGCACATGTTCCCAGCAGCATAGAGATCAGTCCTTGTGTTGAGCCTGGTCCTGTGTGCTGTGGTCTGTCTCCCTCTCTTCTGGGTGTGAACACTCTCTCTGCTGTGGTTCCTCCTCCGTGCTCCTCTGGATCCTCAGCTCTCTCTCGGCCTCCTCAGCACGTGGAGCTCTGGCTGCCTGGATGTGCAGCTTCCCGTCTGGAGCCAGGCAGCAGGTGACAGCTTCAGGCTTCAGCCCTTCAGGCAGATCCAGCTCCTGTCTGAACTCCTGGAGCCTGTAGGAGTAGGAGCCTTTCCCGTCCTCCTGCTTCTTCTCCGTCCTCCCGCTGACTCTCAGCTTCCTGCCCACCTGCCTGACACTCAGCTCCTCTGGGGAGAAGCCTTCAGTGTCCAGGGTCAGGCCAAAGGTCTCTCCGTCTTTCTGCAGCTGGAAGGAGGCCGGCTGCTCGGCCTCGCTGGTCTGGAGACGCTCCTTCTCCTCCAGGATGTGGTGTTGAAGTGTGTCCATCAGCTGCAGACCTCTGCACAGCTGGTGTAGGTCCCTCTGCAGTCGATGCTGCTGCTGGAGCAGAGGTCTGACCTCCGGCCGCAGGCTGCGTTCAGGCCAGTAGAAGCTGATGGAGGGACTGAGGGCAGAGTGGAGTCCATGAGAGCACAGCATGTTCACAGTTCAGTGTGGAGTCGTCCTGTTGTGAGTCTCTTCTGTGCTGCTGCTGTTGCTTTGTGTCTCAGCTGTGGGACGGTTTCAGCTTTTATTCTCTGACTGCAGGAGCTCCAGAGGCTTCAGGAACTTTCCAGTCGCTACCACAGCTCTCCACTGGGCGGGGCTGTTAGTCAGGACTGGTGACGTCACTGGATCGTTCCTGAATGATCAAGAAGCTTCCTGCATTTGCACGACTTCAACACTAGATGTCACTCAAACTATTGCCACTATAATAAAGTGTAATTTCACCCAGAATGAAATAAACATTTTATCAGATTTTAAAAACTACTGGAAGGAAATACTCGAAGGGATAATAATTATTAGAAACATGAATAGAACTAGAAGTGGTTTTGTCAGAACTGCTGACATCACTGGATTTTTCCTGTTTTTTAGAAAGTTTCCTTTCTGAAACAATCCTGTGTAAACAATGAGATGAAGGCAGTTGACTCAACTCTTATTACAACTCTGTGACTTTCTATTAAAATACAGTTATGATTCTTTCTTAGGATAAAACTTATTGCTACTTGAAGTTTGAAAATAAGTTTTCTGATTTGAATGACATCTGAGGGATGACACATTAATGTTATTTAACATCTCATTATGACATTTGTTTTTGTTATAAACACAGAGCTCTTCTCTTCTCTCCTGTAATATACATACATTTCCAGCAGGTGGCAGCAATTCATAACCCTTCATTTTACCGGCTCAAAACGGCAATAACTCATCTGCTATCTCAGCACTTCACCACTAGTTGTCGTCCTAGTTCATAAAAAAATATTTATACACTAACGCACATGAAATAGAAACTCAGTGTTCATTGACATTTTCAGTTATTTTCAGCTTCTACTTAACAGCATTTAATTTTTAATTGATTAATTAATTAGTGTCCCTATTGTTAATCATATTGATATTTTTCGTGACATTTTTATAGATTTTTAGTTTTCATATGAAAGGAACATCACATAATTATCTTATAATACATCATTACTACATCAGTGATCAGATCTCCTCTGTGGAATGAGAGACTGCCTCTGAAACCACTGGTGCAAAATCAGGTTAGAAATAAAATATCAGCCGTTAATGTTTCATAAACGACTTCTTGGTCATCCATGATTTAATAATAATTGTGCCGTTGTTGCAAATATCATTATATTCACTTGTTTTTAATCGCTTCAACCTCTCATCCGCCTGTTTTCTATATTTATTAACCCAGACAGTGCAAAGGAAAGACCTGGAACTGTGAGCTGTGCAGAGAAGTAGGGCAAGAACAACACAGACGGCAGGATTTCAACCCACCGTCTTCTTTTCAACATATTCCATCTCTCATGAAAAAAAGGAAAGAAGGATGATGAAACCTGGACTGGCAAACACAGCGCTCGCAGCTCAGGGATTGTGCCAAGCCTGGTGTCAATATTTTTGACACATAAAGAGAATGCGTGAGTTTTTATTTTGGGGAGGGAGGGATTTTTTGTTTTTTTTTAGTCATACATTCACCTTTGGATGAACTCCCCGAAGTGAAGGCAGGATGGAAGTGAGGAGGAGGAGGAGGAGAAACGAAAGGTAGCGAAAATAGAGGAAGGATGAGGAGGAGGAGGATGAGGAGGAGAAAGCAAGGCTCAGCTCCATGTAAATCATCTGCACTGTTCTCCTGATGCTGCATGTGTGCACAAACACACACAGACACACACACACACACACATTTATTGACGCGCACACACAAATGACATCCACAAACTCTCACTTCCTTGTTCCTGTCTTAGTTAGTCCCTGCTGGAGATGCTTTTTAATGCAGCATAATCCCCCTCTTTCCCCAGAACACATAAAAGAGATATCCTTCTATCTGTGTAAGTGGTTCTGACGGCCACCAGCTCATCTCACACACACACACACAAACACACAACACAACACAACAGACACACACAAAAACAGACAAACACACACACACACACAGCCTCCAGCTCATCAACATGCAGTTATTCCTTTGGCGCTGGATTGCAGGTTGTTAATTGGCTGCCAAGCAGAATGTGTCTGTTGCTGAGTGTGTGTGTGTGTGTACTGCAGAGCCGGGGGTTGCTCAGACATTCCCGTCACGTCTCTGAGCCTCGATTAAGACGTTGCTCCAGTTTCGCACAGACAGACATGTGGGGAGGAGGGGGGAGGAGAGGATACAGCAGGAGGGGGGAAGAGAAAGATGAGAGAACGCAGGAGGAGTGGGGAAGAGGGAAAGAGAGGTGATGAGGCGGGACTCGGCAGAGAGAGGAGGGGAGAAGAAGTGAAGGACGAGGGAGAGAGGTGGTGAAATGCTGCAGTGGCTCTGGGACTGATAACTCTCCTGTACCGGCGTCCTTATCTCAACTGTAGTGATGCAAAGGAGAGGAAGAAGAGGAGGAGGCAGGTATTTCGGGGGATGTTGACTTCCTGTCGTGGAAGTTCATTTTCGACATTGATAAAGACAGGTGTGTGATGGACGTCTCCTGGTTTAATCAACAGTGGGATAGATCTGTGACACTCAGAGGACGTGCAGTAGAGTGTACACCTCCACCAAGTTCAAGTTCACTAGACCCGGACTTCTATCAGTCACCTGATATATCTCGTTCTTTAATAAAAAGTCAGTATAATAGGTAATGTTAGGAAATAGTAGAATTATAGTATAGTTCGTCTTTGGGGGTTTAGTACAAAGCCACATACGACCAAATGAAACTGCAGTGACCTGACCGTACCTAAAGTCGCAGCCTTCTTCTAGTCATCAATGTCCAAACCCCCGGATGAGTTCATATTCTGGTCCTCAGGTCATTTTCGATACTGGACAGTTGTGAGAACACATTCCCAAACACCATCTGACAGGAAGTGTCAGCTACAGTTTGGGTGCAATGTATTTGTTGATCAAGTTCAACATTCAAACAACTCAAAAAAACTCCCATGGCCCTTAGCACAGGCTCACTTCTGTCACTGCTCAAGGGAAACTCAAGCTGGTGACAAATGATGAGACTGTCCAAGAATGTTGACGGCATCAGTTGTTGCCGATTTACCAGAAACAGTAAAGTGGTGAAGTACTCGAGCGAGTGCAGGAGTTAGGACTCACACCCAGTGGGTTACTATTCCACAGGAAGTCCACAAATGGAGGAGATAAGGAGGAGAGCAAGTTTGCATTAAACTTCGGACATTTTCCCAAAATGTTCCTGCGGTTCTGCAAGTGAGAAGGTCCCAGTCTGTTGCTCTGCACATTTTCTGGATCTTTCCCTGCTTGCTCCCTGGTGAAATGCTGGAATGAGCCGATGTGAGAATACAGGACGAGACAACGAGATCCGACAGCTGCTGCCGACGTCTCTATCCAGCTGAATGTTCTGGACATTTTCCTGTTCTTCTGACACGAACAATATTCCGCTGCCTCCTTCATACATGACAGTAAACTCCGGAGCTTCAGCTTTACAGTAAACTTCCACATCAACACAGCAGCCCTGAATAATCCAAGAGGCGGCTGTGTTTCTGTGCAGAGGAACATCAAGGACATCAGTGGGGGAAAAAATAAATGTTTGAATTCAGAGTCGTGGGGGAAAAACACTTACACAACCAGCCGCCCCTCCCCACTCGCAAATCTATAGGAGATGATGCAAGCGGGAGGGGGAGTAAATGAAATAAGACCAAAAGAACGAGATACACAAAGACAAGAAGAGTCTCGCTGTGAGAGAACTGTATTTAAAGCAGAAAACAGTGACACAAAAAGGACACACATGTCGTCCCAGCAGGGGGAGCAGAGTGATAATTGGAAGGTTACAGACTCTGAACTCTGGGTTTATGCCCTAATGAAGCCATGAGAGACTGTCAGACGTTTCTAGGCCACACACACACACACACACACACACACACACACACACACACACACACACACACACACAAACACGCACTGGGTCATACGAAACACAAACGTGCTATCAGTAAACACACATTCACAACACATACAGATTCTTTATAAACTGCAGATCGCTTGTTATGTAATCGTGCCAGAACAAGCGAGACAGAGAGAGAGACAGGAAGCTCCAGTCTAATCAGACGTCTCCGAGCTGTCTGTCACACTGTGGCCATGTTGCCTCACAGCTGCATCACCCACACGCCTTGTTTAACTTCGACAAGTCACCATTGTGATAAATATTTCGATTTCAAGCAGAGGGTCTATGTTAATTGCGCCGGGTCAGATTTTCGCAGCAGACGACTGCTAAATACAAACCAAAAGCTCATCGGCAGCGTGAGCTTATAAAAATCTTTTAAAACTGACACTTGAGAGGGAAATAAATGAGAGGGATCAAGTGTCAGTGTCTTATCGAGAGCGCAAAGGTCCAAGTCGCTTGCAGTGGATGTTTTCTGGAGCTTTTTCCAGCCAACTCCTTGGTGAAATGTCTGATTTAGCCCATGTGAGAAGGCAACACAGAAAACACCCGAAAAGATTCACACCAACAAGCATTTCAATGACCCTTCTATCACAAATAACACAATTATCTCAAAGATGTCACCCTGAAAAGACGAGGAGACTAGAAAGCTTTCGGCGATAAGAGCCAACGTCTGTGTGGATGCGCTGTAAACAGAAACACGTGATTTCCACAGCAGGATTTACACGTCATGTCCTGCCTCTCGCGTCCTCTACTCAAACACCATCCCTCGCCCTGATGCTCTTTTGTGGACATGAAAGGACATTTTCCATTTTCATGAAGTTAATGTCTAAAAGAGTTTATTTGAGAAGAATCCGCTCTTGAGGATCTTTTGCGAATGTATTTGTGTTTTTATCAGCTTTGGTGACCTTGAGTCTCCTTTATTTTCTGTGCAGTGTGTGCGGGCGTGTGTGTGTGTGCGTAGTTTCTGTGTGTGCGTGTGTGTGTGTGTGTGTGTGTGTGTGTGTGTGTGTGTGTGTGTGTGTGTGTGTGTGTGTGTGTGTGTGTAGGCCTGTGGTCCCAATGATGTCAAGGTGCTATCATGTTTGTTTGATGGAGGATAATTAAATAGGTAATAGATACCAGCCTACTCTCATCACTATTGATTCACTTGCAGCATGTATGAACACACGTGCACACACACACTCTCACACACACAAACACACACACACTCTACTCTAAAGCCGCTGGTCTCTAAGAGGAGACGTGTGATACTCCCACATCGGCTATCAACAACCTTTCATGTTTTAATGGGCCCGTTTAACCTAATCCACACTCGCCCGCCATCCGTCAGCCGCACCCCCACAAACGCTCAACATCAGTGGCCGTCCAAATCCAAACGCTGAGTCCTCCACTAAAGAGGGTGTGTTTGATGAAAATCAATCAAATAATCCGTCCTCCATCACGAGCTGCCTCTGTTCTCTAAACCCACAAATCTGAAGCTAAGCCGATGCACAGAAAGGCGATCAACTCTCAAAAGGGAGGAACACGTCTTTAAAAATAAAACGACTTTCGCTACAAATCAAATAATGACACCAAACCGGGATATTCAACGACAGTGGTTATTTATTGTTATTTCTTTTTGGACAGAAACCTTGCTTTTCATCATCATTCTTGCGTCATCACCACAGTTGTCTAGTTCTATTTCGTGTTGGCGTTTTGCAATTGTTTTGAAAATGTGGAGCAGTGCATTGTGGGATAGTTTGCAGAGAGTACGATGTACATGACACAGAGGTTCTTGTGTCACTGTGGCACACACTGCACCGTTCATACATTTCCACACTCATAACTCAGACACACAACAGAAATGTCAGACAGTGACTATAGTTAAAAATAGAGGTGAGGATTTTCCCTTCTGATGTTTTGAGAAATCCATCCCAGAGATTCTTCTGCCACCACCTTTAATACTTTCTCATAGGAAAAGTTTATTAGGTAGATTATTTAAATTTAGGGCTGGGCAAGTTAACTCGTTTTAATCGAGTTAACTCAAGTGATGAGTTAACTCGATTGTTTATCCGCCAATTATTTTCTTTTTTCCTGTTCTGCAGCAGTCAGCAACAGACTTTCACAAAATAAAAGCCTGACTTTCACAATAAAACAATAAATAATCAAACCTGAGTTAATGCGAGATAAAATAATTAATCGAGTTAACTCATCACTTGAGTTAACTCGATTAAAACGAGTTAACTTGCCCAGCACTATTTAAATTAATAATATGTTGCACAAACAGATGTTCCAATGGTAAATAACAAAAAATATCACCACATAGAATAATATCTACATCACTCATAAATAAATAAATAAAATTCTGTGAAGTTATTTTCTGGACAGGAAGGAAAAGTTCCTGAAAATATCTGACTCGAACATTTACTTTCTAACAAATTTCCAGAAGTGACAAAATATGCTTGACATGTGTTGATCTGGATGAACTGACCCTTTAATACTTCTGCTGTTGCCCTATATTTGCTCTTCTCTCCGAGCTCAGTGTCGGTGTTCGACTCTGTTTACTTTGTTTCCCACAGTTCAACGATCACACATCCCTGAACACACAAACATGTTTATTTACACTCTACATCTGTACATTCTGCATGTGGCGTCTGTTTCAGTGACGAAATGAAAGCTGTGTTTGCCTGAGCATCGTTTAATCTGAGACGAGCAACATGTTCCTGCGGTGCATCAGTGAGCGCCTTTGTTCTCCACATGTTGTGTTCCTTTGTTCCCCCGGTAATGTGCGTTGTTTGTCTGCGTATCATGTACGACAATGATCAGCCGTGATGGATGATGGTGACCCGATAATTGTGACAAGGACACAGCATTAACATTGAAGTGGGGGGGGGGGGGGACAATAGCGCTACAGCTGCGAGCGCGGCCGCTGCATTATTCAGACGGGAAGGATGGATGGAGAGGGGGGGAAAAGGAAAAGAGGAAGGGGAAGAAAATGGGGAAGAAGAGGAGACAGGAAGGGAAGGATGAGGGCGAGGAAGGAGAGGAGGGGAGGAGGGGAAGGGGTGCTACGTATAGAGCGATTTATGGAAAGAAGTGGAGACATGGAGGGATGGAGGGAGGGGGGGCGGATGGACGTGTGGAACGGAGGGATGACACAGATGGAAAGGTTCGGGATGTGATAAGAAAAATAAAAGAGAGATGGATGTGATGCGAGAGGCACCAGAGCGATTTCACCTCCCCTGACTGTTATTAAATGCACAGCGTCATATATCCAAAGTGTTTACAAGAATAGATTTGATGGAACAGGGAAAATACTTGTGAATTTTTCATATGATAATGACATTAAAATAAATGTATTTCCGATTTCCCGTCATTGTCAAACCCTCGGATCCGTAGAAAGGTCTCTTCGGCGTGATTAGCTGCGGAGACTCATTATTTCGCCCACCCACCCGTGGTAATAAGACCCCTGCCCATACATACCACCCAGCCCCCTCCCTCCCTGCCATAGAAACCATTAGCAGAAACACTATGGGGACACATGCATAGAGGATCTCGTTGCCGGAGCACTGATCTGTAATCACCACTGTCTTTTTAAAAGGGAATAAGGCAAACTGGGCCCTGAGGACGGATGTATTGATTCTGAATCAGTCTCTGTATATTCGCTCCATCTCTGCACAGCAAGAAACATTTTTAAAATACCATGTTTGAATTTGCTGTCTAGACTTTCATTTCTTTCATTTCCATCCCCTGTTAAAATAGCCAAAAGAAATTAAAGTTTATCTGCGAGACAATTCAAAGAAGTCAAACATTTACTCTTCACCCTTTCCTTCCCCAGACGAGGTTAGAGGGCTTCCGGCCGAGGATCTGAGGTCAGGAGGTTCAGTGTTGCCCCTCCTGTTTTGTTCTGGCCCTATCATGGTCTATTTTAAGTTTTGCCCCATGTTGAAATTTGTTCTGTCTTGCCTTTGGTGTCAGCAAGCTGATAAAATATGCATGGTTTGGACTTTTCACCTTTCCGAATTTTATTCCTTGTATAAATCAAAGGAAAATGGAGCCTTTTATGGTTGGAGCTCATCCATGTTTGATGTGCAGCCAGGAGGGAGACCTAGATAATAGAAGCTATCAGAGACATACAGTGCTCTGAGTGTGTGTGTGTGTGTGTGTGTGTGTGTGTGTGTGTGAGTGTGTTAGTGTGTGTGTGTCCTTTTCCAAATTCCGCTTCATTCCCGAGCATTAATGGACTTGCATGTATTACAACACACGCAGACGGTCTGACACTGAGCTAAATAGGTTCACGCATACATGCACACACATGTACACACTCACACACACACACAGACACACACATACGTATTTAATAACCACATAAAAAAATCTGACTGCAGTAAAATGCACGAACAGAATCAACCGCTGCACCAAAACCAGAACAAGCAGCCGAGAATTTCTCTTTCATCTTCGTCAGGCAGACGTCAAAAAACACAGAAAAGACGTCTGTTGAGATGTCTTCTTCACCTCGTGCATCATCCATTCACACTAATTCATCCTCTCAGAGTGATTTGAGGATTCATTGATTTTCTCTGCTGCCGGAGGAGACTACGAAATAAGACGAGAATACCTGCAAGGGAATACCGCTGCAGGGGGGGGAAAGGAGAAACTGATCAAAGCAGAGCGAAGTGATTCATCATGGAGCGTCTGATGATCTGCAGGGACGCTCCCGATAGGAACTTCCCTCATATCTCCGTCTGTGTGGCCCCTCAGCAGCCACTCGCTCGCTGAGGGAGAGAATCAATAGTGGTTTTGGAAACATGTCTTAATAATGACTTATTACACACTGCACTGAGCACAGCCGGAGGAGCGAAGGTCACACTCAGAAATAATCCCTCTGAGATTTATGTGCATTTGCAAATAAATAGATGCTTTGTCACCTGAGGCATTTAAAAAAAAAAAACAATCTATATGTACAAAATCTGCAAAACGTTTCCATATTCCCACCAAGACAGAAAGAAATTAGCCCAAACTTGTGAATAGAAGCGTTCATTTGTAGATGGTGTCCAACAGTGTATTATGTTCTCTATGAGGTTTCTAATTATAGTATAATTTGGTATAATAGTGTCTGAGAATATTATATTTTTTGTAAAATGGCAAAGTGCAGTTTCTTTTCACATTAAAGTGTTTTATTTCTCATCTGTCTAAGTGTGTTACATCTTATCAGCACAATGTAAAATAAAGTGGGTCCCATAGTTGAGATATGATTCAATTATCAGCATTGGACGATAGGAAAACTCGAACCCAGAATCCTGTCACATGATTGGATAAGAAAGGTGAAGCCCTAATGTGACAATAAGATAAATCTGTCCGACACTTGAACTTGAACTAAAAGCTTCAGATCTTCAGATCACGTTGTCTCCTCGAGGTAACACGAGGGTTTTGTTAAGTATTTAAGGAAATTGCTTTTTATCCCCGAGATCTCTGCTGCCTCCCAAAATAATGGAGGTGAATGAATTTGCATGTGTTCCTGTCACTCAGGATAATCCACAGAGCTTTGTGATAACACTTTACATTTATTTTATAGAAATTATTTCCAATTCAAACAGTGTTAAAGTGATGTCATTCGATCCGGTGAGTTTTGTTTTCACATCGTTATTTATGGAGCACGATAAAGACTTTTGTATGACATCACGTCCTGTCGTCACCACCTGCGTGAGCTGCATTTATCAATTATATTCACTAACTTTTTTAAATAAAGTGAATAGAGAAAGTAGTCTTTCCGTTTCTATAGTTCAATTCTGTGTCAACTTCTTGCAACTGGTCCGAAAGTCCAAACTATTAAAAAAGTGTTTTCACCAAATTAAATTTGCAGAAATTGCTTTATGTGTGGCCAGGAAATGTATAGCAATGACTTGGAAGTCTGATTCCCCGACTCTCATAGACTGATGGTCTGTGGAAATGAACAGTTGTACTCCTCTTGAAAATATTACATATAGTCTCAAAAAGAAATATAAGTTATTTTTGAAAATCTGGCAGCCTTATTTGGAATACATGGATACACCACCAACGGTACCATAGCACTGTAACTATTTGGAGCTCTGAATTACATTATGTTCTGTGTCATTGCGGTATTTCTCTGTGATGTGTCATCCTATGCACCAACTTTTTTCTTTTTTTTTCTCATTGGGTGGGGGAAATTATTAACTTTATTTATTTAATTAGTTTTATTTCATCTACATGTGTATTTTGTTATGTAATTTTCTGTAATGCTTAATGTAGAGTGCTCTGTATGCTCTGCATGTTCTCTTGCATTGTGAAAATATTTGGAAAAATAAAATATTCCAAAAAAAAAAGTGTTTTCATTCTACAAAAGAACCAAACTAACGTTCTGTTCCATTTGAATCCATTGGCACCTCCACTCCTGTTATTTCAGTTTGAACTAAACTGAAAAGTCAGAGGGTCCAGACTTAATAAAGCAGGTATGAAGCACCCTATATTCCAAAATGACAGATACTGTAAGTTCCCACATGAGAAGCTTCTTTTGGCGGCCACGTTTTTCTTGATATGGTTGAACCTTCCCTGAAATACAGACAAAGTAAAAGTTGACTTAGTGGAGTATAAACCGAAGTAGGAACCCAGACCTCAGGTGTTAAAAGTGAAAGGACTAATTATGCACCGGCTACTTCACACACTCAGTTTCCCCCACGTGCACGATGTCATTTCCACTCTGAGCATCGGCTGCTAACGAGCGCCGGCCGGTGAACGTGAGAACACAATTCAAATTCAGTGCATGGGCAGGAAAATCCTAGAAGACAGGTTTTAAATGGGAGTCACTTCATTACACATATATGATGCATTGTGGTGTGTGCGACTGACACACACCCAAACCGTAGACACACACACACAAACACATACACACAGAGTTTATGTATTGAAATATGATATCCAGGTGATGCATTGCGGTCATTAGTTTGTCTGTGCAGAGAGCAGTGAATATTAAGACAAATGAGCTGTTTTTCACAGACACCATCACACTCTACTTGCAGCCATTAGCTCCAGTTTATAAATATCTGAGGGAAGCCGAGAAATATTCACATCATGTACGACAAAAAGCAAAAAGGGGCTTCTGATTTTTGTAATCTTTTATATTTTAGTGCTAAAAGTGTAGAATTGCCCCCGGATTTATTCTACCCGATCCTGAGCACGATAAAGACTTTTGTATGACATCACTTCCTGTCGTCATCACCTGCGTGAGCTGCATCTATCAATATATTATATTCACTAACTTCTTTAAATAAAGTGAATAGTGAAAGTAGTCTTTCTGTTTCTACTGTCAGATTCTGTACGGACCACCAGACTTAAAAACAGCTTCTTCCCCCAGGCCGTTAGGCTTCTTAATCAGCAACACTGACCCTCTGAACAGTTACAATGTACATTCTGCTCCACCACCCATACAAATACAAATACACTTTCTACACATATATTCATATTATTTAATTTAATATTCCCCCCGCTTCAACTGTTGGTAAACTGCTGCTTCTTTTTGCTTTGCTATGTAATATGTTTACGTTATATGTTATATGTGATATGTGATATGTGATATGTGATATGTGATATGTTATGTTATTTTTATTTTGTAAAGCCCTTGCCTGCCAGGTCAAAAGATCACAGGTCCCACTTACTACGTACTTACTACATATATATTCATATTTTTTTTTTGTTTTAATTTAATATTCCCCACTCCACCCGGTAAACATCTGCTTCATTTGAATTTTTTCTGCTTCATTTTAATATTTTAATATGTTATACGTAATATGTTATATGTTATATGGTATGTCAATTCTTTTTTTAAATCTTTGTAAAGCCCGTCTACTGTGTAGATGCTGCCTGCCATGTCCCAAGAATTTCACTGCTCCAATGACGGTGACAATAAACTTTGATTTGATTCCATTTGATTTTGAGTTGACTTTTTTTTTAACGCTAATCACCTTCTGGGACCACGAGACTTTGACATCACATCAAATTTGTCATCTACCTACAAATTCCACATAACAAATATTTTGTGACTTGATCAAGACTGTGAGAAACATCTGTTCCAGCTGCTTCTCTTGATATTCCCAGTGTGAGCTGCTGCTGCTGCTTTGCTTCAGTGTCTGAAACCAGTCGAACCCGGTGAGCTACAAGGTTCTTCAACCATATTATGTGGTTTTAGTGCTTTTGTGCTGAAACAGAAAAATCCTGCATCCAGTGTTTCTGCACTGCAGCTCCACTGTTGCTCTTTTGTTGCCGAGCCGCCTCACTTACTACACAATAGGCTACATTGATAAGTGACAACACTCATTATGAGCGCATGACATTACAAAACAATTGTGCTAGGCTAATTTCAGGCTATTAGCTCAATTAATTTTGCTGTCAAAGTGACACATTAAGAAAATCCACTGAACAAATAATAAAGTCTGTGCTTTTGTTAGGATTTGATCGGTTCTAGTGCAGATCGCCGCGACACGATTCGTTAAATTCAATCATGCATCTTCTGCTACACTACAATCGCAAAGTGTGTCGTGGTCCATTTGTAACATGTTAGACGCACACATTTTGTCGTCGTGCACAAACCTACCCATGCATGGCGGGGGCTGATTATGGAGAATGTATGGCAAGCAGACGCTGTGGAGCATAATTCCCTTCCAGCTCTCAGTGGGTAATGTCAAAATAATTATCAGATGAGACAGCTCAGTGGGCAGGCAGCACCTCTTCATTATAGAGCAAGGTTGAAGGGAGCAGGGGGGGGTGGGGGGTGCTGACAACCTTTCAACGTTATCTTTGATGATCTTTGTTTTTTATAAAGCACTTCTTTCTTATTACCTGCAAAATAAATAGTGTTGGACGCCACCAGGTACAAGCAGGGAAAAGGTAAAACATCTGCATGTGCAAACAAGGTTTAATGTCTTTTAAAAATTCAAATCCAGATTATTTTTCTTGTCTTTTCTTTAATAATCATCACCAGTTTTCTATACAGTCTTTGGAACGACTTCTCTACGATATATTGGGAGCAGATAAGAAAGTCAAAGAATAGAAAAAGGATGTGAAAATCCTCTTTTGAAGAATAGTATGGAAGGATTTATGTTCCTGGTTGAAAAATAACACAGAGACACTGGATCATGAGCCGGGAAAAGTATTATTGAAGGCAATACGTGTTACATTTATACATTTCTAAATACGGACAATGAGAAATAAATATCGCATCCATCTAGATTTACGGAGGGGAACTGCAGCTCCGTCTTTTTTATTACGCCTCTGACACATTAGCCATAATTATGACATATTTCCCTTTGCATAATGGGACATGCATTTTCATGAGGTCGTTGCAGTTAATTTCATCACCAAACATGGAAATGTGTTTGTGAGCAGTCGGGAAGAGGCAGCGCTGAAATTCAGTGGGAAGCTCGGTTTTATTTTCATGAAGAAAATACGAACAAAAGAGCGTGTGTGGCCGGTGGAAGATGTGTGTGTGTGTGTGTGTGTGTGTGTGTGTGTGTGTGTGTGTGTGTGTGTGTGTGTGTGTGTGTGTGTGTGTGTGTGTGTGTGTGTGTCTCACAGTGACAAACCTCATTAGAGCAGATAAATGGCTTCGGTGCGTGTGAGAATGAGTGTGTTGCAGTATTGTAGTTGTTATTAATACATTACCTCCCCGTGTCTCAGGTTAACTGCACTTTCATCTCACCTTGACCGACCTTCCTCACACACAAATGCGTGGATGCACAAACACAAACTTAAACACACCCCCCACCCACACACACACACGCACACACACAGAGCCATTGCACCAAAGGGACTTCACATTAGGGACATTTCTGCTCACATGATTGACTGCTTGGAATAAAGGACCTTGGAAAAAACATCTGGGCAAGTGACAAATACGTCCCTCTGGCTGCCTTTCTCTGAAGGAGACGGATACCGAGAGAGAGAGAGAGAGAGACAGAGAGAGGGAGAGAGAGAGAGGGGGAAGCCAATGTGTGTGTTGTGTTATCTCCAGTGCTACACAAAGACCTGCTAGTCTGCTACCGCTGGCGACGTTTCTCCCTCTCTCTCTCATTCTGTGTGTGTGTGTGTGTGTGTGTGTGTGTGTGTGTTTGTGTGTGTGTGTCAGTGTGTGTCCTCGCCAGCCACTTCACATCACACAGCCCTCTCATGGCAGGCGTCGGATCAGTAGCAGAATGGATAAGGCTATTTACCAGCAGCTTATTCGGTCGGGGGTCAGACCTGTGGTAACAGTTTAATGGGTGTAGAGGGCGGCTGCTACACGAAGAGAGAGAGAGCGGCTTTATCTCTCCGCTTGCACCTTGTGCTGGCATCTGCATGGAAAATGATTTTAGAGAAATTACAATTTTTCTTGTGACAACCACGGGGGTCAGGAACTGGACATGAGAAAAATATGATTCATGGTCTTTTTTTCCTTTTAATTTAAAGTTTAAACGTTGAAATGTGAATTTTTGTCGATATTGATATCATCTCCTGAAACGTCGCCTGTAATGAAACCGCTGGAATATGGAACGCCGACTGTTCTTACTCGATATCAGACTTCAGAGACCTCCCGCACTCAGCTGCTCACATGCTTCAGCGAACACGCTATGTAAACATCGTCTAAGCACCGCCGGGATTAAAATTTTTGACGTTATAATCACGCAAAATTAAATAAATATATCCCCTTTAAAAGCTTATTCTAAACTGCATTTGTACACACACGGCGAGGAATATTCCTTCTGGGAAAAGCCGAGGAAAATTGTGAGGTGACCGTAACCCCCCCCCCCCCCGCAAGGCTTAACGATTCCCCTGCAAGTTTCAGCCTTTTAAAAAAAGAAGAGTCTAGGTCAAGTCTCCCTTACAGCAGCACTTCCACTTTAGAACGCCCGGCCCACTGGAAAATAAATCTGCACCAGCACCAGCTTTTGAATACAAAGTACCTCCTGCACCTCGTCCAGCTGGGCTCTTACGATAACTCTTCTCTCTCTGACAAACAAATCGCATGAAACGTGTACTAATTAGCACAAATCAAACCTCCGACACAAAGTCATTGCACAAACACACACAAGATGAGGAACACACACACACACATGCCTGTATGTTACATACTTGCACAGACAGCCCATAGATTCACAGGCACCCAAACAATCCCACCTAAACTGACAGCTAAGGTTCCGCTCAAGGTCATTCATGGTGATTAAAGAGGCGTCTCTGCAATGATTTCCAAATGACCCCTGGGACGTCTGGACCACTGACACCTCTTCAAGAGAAAATTACTTTGTGCTGCCCCGAGATGCCCGACTGCAGACTGACACGGTGACAAGCTAATAGACAGCGAGCGGGAGCGGAGAGATGTAAAACGCAAACAGAGAGGCAGATGTGGAAGACTTAATAGAGTCGCTGGAAAACCGGAGAGTCACGCCGACACGGGGACGTGCGGCGCGAGCGTGTAACCGTCAAACCAGACAGAGACGGTCGAAGCAAATCAGAGGCAAACAAGCGGAGAAGCTTCGTGCAGACATGGGAACACACACAGAGAGAGACGGGGAACCAGCTGAAAACCAGTGTCCTGTCCATCCATCCATTCAAGAACAATCCCAGTCAGCACCAATGGGAGTACGGCCCCAGTGCAATCTCTACACACACACACACACAGACACACACACAGACTCACACACACACACACACACACCCTGCAGCTCTTTTCCTCAAGCCGCTGATACAGAGGTTTTGCTAATAGCCATCCTGATGGTCTGATGGTTAATTTCACCTTCATACACTTCATGTGTGTGAGCGTAATAATCACCTTGAGCCACGCAGGCGGCGGATTCCCCCAGAGACCAGGAAGTCCTGATTTGACATCATAACAAACACACACACACACACACACACACACACAGACACAGACACACACACAGTGACAATATTTACATACAAACAACTGTAGCAGCGTATGAGCCGAGCGCCACCTTCACACATGTTTCAAGGTTAACGCACATATGATGAAAAGACGTGTGAATTAAAGATTAAAAAAATACATTTTATGCAAATTTGTATCACTTCTGTTGAAACTGTCCTTTTGGATTTAGAGGAAAACAGTATCCCATGAATAATGTTCATCTTGCAAGTGAAACCAGACGACTTGTAAATTAATTGTGAGCCAGATTCCCACGTTATCGACTCCTTTGTCTGAACGCCATCACACACACACACACCAGTGTGAAGTGCTGACATCAGCGACTGCTTCCAGCGCGTCTGACAGACACATCATTGCCCGAGCTTGCATCATCAGGTTTTTTTTTAAAGAAAACATCGTGCATTTTACAAAACCTCAGAGCTCATTATATTCATAACCCGCCAATGAACCATATTCCACACGATGCACTGCTGACGATAACGTGTTACGAGACGGGAACGTGGTTAGTTAGGGTGACTTTCTCTTCTCCTGTTTTTCTCCCCCATGATCAAAAAAACATTCTTCTGCTCACTTCTCTCCGTCTGTCTCCGTCTCCTCCTCCCTCTCGCTCTCCGCGAGGACAAAGAGAAGGAACCGCTAACTAGCTCCCTTGTTACCCCGACAATTGGTATCTCAACCAATAAACCGTGTCTAATTGCATTGCTGGGAAACATCTTTTAGCAATTACATTGTTTGGCTAAAGTAGCTCATTACGTGGAAACCAGCAGGGGACGAGGACGCAGACAAAGAAACACAGATCACAAATCCTTCTGAGACAATGAAAAAGGAAGAAAACAGTAAAGTTCACAGCCTGTTCGGTTGGTCGGTGACGAGAGGGAGCCGAGGAAGAGCTTCGAGGTTTTTTGGACTAAGTGGATTATATTCTCTCCTCCACCTGATTCAGACCAGAGCAAAAACAAAAAAACTGCAGCTCTGAAAATGCCCTCAGTTCGTAAGCAAAGCTGCCAGTGTCGGGTATTTGTACGTGTTTATACGACTTTGAAGAACTAAAGCGTCTCAGCAGCGAGTGCATATAAAGCTACAGTCGGAACCTGCAGGGTCAGTTCCCACTTGCTCTGCTGAAGGCGAGCTCAGGCTTATCACTCAGTACTTGGCAGCTAGTTTAGTAACATATAAAAGCTTTTGTCATGGAGAGCTACAGAGTGCAAGTATCTGGCTGCTTCCTGGAGGCAGCAAGTACCAGAATACACTTTTCACTTTAACCTTGTAAATCTTAGTTGCAAGAGAAAAATTCGCCTGAATAGCTGCAGCTGAAATGTTTCTTTGTTATCGAGTATTAAATCCAATAACTGTATTGTACAAGTAAAAAATTTGGAGGACAATTGCAGTGAATAATAAAAATGTGCAATCCTTCCAATGATGGTGTACCAAAGTCAGGGATTTAGCCTCTGGTGACCATAGACATCTGCAAACATTTGAACAGCAATGGCTCCATTAGTAAATATTAATAAATAAAAAAAAAAAATTTAGTTGAGATAAGTCTATCTGGACGTTCAACAGATAGTCAAACACAGACTTTACTCTTTGCTGTATCGCTTTCTTAATAATCAACAAGATGCAACACAACTTTTTTAGAAATCTACCTGTGAATGAGACAATTAAATCATCACATCAATCATCATTTTTAAAAATGTTTTATTGCAAAAATATAGACTTTGATAACACACTACAAAAACATCAACACAAACATAATACATGACACGTCTCAAAGACAAACCAATAGCACATCGATAGTTAAGTATTTTTACTGTGCTTTCAATGAATCACAAAAACAGTTATTCAAATTGTTTTAAAACTTTATGTGTGAGTTATGGAGAACACGATCGTTTGACTTGGGGGGAAAAAAAACTAAGAACTGCAAACCTGCTTTTTGTATGATGACACTTTGAGTGAAAGCTGCACAATCTTTTTCCCCTAAGACCACGTGTGTCACGTTGCAATGAGTGAACCCAACTTTCCACTTCCTGAGAAGTCAACTGTCGAGTTTAGAAGTGGACGGGGCCATTGGTAACATTCCCCCCCCCCAATGTGAATCTGAAATTGAAAGTTTGCTTAAAATTATTCAACACATAAAACCTGGAGTCTCTGATATCAGTTAAAGTCTTTCATCCTCACGTTAGCCTTTGGGAATCAGTTGAATCCCTTCAATGTGGTTTGTTAAATTTTACACAATACTACATCACCCACACGCCTAATTGGCTGTTGCTATGATGATGTCAGATGTGAATTCAGTTCCTGCTTATTGACGACATCCTGGCAACCAGGAACTAGACTATATGGATTTTATCTGCACTATAACGTTGTCTCAGGTTTGTGAGGATTCAACTGACAAGTAAAGTCTCTTAATCATTCAGAAACAGAATCACTGATTGTTACCAGGTCCCCGATATTAACCCCGTCCACTTCTCAGCTTTATTTCTGAAGTTTATTTAAAGACACCAACATGTAGTTTTCATCATAATTTAGTGTCTTAAAACCATTCAGACATGAGTGCAACCTTCTTTTTTCCATTATATCCCCATGCGTTTGTGTGTGAGTTTTTGCTAATATTAGGTATCAGGTATTGCTTTTGTACATTTGCTCGACTTCGGTCAAACCAACAGTAAATGCAGTGCTTTCATTATGAAGCCATTTCCCACTGAACCCCAATGTGAACAAATTAAAATGCAAGAACCTTCCGTGTATGTTGATAAATGTCGATATAAATAGATGAGATCACCTTCTGCTGTAAATCCGTCTCGATGAGCAAAGTTGTCGGTTCAAACGTTGAACCAGATGCGTTATACATTTTCATTTTTATTACAGAATTGCTTCCTTCATACTTCACTGCATGGTGGACGACTGACAGTCATTGTATAGAAACAACACATCAATTAACCTCTGGTCTTTTGCTGCTGCTTTTAACCACGAGGCGGTCAGGATAAAAATCACGGCGTTGCAGAAAACGCTGAGAATAAATCATTTCAATCAATGACGATACTTTTCCCAGCTACATCCATCGACCTGTGTGCTAACCTGCTGGAAAGCCACGAATACTGCCAATAACTAAATGTCTGACTCGGGTTTGTTGACATCGAGGGAAACCGCAATCGATGTCTTTCCTACTTCCTGTAAAACTCTGTGCTCACGCTCTGAAGGTGTGTTTGTGCCTTACATGAGGAAATGGTGCTCTACATCAGTGATGCTTTCGTTCTCAATATATATATATAGCTTTGATTTGTTAAAATGTAAAAATATTACTGAGGCCTTGTGCTTAGCTGTCAAATTTGTTACACTATGGGAAGCGTTTAGATTACGTAGCGATATAATCAGCATCAGGGAACAACAGCAATTATAGCAATTATAAAGTAAATCACTAAGAAAACTTTGATGCTAAAAAGTAAGTCACCTTGAGACATTTTAGTCAAACGAAAAGGGCGACAGATTTCTCATAAAGTGCAAATTAAATTAGTTCCAACATACACATTGTCTGACATTCTTCTTATTGCCGTTAGATATTGTTGGCAAAACGTAAATATATACTGTAGAAAGTCGGGGGGCACAACTGGGGCTTAGCGTTTTGGCAGGGGAGGACGTAGCGGTGCTCGAAAGATGAGAGGCACTTATAAGGGTGTACTGTTCACCAATTGTTCATGTCCCAGGCAAAGGGTTCGGGTTAAAAATCAAAACAAATGGGTGGGTTGGTAAAAAGCCAATAATAGGAAATTTGAGAGGGAATCGAACCCCTTTGAGAGAAATTCCTGTGAACTACAAAAGCTTTACTTGAAAACACGCCGGGTGGTCAAATTTAAAACGCACCCAGTCCGATCACTTTCACTGTACATGCCTTATATGGTCTGCTATAAAAAAAAATGGCACCATATCACTGATGCATTCCTCCCCAAACAAAAGTAAAGATCTGCATAGTCGCAAAACTCTGCATACGTGTTCTACTGCCAAAAAAATGACCTTGTGGTTTTAAATAGTTTCCCACCATTAAAA
The DNA here is from genome assembly GCF_963576545.1 of Limanda limanda. Taxonomy (NCBI): domain Eukaryota; kingdom Metazoa; phylum Chordata; class Actinopteri; order Pleuronectiformes; family Pleuronectidae; genus Limanda; species Limanda limanda. Next base: position 7,016,593 of record NC_083636.1, read on the forward strand.
CTATTATATAGGATAAGCTAGGGACAAATCTCCATGGTGATGAATGCAGACTAAAGAGACTATGCAGATATTTTTAGATTATTTCACTCTGGTAGAACATTTCGAATTTTAAAAACACATCCCTCTTGTAGAATATCAAATTGTCTTTTTACAGAGCCGGTTGGGATCTGTATATCTAAACTCACATGAAGGTCTGAGTGTTTAAAAGACAAACGTGTTCTCTTAAAAAATAAAGAAAAAGAAAAAGCGGAATACCCCTTTAGAACCTTACATTCTTCTTGTGTGCTTTTCTCTGCTTTCCATAGAGTCAGGTGAGTCCACCACTTATAAAAACTAACTTTTAACAATCTCATTCCGTTTCCCACTCTTTACGCCCACAGCACCAGCGTGCAACCGAGAAAAATAGTAGCATGTCATCTGCGTAGAGGATAACTATCTCAGAACTCAAGTTCCTGATTTACGTGAACACGATGACGGTGAAATGGGTCAAGTTTGAGCGATAAAGCACTGAGTAGAAACGTAAAAGGAGAAGTAAAAGCACGGGCTCGATCATTGACATCATTGTATACATTTAACCCAAACACCAGAGGTTCATTTATCAAATTCCCGTGCGTACTTCTCCTGCTTTTTAGGCCCGTTGGAAATAGTTCCAGGTCTTGCACCAAAACTTTAAAACTGAACACAATCATCGACAACATAATATTTAAACCCACTGCGGCCGTCTCGGTTTGGGGACAGATCTCCTGGTTCCAGATGTCGAGTTTGAACATTCGTCACTAAGGGTTCCTACTCTGAGATGCTCGATCACAACCGACTTGTCCACACGATGGCAGACGTAGAAGAATGAAGTTCCCTGCTTTAAATATATAGTACATTATATACATGAAAAAAAGTGTAGGCAGAGTTGCTCAGTAGTAGAATCAGGAGGAAAACACAAGCCGTCTACAGCGTTTTTTTTTTGCTCATTTCCTTCAACAAGTATAAATAAATAAATGATTATCAAGTTGAACAATATTTCCTCCTCATTTCCAGCAGTCCTGTCCAAGTGAGGTTTATTGTGGCGTGGCGGGTGCGCGTGGGGGGGGCAGAGGGAGTCTGCGGCGTGGTGGACTGAAGGGATTTGCTGAGGGGGGGTTTCCTGCAGTACCTGAAGGTTGGTTTGTGAGTGAAGATCTGAGAGAGCTCTGGGTTTGAATCTCACAGGAAATCAAGGTTCCTGTTAGAGGATCAGTAAACAGTCCAGCTAGGATCTGGTGGATCCGTTATGAACAAAAGCTCCATCGGGATCCACTGAACTTTCCATTGGACGGAATATCTCAACGGATTTCAACTTGATGACGTCCGATTTTTAAGATGAAAGCTCCTCAGAATATGGGTGAAGGATGCTTTGATGTCAAAATGGATCCAGTTGAATCTCTGTAAACGCTTCTGCTAGACTCTCTGTGTTCTGCAGGTTCCTCAGCAGAGACGGTTCTGTTGAGTGACGGGTTAAATATCAACCACGGGGAGGGAGGGGAACTCATCACTCATGGTCTTAGTGGAGATTCTTGACAGAGGAATCCAATGAATCTCTCGTACAATCTGCGGCTTCATTCAGGAGCTGGTTTTAAGGAGCAGAATGGTTCGACTGCCACATTCCATCCGTGTTTAACAGCGTTTACACGTGTACATTGATGCTGCAACTGAACGAGTTGTGTGTGGTGCTTTACATTCAGCCAGAAGAACACATGGAGAGAGAAGCACATCCAAAAACCTTGCCTCTTTTTACCCTCTTTCTTCTTAATTTTAAATCCCAGCTTCTTTTAACAATATATAATGCATTTTTTTTTGGAGGATAATGAAGAATATGAAGCTGATTATGAGTCTGGACCTCGCACAGCTGGATTACAGCTGCAGACGAAAGGGAAACAAAGACCGAACCAATTAGTTGCTGATCCATTATTACATGTTGTCACTGCCTGAGAATGATGGAACTGTACGTCCATAGAAAACTGTCAGAAGAAAAAGAAGAAGCGAGTGCTGTTCAGATCTGTTGGGCTCAGTTCACCCGAGACAGGCTGCAATGAAACTCCAATGTTTGTGATACAGCCAAAAAAAACGAAAAAAAGTGCTGGTTGTCCTCAGAGCCAGATCTACAGTCTCATGCTTCATGTCAGATCTGAGGCGATCCAAACAGTGCACCAGATTTCAGAATCCCCAAGATTCACACAAATGGAATAATTAGAAACGGAAAAAAGTCTTCGCTGGAGTGTGAGTCAGTTCGGTCCATTCGTCCCACCGGCGTCTTCCCTCCGTGTAGCACCACTCAGTTCGGTCCAGTTTGGTTTAAGCGCTGCAATGTCAAATATCCCCCCCCAACCCCCGGTGACACCACAAGCAAACTCCACTCACAAGAACCAAAAGTCAAGATGTGGGTCCTCCAGTTTCAATCCCTCCCCACTGGGAGTCCTGGTCCGTAGAAAGTGCTGAGCTGCTCTAGGTCCAACAGCGAGTCCGAGTCCTCTCGTCACACACTAGGTCCATATATTGTGAGTGTATACGTGTGTGTGTGTATGAGTGCGGTTTGCCTGTACATAAGCATCACATGTTGACAGTGGAGTTGACAGTGCTGTTCATATGGACTCTCATCTCCTGGATGCTAGTGATGATCTTCTTCTGATGGCCGGCCAGATTCACGCCCACTCGCCGGAGATCCCTGGAAAACAGCAAACGCACAACAGACGCTCAGTTGTCAAATCAAACAGACGGCAAATAAGTTAATTCATGGATGAGTATTTCTATAAGGGTTTATATCAGGTTTGATTTAGACAACTAGCATTAAAATGTCAGTTCTGTGATAATTCAAGTAGATTAATGTTACTAATATGTGTTTTTTCTGATGCTCGCCGACCTCTGTATGAATCCATGATACATGCAGGTTTGGCAGCCGGCTATCTTTTATAAGATGTACTGCTTCTGAAGACAGTAAACCTGTAGGATACTGCATTCACATTTCGCTTTAACCTTGACAAGATATATAGACTTATCTGTATTCTGAAATCATACTCAGATATCTCAAATCTGACGGAACAAAACCAAAAATCTTCTGCCTGCTTCCAAGTCGTACTCTTTCTATGCATTTGCATATGTTTAAGTGGCCTTACTCTGACGTCATCTGAGCCACCGTCTCCAGTGTAGAGTAACCTCCTCCCATGAAGAGCTCTGTGTAACGACCCATCTTGATGGAGTCCAGCCACTCGCCGACGGTCTGGCTGCGAGCGCTGCAGTCCCCCCCCTGGACGTTGGCGTGCTCCACTAACAGGTTGGACACCCTGGTAGAGATACAGAAAATAAAAGAAATAAGAAGCAATTGAATTAAAGCAGGAGATTACACATGACTTCAAACTGTATCTCGGGTTGTCAGGATGTATTAGAAGCACCGGCTTGGTTTCTTGTTATCATGAATGTAAAGGATTCACTGTGCAATCAAGTGTAGTTTGACGCTCGGCTCCTGACAGATACCAGCGAGGATTCATAATGGGAGTAATGCATCATTACACAAAGCTGAAAACGTTGTCATTCAGCTCACTCCTCATGCAAAAAAAGAAAAGAAACATAGCAGAGCTTTCCATACTATCAAACAGAGATTTTCATGCCTGCAAACACTATTGTCCACACTAACGCCATAGAGGACTGTCATGTAGAACAAGACATCGTCCTGTTTGTGTCCCTTTAATCTGCCTAGCTGTCATATGTCTTTGCATGAACTGTTAGATATGGCTGTAATTTATTAAGCTAGCTCTTGTGTGTGTGGAAAAATCTAAATATCTCACGTTATTCCATTATTTCTGAAACGGTAATGAGAGCGTCTGACTAAATGTCTTCAGCACTTAGAGCTTTTTCAAGCCATGATGCACTAATGCATATCCATAGTGGGAAAATACTAACTGAAGGTTGAAAAGGACGTCAAGTATAAAACACATTAATTTGTGGCTTTCAGAAAATCGAGACACTTCTGCTCTTTGTGTGAGGGACTATGTACATTCTGATTTAAGTATGCATCTGCAAAATAATTCAGTAAAGACAATATTTAATATGACAAGTCCATTAGCCTACAGAGTTAATTCAGTTAGGAAGGAAAACATAATATTCTACAGTGGCTGTGAAGATGATGTGTTTTCTCATTAGCCTTTGTGTTTTGCCGTGTTTTGAGATTTCTTGAATATAAAAACATCCGTTTCTGTTTTGGCCTTGAGGCCTGATTCCACATGTCGGTGGTGCGAGCTCCCACCTGTGCGACGAGTTGACCAGCTTCTTTAATGAGCTGGGGTTGCGGATGAGTTTGTCCAGTAGACAGACGATCTCGTCGAACTTGGGCCGGCTGCTGCGGTCTCGCTGCCAGCAGTCCATCATTAGGTGGTACAGAGCCTCGGGGCAGTCCATAGGACCTGGCAACCTATAGCTCTCCTCTATTGCTTTTATTACCTGCAAACAGACAAGAGGGACGTTGGTTTTTGTCAAACGACACGAGCAGATACTCCAGGAGAGTCTGAAGTCCCTAAAAATTGCTGTAACTCAGTTAGGACGAGAGTTTCACTGAGCAAAATGGGAAAACACAGTGAAAGTGAAACCAGGAAATGATGACATGTTGTCTTATGGATCTTCTTCTTCAGTGCCAAACCGATCCGGAGTGGCCGATGGGAACAGTGTAAGCAGTCAGAGGATAGAACCTGTTAATCTCCAATTGGAAACCTGCCATACAGACTGAAACACAACACCACACCTCCAGCTATCATCCCATCCAGTCATCAATGCTTCAAACAAGATCTACATCATCACCCACCAAGATCATACATGGATATAGGAGTATATCCCCCTGTTAATCCTGGCCTGGGGGCAGGAGCTCAACATCTCCATAGCTCACTGATAGAGGCTGTGATCAGGCTGCAGAGCAGAATCTGCTTTCAGACCAAGAGAAAGCAGCTTGGTCAGTAACCTTCTGCTTCTTCACCTGCACAGCTCTATATAACCTAAGTATCTGAGGCGTGAAATGGCCAAAGTCCCAAAGTTACCATGAATCAGGGTGCAGAGAGGACACAACTTGTTGTGACTCCTGAACGTGAAGTAACTTTTCCACAACCGAGCCGTGACAGAAAAACAATCTCACTTCCAGTTCGAATCATCCAGAGAGATCCAGTGAGAGATGTTGAATTCTGAAATCCTCCAGAGACGCTCCTGCTCTGTATCTGACCCCAAACTCAAAACCACAGTGAAGTTAGTGAGCAAAAAACTAAACCCCTCGGAGATCCGGCAAAGTAACTCATCTTAAAAGTGTTATTTATCTGATATGCTGCATAGCCCAGATAATCACTGCTGCAACTAACAAGATGCAAGACGCTGAATCACAGCTTTCGTTGGGGGAATGGAGTTCGATGAATAATAAATAAATCCCGGCTCTTCTTGTTGGACCCTGCAGTGGGAAAAGCAGGCTGGAGTTTTCAGCCCAGTTCTGCCATCGCAAGACACTTTGGGGAATTGATTTGTTGAGTTCACGACAGTCTTTACTTGAGTCAAATCCACACAAAGGACAGACGCTGCAGACGCTCTACACGTGCACGCTCCTCTCTTCGGAGCGTGCACGTGTTGAGTGGCGTGGAATCATTGCTACCGAGCGAGAGAAGAGCTTCGCACGGCCGAGTGTCAGAGAGGAAAGATCAGAGGGGGGAGAAAACGAGCGGCCGAGGTGGGAGACAGAAAGAGAAGGTGGACGAGAGGCGAGAGAGACGGAAGGAAAAGGGAGAGAAATGGCAAACAGACGGAGAGCTTGGAGAGAGAGAGAGATAGAGAGAGAGAGAGAGAGAGAGAGTGCGAGTGAGGCTGCACTTTCTTCTGCAGATCAGAGAAAATCCAGCATAACGCTTTCAATTAAACATCAAACGTCTGCTCCTCTCCTCTCATCCTCCTCTCCTCTCCTCCCCGTCTCTTTTGGCTTCTCCGAGACAGACGGCCTAATAACCGAGAGGAGGAGGGAGGGGTCTGAAGAGGTCACTGGAGGGCTGCGCGTGCATTCGCTGCCGGTGTCTGTGGGTGGGAAGCGGGCGCACGTGTGTGTGGCGCCGCTCGCACATCCTGATCGTGTGACGCAATTCAAGATCTCTCCATCGCTAACGAACAGACACATGTAGGTCATCCTTGTTGTTGCTACAGCTCATAGATCCCTCCCTCATTGACAAGTTCACATTTCAAATATAACAAGAACGATGCTGTCACTGGTAAACAAACATCTGCTTCCTGTTCATGGTTGATCCAAAGAACTTTACAGCTTCTGGCTGACCAGCGAAGCAAACACATCGATAATTTTGAGTCCCAGTGACAATTGATCAAAATTTGACCATAACCTTTAACCTTGAAACCACCCACATAAATTATTTCACAAGTGTAAGTGAACATCACTTAACGTTGACCTTTGACCTTCGATCCAAGACCAAAATCTTATCCTGTTAATATCTACATATATACTTCAATCTCTTTAAATTGGTGAACATGAAAAACAAAAATAAACCTGCATTTAATCAGAAACTATGTTAACTTGCTGTTCGAGGTAACTCAAAAAACCAACATTGTTCCAACTGAGGTGTGAAGTAGATTCTTGTGAAACTCACACTCGAGTCCAACTGCTGCTTCATCAGCTCAAATGAAGTTTACAAGCTCCTTCAACCGAGAGTTTTGGGAACCAAACTTATTTCCGTTCTGGCATAATGTGAAGTGAGAAGATCGATTCCATCTGTTGCCTCAAAATCAAGCTCGTGGTCGGTGGAGCAGCTTCGGCGAACGTGGAAAACAGTCAAGCAGCCGGGCTCTGTCCTGAGGTGATAAAGCTCCGAAGCTCACTAATTAACACATTAAATCTCATTTATATAATCAATAGAAAAACAAACAAAAAAAGGGGAGTGGGGGTTTAAAGGAGGTTTTATGTGCCAGACGATTTCTGGGCAGGTGCCAGGCAACCAGTCCTGGACCTTACTGGCTGTAGCCAAGAAATAATCTGGCACATGAACGGCTCCTGCATTTTAAACATGTTGGTTTTTGTACAGATTAAACAAACAGGATACAATGTTTTAATTAGCGACAGAGGAAAAGGAAATCAAAACATCGGAAAACCGCAAACACGACGGAGTTAATGAGAAATGAGGATCCAGAGCAGCTACTAAATTAACTTTTCCTACTTGGTAAGCAGCCAAAAGGTGAAGAAAAATACTTCCACTTGTTTCAATTGTAAGTACAGAAGAAAATGAGCCATAAAAAGAAATCTCATTAAGAAAACTCACATCTTGATTGGACATCTCCCAGTACGGCCTCTCTCCGTATGACATCACCTCCCACATCACCACGCCGTAGCTCCACACGTCGCTGGCCGAGGTGAACTTCCTGTATGCGATCGCCTCAGGAGCCGTCCAGCGAATAGGAATCTTTCCACCCTGCGAGAAAACGCAAGAAAAATGAGTTAAATCGTACATGCACCTCTGTGGATTAAAGAGAAGTTGGTACTGAAGCTCCGTTAAGGATGAAATACTTTTAAATCTGTTTGCTTTAATACGGAAAATACAGCTTCACTCATTCAAAATGAAAACCAAGAACAGACCTTAGTTAAGTCACTTCTGCCTCATGTGGTCCGACCCACAATTTCACTAATGAACACCAATTTAGTAGATATTCACAATTTCATTTTCTTTTACAAAATCTCCCGTCCTGACTGTCGGGGGGCCGCCTCCCTCTTCTGCACCCCCCCTCCCCCTATCTTCATTATAGCGCTTTCATCACTTTGGTAGAAAAGTTCACGGGACGACTGCTGCGCTCCTGACGAAAACGTGTTCGCGGCTGATGAGCGGTGAAATAAGCTTGATGCCGTATTGATGAACGCAGCAGCTGGATATATCTCGGGGTCTGATTATTCTCGGGGTGTGAATTGCGTTATCCTCGGTGGCTGCTCTGTCAGGGAGAGGAGAGAGAGAGGAGAGAGAGGCAGCCTGGCAGCGAGAGGTGAGTGGCAGGATGTTTAGCGCTAAAGCAGCAAGACTCGGTGCTAATTGAGTGTTGCAGAGACTGAACCGGGGACTAATTGGACCTCCTCCTGCAGGAAGCCGCCTGTCTCTGGCTGACAGGACGCCACTCAGCCTGGGACACACAGCTCAATTTAAAACCCGCTGCAGTCCTCACTGCGTGTGTGTGTGTGTGTGTGTGTGTGTGTGTGTGTGTGTGTGTGTGTGTGTGTGTGTGTGTCTGTGTGTCTGTGTGTGTGTGTGTTTAGCTCCTGCAAGACTCTGTTTCGTAATAGTTTTCCACTTAATCCAAACTTTAAAATAACACTATCGCTGCACACACACAGAGAGACATTGGATTCAATATAAATGCCTTTAGATACACAACACGACACTACAATTTGATTAAGTTGATTAATTGATTATAGATAATTGGAAGAAATTGAAAGAGAATATAAAATATGGAGGTCACGTGAGGAATTGCAACTTTTCTCAGTTTCTACCTCCACAGATGTAATTGTTTTTGCAGAATTATACAAAAACAGCTCCACCGATGACCATACAGTTTTGTGGAGGTCTGGATAACGACCAAAGGAAAAACCCAATACAGTTTGGTGCAGATCCAGGACATTTTTAGCATTTTTCAACATTTCCCTCGACTTCTCAAAGAATAATTCATGGATCTTGGTGGAAAAAAAGATCAGAATAATAATTCGGATCCAGAGAATTTAAACGGTGGTTTCATAAGAGGGTTGCTGGGATGGTGTGCACTCTACTGAGAGCCATTCTAGTTATAATGTGAATATCTTGTGGTCCTGAACTATTTGTCAGAGATAACAGGATCACCTGGGGCTGAGAAACTGTGACATGCATTCCAGACTTTAATTCAAATATATAGCAGATTAAATGACAATAAGGAGATAAGGAGACACACAAACTTGTGCAGTCTTACCCGTGTGGTGTACGCAGCCTCCGGGTCGTCCTCCAGGACTCGGGACAAACCGAAATCGGACACTTTAGACACGAGGTTGCTGTTCACCAGGATGTTACGAGCTGCCAGGTCCCGGTGGACGTAGCCCATGTCGGACAGATACCTGAGTTCACCAACAAACAAAGGAGACGATGATCAAACACGGCCCTGATGATGTGTTGAGTTTTATACATTGTATGTTTGTGTAGACGTGGCTTGTTCACCTCATGCCAGACGCGATGCCGCGCAGCATCCCCACCAACTGGATCACCGTGAACTGACCGTCATTTTTCTGATGAGGGGAAGTAGGAGAAAAAATAGATTCTGAGTCAAATGTCAACATGTTAAACACTTTAAACAGGAGCAGTTGGGGGGCAGCAAGGGACTCAAAAGGAGGAACAATATCACATAATCAAATAAGGATTACATAATCCATCCGTCTGCAGCATACAGTCACTGCAGTGCTTCTCCTCAGTGTCTGCACTGCATGATAATTCTGTATAATGTATGCAGCAGCTCCGTTATGGAAAAGGAGTCCCCACTTGGTTTGACATTAAAAAACTGTCTGCCCCCCCCCCACACACACACATCACCTGCTCTGTACGGTTTAATGCTAAACTGGGTCAGCTTGCAAGAACATTACAGAAAGGCAAAAGAGAGAAGGTGCGTGTGACCTCTGCGGAGGAGAGAAATAATCGCCGAGCATTCTGCTAACGGCCACTTAAAAGCTGCCCCATGGCATGAAAGCCACACGGCCACTGATAGCCCAGAAAGCCAATTACCTCAACCTGCGGGAGCGCCCAACTTTATCTCAGTCAGCAACGGATTCTGAGGTTTATTTACACACTATTGCGGCTTATTCCCATTTGCTTCTAATTGCTGGTAATATCATTTTCAGGTAATCTGTCGCTAATGATCGACCATTTCCTCAGGTCTCATTGCTCTCCCTGTCTGGTATCACCTGTGCACCTTCCTTTAAAACGTCACCTCGGGTCCTTCCATGCATCCACATTCTGCATTGTCCTTGTCAGCTGAACTTCTGGTCTGTGCGCGGACCGGAACCGAGATTAAATATCTCTCTGAACCTCCCCAGGGCTCATTGCTGCTCCGAGTCGCTCCATGTTTTATGAAAACCAGCGTCTCTGCTGCTGCCGTTCCTCCCTCAAGCAAAATCACAGCCACTTTCTCATTATTCACGTCGAGCTCTGACTTCGCTTTCTCTTGTGGGACCTTCACATTTCCATACCCCTATATTAATAATTAGCTCTTTCAATATCCAAGCAAAAAAAAATGGTGTTAGGGAAAAAAAAGGTACTTTTGCCAAGGACAGAATGCGGCTTCCCGCCACAATTTCACGCAGATTACGAAGCCGTCCCTTGAAAAAGCTGCCAAACTCGATTCTAAGTCACAGGGCTGAGCGACCAGCCGTCAAGCGGACACAGTGTTCGATGCCAAAGCAGGAAGTAGGGTACGGTTTGTGGCAGGATGTGGTGGTGGGTGTGCCTTGATCTGTTTTTATCTTCACCAAGGAGATTATGTTTTCATCTAGTTGTGTTTGTTGTTTAGCAGGATTCAGCAAAAACTACAGGCTGTTTGACATGAAACTTGGTGGATGATGTGGTAAAGTTTGATGTGGATGCAGATCAGGGGTCGGATCCAGGATTTTGTTTTTCCACTTTCTTTAACGTTGCAAGACTTTACGTTTTAACCAAAAACAATCCATCAATCTAGCAAATTTGGAGAACTGGTATTTATTGGCGGAGGATTTTTATACCATTCAGGTTTTTAAAAAACATTTCTTTAACTTAGTATTTTGGTTTAATTACTACACACATATTTCTGTCATGATCATGAGCTGAGGGCAAAGAGGAGAAACTCCGGAGAATGTCCTCTCACTCTGACATTTGTGTCATACAGCCTCTCTGGATCAAGTCAGGAGATTATCCGGAGTTAGGGCTGCAACTAACGACTATTCTGTTAGTCGATTAGTCACCGATTATTGAAACGATTAATCGACTAATCGGATTATGAATGACACAAATTCTCAATTGCTCTTATTTAGCAAGCAGCTTTTAAATTTAGCTTGAGGTTGTTCGAGGCATGTGATGACTGAAAATAAAGGCAATAAATATTGATACTTCATTAAAAAAAAATGTCTTTTAATAAACTTTGTTTCATTTAAGGGTACTGTTGACACAAAAGCAAAGACAAATCAAGTTTTTGTCCATTTAAAAGCAAGGACAGGCAAAGTGCTAATAAAACAAATAAATTAAAAATCAAGTATTCATTCTTCCTGTTAACAAAAATGACAGGGAAAGTAACATCAATAAAAACATCAACAAACGAAACTACAGTCTTCTTCTGACTAAATAATTGTGATTAAAACAAGACGTTTGTCAGGCAATAGGATAACATAACGCTTTTAAACTCGTTAATAAAAAGTTTAAACCATATTTTTGTAATGGATGCTAGAATCCTGCGCGCAGATATATACGTGTATATATAACATCTGACAGAGGCGAGTCCGCATCGTCTCCGTTACGAAGTCACACGTGCCTCCTCCTCACATGCGCGTGTCTTGCTTCCATGGAGAGCAGGTCCGCCGCACAAATACTGCAGGTAGTTTTTCTCGGGCCATGTCAAGAGTGAAGTTCTCCCGAACTTTTTACTTCCTGGTGCGCGACTGCGCGCGACTGCGCGCGGCAGCGGACGCCGACATTGGTCCATGTTTCGTCGGTATTGCACATGCGCGACTTTCAGAGATAGGAAGGAAGCGAGATGGCTCACTCCTCAGGTACTTCCATCAGCACCTCCGGTAAAACGCCGTTAAGTTCAGCTGCGCGGCACGAGAAACACGCGCTATGACGTCACCAACGAATCATCGACGTGTAAATTCGTCGGCGACTATTTTGGTCATCGATTTTTGTCGACGACGTCGACTAATCGTTGCACCCCTATCCGGAGTCCAGAGCAGGTTTAATGTTCGATTTGCTGATCACATGTTGCACAAGGCGAACCTCTAATGCAAGAATATAAGACTCAGTCATCTCAGCTTCACACGTCTAATGAAAACCGCTTATGAAAACAGTAAATTACAGTGACGTCTCTTTCCCTCCTGCTGGAAACCCTTCCACTCTTCCTTCTCTCCCACTGGCAGCCCTCACTGTTAGTTTAAGCCTCATCTCCATCTGATCCATGAGTAAACTCTCCCATCTTCCCTTCTCATCCATTCTCCAGATCTCCGCAGGAGGACGAGTACTGTCGCTGCTCTCTCACTTCTCTCTCCCTCATGGCTTCAACCTGCAGTTTACGTCATTACCACGACCGCCTCTCCTACCGGCCGCAGAACATCCCACGTACATGTGGAAATGAGATGTTAAGCCACAGATGTGCAATATGAGCCTGAGAGGTGCATTGTCCGGAGCTGTGACACTTAATCCAGGAGCCGGTCCAGCCCCTGGTTTCCTCATGGCGGTGTCATTTATACCAGCCTCAGTACACCAGCCATCCATGTAATTGCTTCCCAGGGTTTTCTGTTATCCCCCCCCCCCTTTGCCATCCAGGGTTACTCTCTGATGCACAGAGGACAGTCATGTCAGCAGTTTCCACTTGACCATAGAGCGTATCCACTCCCTCCTCCCTTTGTCTCAGAGCATCCTCCCATTCCACGAGAACATCCTGTTCACATTTTCTGATCCGACTTTCAAGAACAACTCTAAACTCTAAACGCTACTGAATGATTCTCACTTTCTTCCAAATCTCCATAACTTCTCTGAATTATGCCGTTAGCATTTTGCTGTCACCTCTCCATTAGCCATCTGCAGCAGCAGTTAACCCCCTGTTTTCAGACAGGATTGATCCTCGTGTGCCAGCGGAGCATCATGCCATTGTAACCAGGGACCAGAGTAAAGTGTTCTGGAAGAGGATCAGTTTATCCGGAGGTCTGCCAGCCGGCCTCTTCTTCACAGTCCACCGTCTTTACTCGATAAAATCCAGATTGTCTAAACCAGGAGTGGGCGGAACACTTTCTCCTATCAAGGGTCATTTTCCATTTTTATAACATCCATCGAGGGCCGTTCGAAATGACTGAACTCGTATATCACGCTAACCTCGCTGATGTGATGGCTAGAACGGCTTCTCTTTGGCGAGGCATCTGATGCCAGATGGTATTGATGATGATGATGCTACTGGCAGCAGGTTTTAGCCAAAACAACTCACTCAAACTTATCCTCATATTTCGTAGCAAACAGTAAAGGCAGGAATAAAAATAATCCTCATATTCCTTATACTCGTCTTTATCATTCTTCATCACTCTCATGAATGTCCTACCTTAAGGAATGTGTCCAGTGATCCATTCTCCATGTATTCTGTGATAATCATCACTGGTTTGCCTGCAAAGTACAATAACACACTTTACTACAAAAAATACAATACACAACGATTAATAAGTAAAGAAAATAAGTGGAGAGTTAATCGATTTATAGTTTTTTCAAAACTTAACAAATTAAAAAATACCTATATTTACATTAAATTTACTTAAAAAAGTGTTTTTCAAAAGTAGTATCAATATTCATTACAGTTTCCTAGATGCATTCATGTTTGTTTTTATTTTAACAAACGGTGTAAAAGCAAGACATTTCATTAATAGTTAGAACAGCAGAAAACAAAAATATATTTTCTGTTGCTTGACAAATGTTTCAATAGAGAATCAGCTCTCGTTGTCACACGAGTCAATAACAATAACTTTCTATACAATCAACACAAACAAGCACAATAACCTTCAAATGTCGTAATTACTGCAGCACAGTCGTATTGGATTGCTATATTTTTAGCTGTTGTTCCCAATTAACTGGGAAGTGAGCATATGTCAGCACTAATTTCCTTCTCATTACCAACCCTAATAGGCAGAGTTAGTTACGTGGCTATTAAAAAACAAATAAAACAACACTGCTTGAGGATTCAGTTATCTTGAATAATGAGGCAGGTCGATGCACGGCTGTTTTTCAGACATGTCTGTATCCGCTGTTTATGGACGAATTAAACAGTGAAATGAATAAAAAAGGTGATTTCCTGTTACTGTTGCACTAAAACGATGGAAACAACTGCATGCGCGAGTCAGAAAAAGGTCAACGCGGCATCGGGCTCGATAAACCTCGGCTGCAGCTGTCAAAGCAGATCGGGACGTGATGGATGGAGCACGGCCGAGTGGAGGCTGACGAACCTGACAAGGTACAGTTTTTAGACGGAAGAAATAAGAGGCTGACAAGTGCTCAAGTTAAGCTTTGGATTCCTAAAACATGTCACGGAAAAATATTCCATACGAGTAGTTAATCTGCTGAGTGACACGTGTTAAAACCCCTATAGGGAGAATATGGGACTCGCAATCTTTGGAAAACTCAAAATCGAGAATCAGACACGATGATGACGACTCACTTTTGGTGACGACGCCCTCCAGCCGGATGATGTTGGGATGGTTGAACTGGCCCATGATGGACGCCTCCCAGAGGAAGTCGCGCCTCTGCTGCTCCGTGTATCCTGCTTTCAACGTCTTGATGGCAACCTGGATCTCCCTCTTGCCGGGCAGCCTCAGTGGTCCGCTGCACACCTCCCCAAACTCGCCTGAGGAGGAAAGACGGCAGCGTGAGAGTGGTGTCAACACCAGGAAATGTCTCGTCCAGTGGTAAAACAACCCGATGATGACATTTTGAAATTACATTTTTCACTAACTAGACCGAAAAGTTTAAGACATACAACTAAAGAGATTATTTTCACTCGGAAACATACATTTAGCCAGTAGGGGGTCTCACAATCAAAACTACTACAAAAAAAGTAGTTAATTGACGTTGTGAGGCAGCGTGGGATCATGGGAGTTGTTGTTTTCACCACCGTTGCAGATTAAAATGTACCTGAAGTGACTCAGACACATATCACTCTCAAATATGAGGTCATATCTGAAAGTTGTATTTGTGTTACGCAGCATAGGGCAATAAATAATCATGAAAACTTATACTTGTGTCCTTGTATAAAATTTAGTATTTCTCTGGGTTTGAACACACGTCGTTTTCAGAGATTTTAATGAGAAACTGTAACTTTTTATGTATTTCAACACCTTCAGTTTGTGAAATGTATTTCTGCTGCCTGTCAGGATAAATGTTGCACCATCATCTTTTATGTATAAATACTGGGATCGGTGGGCTGAAGTGCTGGTTTCCTAACTGCACAGCAAGGAAGCTTATGAGTCGCACAACTGCTGCAAATCAACATGTTTGTCAGAAGAGAGCAAACAGCATATATAAACGTGTGAACTGTCATTTCCTGCACAGCTTTTAGCCCAATTAAACGTGTGTAGCCCGGCATCTTTACAAAAACGTGCAATTATGAATCTGACAGATTTATGCAGGTTGGAGGAAATTTGAGGTTCTATAATAGAGCTAATGAGGAAACGGTCAAATTCTATGCAACATGACAGAATCAGACTCGGCTCATTACGGTTATTATTGTACTTTCAGGGCATTTTCTTTACCTATTGAATGATTTTAATCCGTTACTGAACATTAGAGGACTTTTACCTGGGCATGTTTGATTGAACAGGTTCGCGTCAGTGGGCTCACAGTGAACAATAATGTATTCTGTGATGTTTTATTCTCTCCAAATCAGCCCCAAAAAACCGGCACTCGGAATAAGAATGAGCGGATCTGTAAGGCGCTCACGTACAGGCGGGCACAGCGAGTCGACTCACCGGCTCCGATGATCCTCTCTATGGAGATGAAGGAGACGTCGATCTCCTGGGTGAACTCGTGCACCGCCTGGTTGGGGTCTTCGTAGGTGAGGGGGTCAATGTAGGTGCGGACCCCGGGGAACTTAACTGTGGAGGCACATTACCATTTAGATGTCATTTAACATATTATGGCACGTCGTCAGACTCGTAGACACAGTGAACTTGACGCATACAAAGCAACTTTACCTGGGAATGTTACAAAAACTGAGACAGGATATATTCAATCATAAGTGAGACAGTGGAGAATTTGGAGAATCCACTGTTTTTCCTACTGAATTTACACATTTACTTTCCATCAGTGTGATGAGAGGTTTCTGGACTTACTGTGGCCGTTGTGGAAGTGCATCTTCTCCTCTTCAGGATCCTGCTTTGCTTTGCTGTAGCCGCATCGCCTAAGAGGAGAGAGATGGTAAAGAAAAGTCAGGTCAACACATAACACTCACACTTGGATCTAAGTGCAGTATAAGCTAGGCAGGATCTGCTAAGTCACATTTCAAGGTTTTCAAAAATATCGCTGAAAACGCTTAGAGGCAGCAGCAGCCGTTCAGATGAAATCAAAAGAGTGAAGTTTCCAAAGAGAATAATTTTCCAACTCTGACTTAGGATAGAACAGAGTCTGAAAAAAGGCCACGTCCGATATGAAAGAAAAAACAAATTCTCTAAACAATTCCTGGCCAAATAACTGGCTTTGTCCTCATCTGCATCATATCCCTTTCATATGCATATGTGTGTGAGTAGAGTCATGGTGCGTGTCTGCATGTGCACGGGCTCAAAAATGAATGTATGTCAATATTTAGACAGGAGGCATCAGAGATAATCACAGATAACCCAGATTAAACAGGGGGATTGATTTTAAACTTGATCCACACACAGGACGCTGACACTCAAAACGACCAAACCGTATTCTGAGGTCAATCTGTAGAAACAGGAATCCACTGTATGTTTCTAAAGAGCTGGGTTGTTCTAATTTTTGTTGTTGTTGGAGACAAAGAAGTGCATGAACACACATGAACACACACATGAACACACACATGAACACACACATTGAGGTCATCTCTACGTCTTTCCTATTACAGTTCTCTGTAGGGCAGCTCGGCTTGACTAGAGGGGTTTGGTATGGGCAGCTGGATAGTCGGGGGGGAGGGGAGTCTAGGCTTGTGTGTGTGTGTGTGTGTGTGTGTGTGTGTGTGTGTGTGTGTGTGTGTGTGGTACATGTGTGTGTGTGGTACATGTGTGTGTGTGGTACATGTGTGTCAGCCTCAGGGTGTTTAGTTTTCCCGGATCTGTTGAGTCAAGGGGTTTGAACGCTCGGTGCCCAGTCGGCCCTCCGACTTCCTGCATGTTTGCATCTGTGTGCGTCTGTGTGGACTCATGCATACATGCATCAGCACATACATGCATGTGTGTGTGTGTGTCTGTGTGTGTGTGTGTATGTGTATGTGTGTGCCCATGCACGCCGGCGAGTCTGGAGGGTCATGCAGGAGGAGGGGAGGTGGGAATACAGTGGATGGAGGCGGTGGGGGGAAAATGTTCGACCGCTGGAAAATGTTGGCATTCCTCCATCTCTCCTCCCCCCCCCCCCCACAGGAAACTGGAGCGATCCTCCGTCCTCATCCTCGATCGGTGAAACCAAAAAAATCACCACTCTGTCTTTTCAATACTCGATCCTCACCCACTGTCTTTCCTTTTCCAGAATTACTCTTCATGAATACATTCTTATAATTTAGATGAATTAGATTACTAGTAATATGACCTGATGGTTACAGGATTGTGGATTCCATGAATAAAGAAATCAAACTGTGTGATTGGACGAATTTAGATAATTGATTGGATCCACAACTGGATTAATCCAACATAGATTAACTTTATTGAAACTGTGTGTGTGTGTGTGTGTGTGTGTGTGTGTGTGTGTGTGTGTGTGTGTGTGTGGGGGGGGGGGGGGGGGGGGGGGGTCGGGAGGAGGAAGAGACCGAGACGAGACGGATGTAAATGTGCGTTCACACTGAGTTTCATCGAGCTGCCTTCAGCTCTGTTAATTATGGTTCAGTAAAAGGACATGGACATTCAGAATAGAGCCTGTAATTAACGTAATTAAACACATTTCACGGGGAAATGTGATTATAGAAGTGGAAATCAGGTCGCGTTCAAGAGTTCGACAAACTTTTACAGACAAATAAAAGACAAAAGGACAAAAGAAACTCTTGAGGACAAGAGACTAAATGTTGGTTTAATGGTTAAATACCATTTTACAATGAAACGTGATTAAGTAATTCACACTTTTCATCATGTAACTGTGTCATTAAACTATTAAAAAGAAAATCTGCATATTTAAATTCTTTCTCTATTGTATATGTACACGCGAGTATTGCTGTGTGTGTATGTTTGAAAAGGAAAAATTGGTCTCACCAATTACAACACAAGGTTACGTGAAGGTTGCACGAGCCTGGAGGCTGGTAAATACATTAAGGCAGTTTGTAATGTATGGACGATCGAGTGCTAAATGTTGGTGGCTAATGTGTCAGGGACTAGATGTGCTGGGGTCAAACCACCGGTCATCTGGTTAGTGGACAAATCGCTTTACCTCCTGAGCCACAGCAGCTGCCCAGACTACATCAAATACTGGGGTTGGAATCTGGGTTCTCCCTCATACTAGTTATGTCGGATATTGTGCATCCACCAGAGTTCTCACAGGAGGAAGATGTGATAATAAACTGTGTGTGTTCATGTCGGTTCAGGTGTGTACTCATCTCTTACCGTCCGCTCAGCAGGAATCCAGCGACCACTGCCAGGAGGACCAGAGCCAGCGTAATGGCCACCGCTATTATAGATGCCTGAGCTCGCTCACTGGTGGCAGTTACTGCCAAAGAACAGGGATTCAGAAATAGTTAGACACACACACACACACATGCAGTAAAGTACACATGCACACACACTATAATACATCTGGCATCTGTTGTCGAAGCAGCTTCCAAAAGCAGGCGGGTGACACGTACCAGCTGAACTCTATTATACTCTCACTCTCTCTCTTTCAGGTGTACTCACAGTAAGGGCTGGTCTGGAATTCAAACCGCCGGCTGAATGCTCCGTAGCCCGCTGAGGTCCTGGCTCGCACCTGGAATGGAAAACATCCACAGTGAATATAACATCATGGATTTTAAATATATTCATGCACGCCACAGAGAGATGTTAATCAAGACTCTTAGACACAAGGGTTTTCGTTGTCATTTTTCCTTTTTTTGTTAATTAATTTATCATTGCTCTATTGTTTGACTCCATGTTTTTACCTGGAAGATGTAAACTGAAGACGGCTTCAGACCGTCCACCACCATCTCCGTCTCTTTGGATTTTATTATCGTGTAACTGGAGTCCTGCTCCTGCAGTGGGAGGAAGGGAGAGAGAGAGAGGGTTACTGCAGTTCAATCATATATTTCTGCTGCCTTGATTAGCATCTGTAGCCTGCATCTGGTTCTTTGGCTGTTGCATCACTGTGGCAAAGCTACCGTCTGTGTGTGTGTGTGTGTGTGTGTGTGTGTGTGTGTGTGTTTGTGTGTGTGTGTTTGTGTGTGAGGATCAGTTTCCCCAGCTGTAACCACATCAGCTTTAAACACAGCTAAATGCCCCGTCCATTAGCCCAGAAGCCATTAGCTCACCACTGACCACAAACCCTGCCCGGCTCTCCTCTACACCTTTATTCTGACCTTCCCAGAAAAGAAGACACCAGAAGATGAAAGAGAGAAAAGGGAGGAAGGGCGAGGGAACAAAGACCTGAACACAAGGATCAAATTGCTGTATGTGCACCCGAGTACATTGAAGAGGCTTTTTTAATGGACCCAAGTTTAAAAGGCCACAAAAGAATAGAAAATACTCTTCAGGGCAAAGGTAACATATATTCAGCTGCATCTCTAAGGGCCAGTTTGATCAATGTTGGTCTTAAAGTTCCTGCAAATGCAGTTTATTAAAACATGTAGAGCCCAAGACTTGGTATTTTTACATTTATTCAAATTATGCAAATATAACACATCACATTTATGTCCTCTGCATGTCTCATGTTACTATTTTGGTCCAGTCGTGATTGAGTGATCACACCCCCGGTAGAAGTCTGGCTAAGGTTTAATTAGCTGAGCGTGTACTTACACATATACAGTATGTGTATCTATCTATAAATATATGGTGTACCTTTTCAAAGTACTTGATCTCGTACTCCAGGATGATGCCGTTGGGACGATCCGGTTCTGCCCAAGAAAGGGCGATGCTGCTCTTCTCCGTGTGACCTTTCCTTATCACACTCACTGGGGAGGGGGCTGCACGCACACACACACAAAGACACACACACACAAAGATATAAAGATAGAGACATTTCAATACTAATTAGCTTGAAAAGTTATAAATCCAGCAGTTTAATATGTTGCAAAACCATAACATGACATTAAATTGTATCATTAAGTTGCTGTGAGGTATTTCGTCGTCTGCGTATAACCCCAAAAACGTTTGGTGTTAAACTGTAAAAACTACAAGAGAAACTGTAACCTGCCCAGAGGGGACACGACTATAGAGTCTGTAGAAGTAGTTGAATAAAAGTTTAATGCTTTAATATCATTTGTTGGGAGAACAACCATCGGTCATCTGAACTTTTCCTTCCAGTTTTTCATTCTTCCCTCATGTCTGCGTTACAGAACTTATTCTCCTGAAGTCCTGAAGAAGCTCAGTTTGCGTGAGTTTGCATTAATCATCGACCCGTCCTGCTGTAACCGGAGCTATTGGCTCGTCTCTCAGAGGGACAGTTGGAGAGTCTCTGACACATAAAGAGCTTTTAACCAGGCAAAATGCTCCCTCGGGCAACATCCTTACAGTGTGTGTGTGTGTCCATGTGTGTGTCTCCGCGTGTGTGTGTGTGTGTGTGCGTGTGTGTGTGTGTGTGTGTGCATGTGAATTCTAAACACCGTTTAGGTTTCAATAGCCTCAGCAGAACTCCAGGGGGAATAAATCATCGCTACAAACACAGTAACTGTATCCTGAGTGGATGGTCGCACAAAAGTGTTATCTGCAACATCTTAAAAGCCTGAAACCAGAGACCCAATCTCTCTCTCTCTCACACACACACACACACACACATAGAGACACACACATACACACAGCTTTAATGGTTAAAGGCTGCGATGTGATGATGAGAGCGAGCGCCCTGTTTCCCAGCAGCTTAATGGGTAACAATGCACCAACTAAGTTTAAATCCTCCAAAAGTAGAAGCTATTTGCTCTGCTCCACTTTATCAAAAGTTCTGACTCATACGAGGGCGTATAGAGTGTAAAGCCGTCTCTAAAACATGAACTTATTATTTTGGGCTATATGAATAAACTTGATGTGATAGAATATCTTTGAACTAAATAATCTGCTTTCCATTAACTTGTTCAGTCCATAAAGTGTGAATACCCAAAGCTGAGGCCCGTACTCTGAGGCAAGTTCAAAATAATGTCTTCTGGTTATTTGGTTATTTTATTACGTAAATACTGAGTGAGTAGTTTTGATGAGCAAACTATTCTCCACTGATCTGATTGGTTAGTATTGATCTGATCCACTGATCTTAACTTGCAGCAGTGCAGGGTCAGAGGTGAAGCAGCTTTAAAACACAGGAGACCAAGAGTTTACCTGAAGTGAAACTCAATCCTACTCCAAGGCACAAAACCCTGACGTATTTGTTTTGTATAATCAACAGTCTAAATAACCATTTAACAGCAAGAAAACTGAACAAAGTAAATCAGAAAATTATTTTCTTAACATTTTGAATGAGAGACCGCTAAAGTGGCTAAATCTACATATTGTATTGATCACTGTGGTATAACAGTTTTAATAACTGATAAAAGTCCTCATCTTCCTTCTCACTGTCCCTTCCAGCCTTCGCCCTCTCTTCTCTCCACCATCGCCCCACACCACAGACGCAACACGTCCACACACACAACACCCGAAGGCACCGGAGGCGTCCTTCACGTTCGCTCAACAATGCGACGCCTTTTAGTGCCGCAACTCAGCCGCCGAGACTCAAACAAACAAGTCTCTTTCTACGATCTGACAGATCTGAGACGCGCCGACGCCGAGAGAGAGCGGGAGGTGAAGGGGGGCTGAAGGATGAGGAGGGGTTGAAGAAAAGTGGGTGGTTCGACAATAATGGGAAAAAAGGGAGAGACGAGAGAGAAAATAGAGAGAGAAGCGACACTTTCACATCGGGGACGACGGTGGAATCACAGTAACTCGTTTAAACACTTCCTGTAGGTGTTGGATCCGCTAATGAGCAGCTACACTGCGGCAACACAGATTACAAATGAACACAAACTCCTGATGTTTCGCCGTATAATTAACGTCCCTGCGGCCATTCTCCCATTTCGTCGCTCAACCTGCAGCTGTGACAGCGTTTTTCCATTTCACAAAGAGAGGGGGGTCAGAGAGTGATTGGGGGGGGGACGTGTGCGGCCCTCCAGCGGATCGGCCCCGGCTTCAGATAAAAAGCAATGTTATCGCCGTGTAGAACATCAGCTTCTCAGACCACTATCTGTCTGAAGCATCGGCGAAATCAATAGGCGCCTTCAACTATCTGGTGTTTTCATCCTCTAACTGCCCTCGGAGAATGACAGGGAGATGGACGCGGCGACGGAATGAAAGAGAGACACTCACGGTGGCAGAAAGAGAGAGAGAGAGAGAGAGAGAGAGAGAGAAAGAGTAAGAGAAATGGCTTTATTAGGAGTGTAAAGTACCAGAGCTGCTCTCATTTCTTTCCTCTGCAAATTAACATCCCACCTACCGACTTTATTAATGTTACATATTGTATTACATGCATACAAACATACAGTGAGTTGCCTTTCTACTAGACAAGGATAACGGAGAATTTAAAAAGTGCAGATCATCCGCGTGGCCTCTGGCTTTTCAGATTCTGACTAAAGCTGCTTTCACACATGCGATGAACTCTGGATATTCTCCTGAAATTATCTGGAGAGGCTGTCAGTGAAAGCTCAAAATGTCTGAGTCAGTTGCTCCAGACATTTTCCGACCAGTCTCCCCCCGGTAAAATCTGCAGAGAATGTTGAAGTTCCTTTTGAGAGATTTCCAGGACTGTTGTTCGTCAACATATTAAAAAAATAAGACGCCACCTGAGCCCAAAAGCAGAACTTCTACCTCCTCTGCTTCATGTGACCAGATTCTCCACAACCCACTCTCTCTGATCCCTCTTTCAGTTTGTCCTCCTCTGCTATTAGAAGTTCAGTTCAGGCTCTAATTCCTTTATACATCATCTGCGCCTTTAAGAGCACCGGGTTGTGCACTTTACCGCCCACAAGCACGAGGTAATGCATCATGATTCATTTAATTAATGGAAGGAAGCAACGTATGGGAGCATTTAGCATTCCGGTAGCACGCAGAGCTCCCCCACTGTGGAGCATGAGGAACGAATGACCAGAAATACACAGATTAGAGGGTTTATATCATGGAAAATCAATGAATGCATATACTTATAAATATATATTCACAGCTTGGACTGATTAATGACCATTAAAAACCAATCGAGGCTTCATATAGAACATGAGCGAACTCAATGTAACTGAGATGCTGGTTTGAGGATTCACTTTTCACCAGTTTCTTTCCACCTCATGAAAAATATATATGATCGTGTGAAAGGCAACATCAAAGCAGTGGAATTAACTTAAAACTGTTAAAAATTCGTTTCTCTCTCTCTCTCTCTCTCTCTCTCTCTCTGTCTCACCTTCTCTTTCTTTATCACCAGCCCTCCATCGTTCCTCCCTCCTCTACCTCGCTGTTCTTCCTCTCCCCTCCTTCTTCTCGCCTCTTTTCCTTTCACCTCTCCGCCTCATGATTACCAACACTTTATTATTCAGCAGGGCTTCACAGGGACACCGTGAAATCAACTTTTTTCACGGATCCCTTATCAAGTGTGACACTTCCCACACATCAAACGGCGGATTCCTCCCGTCTCTCTCTCTCTCTCTCCGTCTCTCTCTCTCGTCGGCTCCCCGATGCCCCCTCGTCTCTCTCTGCTTTTGCTTTTGTTTCAGTATCTCTTTTTTTTTTTTTTTTTTGTGTCTTTTTCACCGTGACGAGCAGAAGCACGGTCATTAAACGCAGTCGCATCCCAGCACAACAAGAAAAGAGGCAAAAACACGGGAGCTTTCATCCTCTGCAGTGAAGAGGGTGAAGCTGGATCACACGATGCTCATCACAGTAATTATGGCTCCGGGATTATTGATCTCATTACAAACATGTGTGACCTTCGGTGGTTTTCAACGTGCTGCAGTAAACACAACATGACGAGAGAATCAAAAGTCAGATTAAGTAAATTTGTCTATTTTAGTGGCACGTTACATAAACAGGGGTGAGTGAGCTAATGTTGCATAAGGAATCTCAAGCTCAGGGTCTTTAAAAAACTTGAGATTCAACCCTCGCACCAAACGTCAGGATCAGCAGTGACGAGCAAAGCAAAGATTCTTCGAGGCCTTAAAGAAATAAAAAAAAGCAAATATTCGTCAACGATCTAGATAAGGCATTTTTCCCTCGGACTCACTGGAGGAGACCAAGTCTTAATGTCAGGGTTTGGTGCTCTGATGGGTCTGATAAAAACACAATTTGTTATCATTGTTCTTTCAGCTGTTCTTTTTGTTTTAATGCATTGCTGAGTTTAATCTGACTTCTCTATGATTTGCCAACATTGCACTTGTGATTTATTTTGTGAACCAACTTGTAAAGCTGGTTTCAAATGGATTTCAAATAAAGTGAATCACGTTTATAATTGGATGCGAGTACGTTTTATAGAAATCTTCAGCGCAGGTTAGAAATTGACAGTCTACGAGTTTTAATTCCTTGATGTTGATCTAATTAACTGAATGCACTGATCTGAACACAGGATTTAACACTGACATTTGATTAATATGAAAACGTTATACATTAGTATAAATGTTTAAATCATGTGTGATATGATTTATTGAATAAAACAGCTGTTGCCTCTGCTAAAAACCAGTGAATCTTCCAATGGCTTCTGTTTATTACTCTGTAATCTTCCACTGAACTGAAGCGTCAGTTTCCATCATGTCCCATTTGTTTTGGCGGCGCCTGGAAATTGCTCGACAATTTACTGCAAAATCACCGTCCTCATATTATTATGATAACCATTTGTCCAGACTGAAAATCTATGATGTGCTCTATTCTGCGCATTGATTGCATGGGTGTGCACCAAAGGAGGATGGACAGCTGCTATTCCTGAGTTTGCACTTTTACTTGTTTATGCTCAGAGGCGTCATACCCAATATATTCCAACGTTATAATCAAATTAAACAGCTTTACAATCAAAACTTTGTTAATCCCGTTTTCATCCGTCAATCTGCAGCCTTCTTGATTTTTGCACACCGAGCCATCGACTGCTCTCCACCACACCAACACCTCCGAGCAGCGTCTGCACCACGGCCATGCCAAAGAGCAGCACTTCCCATCAGCCTGCGACTCTGCCAGCCATGTGTAATCTGTCCTAATCCCTATTCTGCCCCTGGTCCACTGACTGGCTAACTTTAATCCAACTCCAATAAATTGAATGGGAGTTGTGTAGTCCGGTGTAATCCACTCAGTCTGCTGACAGCCACAGTGACAACACAATTAAAGGACAGTCGCCGCAGAACCCGTCAGACAACCATCTGCCTCCTGAACACACTACACACACTACACACACACTGCACACACTACACACGCTGCACATACTACACACAGCCCATTCCTCCTTCCACTGCTTCCTATTGAATCGCAGTGAACCGTGTGTTTCCCTCCAGATGGAAACCGAGCGGAGGAGCGCATTCATCTCACATTTCTCTCATTTCATTACAAGCGTATAAAAATCAAACTACACGAGCTCGTACCTCTCGTAAACATATAAAATGGTTTCCCAAAGCAGATATGAACTGTAATGTCCATTTAAAAGGGAAGCTAACAAAGCGTAAGATATTCCCAGATACGAGACGCAGTGGGACTCTTACATCGTCCAGTGTGGTTTAGTGCCTTGCTCAAGCGTAACTCGTCATTCCTCTAACTGTTTTTCGAGGTGTTCTGGGATCGCGTCGGATAATATATTTCCTGCAGCAACACAAATGCAAAAACAGGTGAACTTTTTCCTTTTCATTCATCGTTGATAGGAAAGGAAATTACTACGTTCCTGCCTGAAAAGTGACACGTAAACTCTCACTGTCAGATTCATCAAGCGGAATAACACCTGCTGCCACACGAGAGACGCCCGCCACGCACCCGCCTGGAAATCAAGAGCTTTCATTATGACACGCACGCCGCAACTCTCGCAGACGAAGTGTGCAGAACTAACTGAAGGGAACAAGCTCCAGTGTCATCTCCGAATGCAAAGGCAAGAACAAAAAAAAAAAGAAGAGCTTTCTCAGTGTGGAAATGTTCCCTCGGTCTCTGCAGGGACGGAGCGCGAGTGAAACTTCACACAGCGACAGACTTGTCGGACAAATAAAGTGACAATTCCGTCATCTGGCGTCTTTGATGTCAAACGCAGATTTGCTGGTTTATTCCATAGTGCAGGTACGTCTGTGGCGGCATCAGTGGGAAGAGGAGAAACTAAACATGACAAAGTGATGATTCCTGTTCGGAGGAGGCAGCTGTGACAGTGCAGCTGTGGCGTTGAGAAAAGACGGAGCTCACATCGACGCCAGTGACAGATCTGGTGCAACTCACCTGCCTGATTGGTCGTCACGTTCAGGGACACGTACTGCTTGGCGTGCTCCTTGGCGAGCGCCGACACCCCGTTGACGGCCTCCAGCAGGAAGCTGTAGTTGGTGTGCGACTGCAGGTCGGCCACCATCACCGAGGTGTTGGAGAGGCCGACGCCGCGCGGCAGGAAGCGCACGTTGGCGCCGCACTCCTCCAGGCCCCTCCCGTCGGGCAGGACCTGCTGGCACAGGATGTTGTAGCGCACGTCCTTCCTGCCGCCCGTCTCCATGGGAACGGACCACTCCAGGAAGACGCTGGTCTCGTTGACGTTGGAGATGGCGTTGCGTGGAGGAGACGGAGGACCTGAGACGGAGGAAGACAAACGCGTGGTGGTGTCACACAACAGCATCTCGGTGAATCTGATGACAATTAATAAAAAAGGGTTTTAAATCCTCACGTGTGCACGCCATGTTGGGGGGGTCCGAGTCGATCTTGTAGTATGCGTCCTCGCAGCTGCAGGCGGTGGCGCCCGTCTGCCGGGCCACGCTGTGGGGGGGGCACTTACTGCAGGCCGCCGCCTCCAGCAGCGAGCGGTAAAACCCCATCTTACACACTGTGAGAGAAGGGGAGGAGGAGGCAGAGGCCGTGGGGAGTTTGGAGATGGATAAAGAAGAGATGATGAGAGGAGGGAGAAGGGGGTCATGGGGAGAGAGAGGTAAAAAGAGGATGAGTGGGAGAGAAAATGAAAAAACATGGTAAGTTCCTTAAAAAAAAAGGAGGTCAGCATAACAGTGGTAGAAAATATATTCCCTGGGTGCCTCAGTTTGATTTCAAGTAACTCATCAGAGACGTTGTAGTTGAAATTAAAACCTACTTTTTATTGCACATTTGTATTTTTTTTTTACGTTTCTTTTGAAATCTGATTTCCTCTTATATTCCTCTCAGGATTATTTATTTTATCCAACCAGCAAAACTCTGCTCTCTCCGTCAAGTTTCTCTATCTTAACCGAGAAAAAAAGAGAAACCTTCTTCATGTCTCCTGTTGTGGGACTTTCCATCTTATTCAAAGTCAAGTCTTCAGTTCACTGATCCGAGACCAGCACCTGATTAAGAGTTTTTCTGCATGTGCGACGTATACAAACAAATACGACGAGCAGAGAAACAGACATAATCTGTCCTCCCACACGAGCGCACTCACTCGGCTAATCTGAGTGGGGCAGGTAGACAGGCGGGTGACTCACTGCGAATGTTAACACACAAGAATACATCAACAACCCCTCGTCGCCATGGCTGCGCCCCCGAGCCGACCAATCACTCGCTTATCGCCGCATCATTTTCCTCCAGCAGACAGATACAACCAGGCGCACACAATGGGGGATGAAACACTAATGGGATATTGGACGCTTTGATAAGCGGGGGGGGTTCCGTAGATTACTGCGTCTGAAGATATTGTCTTATGAATGACACATTTTGCTTTCACGTATTGCTAAGAACAGGAGAGGAGAGGAATAATGGACGGGAGGATAAACAGAGGGAAGAGAAGAATGGGACAAAAGAGAAGAGATGTGCTTCGTCTGAGTTTGTCCTCAAAAGGTTTTTAAGGTTTGACGCTCGGTTGTGTTCGTCCAATCAGACGGAGACTGTGATTAAGAAGCACCTAATTAAACTTCAGGTAAGAGGACCGGAGGTGGGGGGGGCAGGGGGGGTTAAGAACAAGAAAAAGAAGGAAATACGAGACGGTGCAGACGATAAGAAGAGGGAACGATGGGGAGAAGAGAAAAGGATGGAGAAAGGAAAGTTTACGAGGGGGGATGGGGAGATAGGGCGAAACAAAGGAGGAGTGGAAGATTTGTGTGTGTGTGTCTGTCTGTGTGTGTGTGTGTGTGTGTGTGTGTGTGTGTGTGTGTGTGTGTGTGTGTGTGTGTGTGTGTGTGTGTGTGTGTGTGTGTGTGTGTGTGTGTGTGTGTGTGTGTGTGTGTGTGTGTGTGTGTGTGTGTGTGTGTGTGTGTGTGTGTGTGTGTGTGTGTGTGTGTGTGTGTGTGTGTGTGTGTGTGTGTGTGTGTGTGTGTGTGTGTGTGTGTGTGTGTGTGTGTGTGTCTGGCGTTGGTCAGCGGTGGCTCTGATTCACCTTGACGGAACCTTGGCCCGTTGTCATGGAACATTAGGCCTGAAAAATTTCTCCCTCTGCCTGGGATCGCTCAGAGTTTCATCTCCTCTTCACACACACACACACACACAAACACACACTAACACACACACACACACCGAGGAGGAAGCCTTTCATAACGGTGTTTGTCATGTCAGATGCCACACAGACACTACACTACACTAATGATGAGCCGGGACTCAAGACGCGGCTTCGGAGACGTGTGTTGACCTGGCCTAGTTCTGACTGAGCAGACGTGATGACATGAGTCACGCTCCACAGAACACACAACGCTCACGTTCGCCTCCAGGGATCATTTTATTCAGATGTGACAAGATTGCATAATTATTTATTTATTTACTTTAAATGTAGGGGGGAGGGGAGGGGGTTTGTACCTATTGTTTCTGACGGTTTCTTGTTAGCACTGTAATGTGTGTGTGTTTCAGATTCCAGGGCAGTGGGACACACCTGATCCTGACCCACACTCACACTCACGGTTACACACAGATTTATGATCGTGGTCCGGTGTCTCGTCTCCTTGACTCCATCCTCCAAACGCCCCATGGCCAAATCCATCTAAATGTGAAGGCAGCTCATTTCACATAGACAGACACAAGGACACACACACACAGACACACACAGACACACACACAGTGAAGTATAGTGGATTCGAGAAGCAAGAAAGAAATAGTGGCGACGGAAATGTTTGGTAAATTAATAATGGCAAACAGTACGTTCAGACATCAACCCTATTATTACTAGGGCTGGGCAAGTTAACTCGTTTCAATGGAGTTAACTCAAGTGATGAGTTAACTCGATTAATTATTTTATCTCGCATTAACTCAGGTTTGATTATTTATTGTTTTATTGTGAAAGTCAGGCTTTTATTTTGTGAAAGTCTGTTGCTGACTGCTGCAGAACAGGAAAAAAGAAAATTATTGGCGGATAAACAATCGAGTTAACTCATCACTTGAGTTAACTCGATTAAAACGAGTTAACTTGCCCAGCCCTAATTATTACTTTTATTTATTTATTTATTTATATTTGCATTTGTTGCCTGTCTTTGTCTTGTCAAATCTATTTCCTTTCCATTTGCCGTAAACCAGCGAGCCACATACACACACTCTAGCATAGCGAGAGATTTACTGATCACGTGGTGATAAAGATGAGATGTAAATTAAAAGTAATGCATGGAAATGTCATTCATCTGGAAGTTGCAAACGATCACGAGAACGATATAAAGATTTGCAATTAAAATGTGCAAATTGCTGTGAACGATTTATTTCCAATCGCGTGCTGCTCTAATGAAATTCAATCTAAGTTGACTAATAACCACCGACCGAGTGGATGCTTAGGTATTTACTATCATTATTCTAGCTCATTTCCAATTAGGGTAAATAGATTAACCCGTGCTCAACATGTGCGGGAATTAACTACACGCGTGTGCTATTAAACATGACGTGGCAGCACGAGTGTGAACGACCATCACTTTGCAGTTTAGACGTTTTTTTTTTAGCTCAGCTACGTATCCAAGGATTTACCACACGCACGGGAGAGGAAATCTGAAGGTCACAGCAGTCATGGGAAAGATGAAACTGGGATGAAGTGATTAAAATGCCACAGAGTGTAAATTAGAGAGAGTTCAGTGTGGAATGGACGAGCAAACCACAGCTGAAGGGCGGCATTAAAGCGTGAAGATCAAAAAACCAGACATGTTGACTGAAAGTCATTCAAATGTCACCTGGATTATTACACGTCACTAAATGATTATTGCTTTTACTTCAACTGTGCATCTTCTGCATTATCACATTGAAATGTTTTTTATTCCAAAAGACAATCCCATGCATTCTTACAACTCAACCAATGGCAGTGAAGTATATGAACATCAACACACAAGAAGGAAATAGATGTTTATTTCCAATATCTTTCAAATGCTTCATAGCCCCTTTGCTTTGTAGCTGCGATTGTTATCCACGTACTAAAAATATATTAGCTTAATTAACTTTGTTATTGGATCTATTTCTATTTACACGTATTCCTCATTAGGACGCTTGTATCTCATATCTTCTACCTGCTGTGTGGGTTTCTTGGGGTTTGGTGTAGAAGCTGTTCCACAAATTGCCCCCAGTGGGATTATACAGGTTGTTGGAATTAAACAGATATTTTTGGTTGTATATTGCAGCCATGTAGCCAAAGAGTCTCAGTAGCCTCCTCCACGTTAGTTTATGGTACATGGTCAAGATGGCAGCCAAGGTTTTAGGGATCTTTTGGATTAATTTATGGAGAGTAGGAGGAAGTAGAGATGCATTCAGTCTAACTAGTACACAACACAACTTTAAGGAACATAAATTAGTATAGAAGTTATTTGTTAAAATTCATACAACGTGACAACGCAGGTGGTGAGATCCATTGGTGAAAAGCCTCAATCTTTTTATTGTCCTGAAGGGACACACACACACACACACACACACACACACACACACACACACACACACACACACACACACACACACACACACACACACACACACACACACACACACACACACACACACACACACACACACACACACACACACACACACACACACACACACACACACACACACAGGAAAACCTGGTTTCACAGATATACAACACACGTCTGTGGTGAGATTAGTTATGGTCATGGATGTTGACTGTAATGCTTCATTCCTTATTATGAATGCAACTTGAGTCGACGGCGTTGGTGGTATTAGCATGTGTGTGTGTGTGTGTGTGTGTGTGTGTGTTGCCCTTGAGCAAGCTGTCTTTCTGATGCCACGCAGCTCTTAAAGCACAACACAAAGGGTAAAAGGTAATTAATATGCAGAACGCACTAATGTGCCTGTGTGCAGTCGCCTGTGTGTGTGTGTGTGTGTGTGTCGTCTGTTTGTGTGTGAGGTTAATACGTAATTAATATGCATCACACACTTGCATCCCAGGCAATTAAAGATCCAGCGGTGTCTGCTGATGCTTCTTAATGAGCGTCCTCTTTAATTGGAAGAATTTCACTGTAAACATGTTGATTTATATGACTGGCGATCGTTGGGTGGGATTAAAGGGACGAGAGCGATTAAAGCTGAAGGAGAGAGAGAGTCAGACTTGAAGGAAAGCGTGAAGATCACATATTCTATACCAACCAAACTGGGTTTTCATTAATATCTATAGGTACAGAGACCTTATGGGTCCAGATATTAACATATTTCTATTGACATATAGTAAGTTATGACCTATTCACTGAATCTATAGGATCATGGGTCAATTACCATGTGACCTTTTACCACAGTGGGAAACTTCTTCAGAAAACAACGAGTAACACTTGTGCTTCGTCGACCAGCTGATGTGTGAATCCTGCTTTAAGTTACAGACACTAAAACCACAAAATATGACGGAAGAGAAAGTTTAACAAATGTTGGAAAACCACAACGTAAAAATACTCAATTGGAGGTAAATTTCGTAATTCAAGGGGATTGTCGAACCTTCACCTATTCAGTTAATTTCCACGACAGCGCCAAAGACAACTTCACAATTTATACGAAAGAAGAGCATAAAAAGTTCATATCCTACACGGTTTTCTGCACGTAACTTCCACTTTATGTTATATATCCTGTCACTCTTCCAACTGTACACACATCCAGCCCCCGACTGACATGAAAGTAAACCTTGACAGAAGAAAAACCACAGAAACGGTGCTTATGTTGTTAAAAGATACTATTGTGAACCAATAAACCAGTCAAGGAAACACAGTAAATATCCTGTTCCTGTATTTGTCCCACAGCGAGCTACAGGCCTGAGCAACATAAACACAGTGTGTGTGTGCGTTTGTATTATATTTTGTATCACTGTGTCTGCCTGTGTAGGCGCTGATGTGTGCTCATATTTGTGTACGCCTGTGTGTGAACACAAACAGAAGTCCGATGATAATAACATAATAATATACAATCGAGTCAATGGGGTTTTCCTGTCTGCCGGAGGACAGAGGGGACTCATTGTTGAGCAGCCATTAATTCTCACAATCAGAGCAAGAGCAGAAACCACAAAAGGTCAAGAAGGTCACGACGGTGGTTCCTCATAAACCAATTTATTGGACTGGTGGAAGTCCGCAGGGAACCAGTCAACATTAACAACTCATCATAATGAGAAATCAAGTGTCAGGATATGCTGACCATATGGGCCGGGAAATAACACGACGACGTGAATAACCACGACATCAGGCTACGTATTCAATCATCCTTTCAGTATTTGGTTAACCCCCCCCCCCCGACAGTTGACAACTAAAATTGCACGCATACACAAATTTGCCAAACAAGGGTCAGGATCCCGGTGGCGTTTAAATTCCCCCGGAGACCTGAGATCTTATAGGAGGAGGAGACGTGAAGTGGCTGTTCATGAAATTCGTTATGGATCCGATGACATTTCTTCTGGCGCTTTAAAATGCAAGCAGGCAGAACGTTTATGCATCTGTGTGCACATTCGTTTATGTCTAGAAACATGTTTGCAGAAGCCAAAGCCACGATTGTACCAGTTGAAATCACCCAGATCGGAGCTAATACATTTCAATATATGCACTTTGATTCCATCCCCGGAAATAATATTTGAATAATTGCAGGTTTGGCATCAGTGTTGTTTTTTATTACATGTGTCGCTAAGATAATGTCCCCTCTACGATGACTGGTGTTCAAATTCTCCCAAAGCAAAGTCCCTAAATGTCAAAGTTTATCTTTGTGTCATTACAGCCAATGCAAAAAATATATTTAGTTTGTTAATCTAAAATGAAATATGTGCCATTGAGGGCTAGAAAAATATGTATAATGCATTTACATTATGTGCAGCTTTGCTCATCTTAGTATCCGTGGGATTAGAGGCAGCACTGAGATAAGAAAGATTCAGCTCTGATCTCAATGCATTTTACTACCCAGCTTTTTTTAGGCGAGCGCATAAGATAAAAGACTCGTTAATATTTTCCTGCTGTACGACTGTAATTGTTTTGTACACTGTGTCGTACTGGAAACTCATCACCAGACCCACATGCATCAGAAGTGACCAGAACTACCAGTCTGACCAGTAGCTACAAGCCGCCGCTGACTGGGCCACAAGAGACGACCAGGCTTTCATGGAAAGGAGCCGCCTCTGCTGAAGGAATATTTATGAATATTTCACCAGCTACAAGGTTTTGTGCGTCTCTGTGTGAGTATGTGTGTGTCTGTGTGTCCTTGTATCCCTGTAAGGACATTGAAGCAGGGTCCCACTTCTTCAAACAGGGGTGTGTGGTTTTATGCTTGGTTTTTAGGTCAGATTTAAATTCAGATTAAGGCAATAAAAAGGATAATTAATCTAGTGTTGTTGGTTAAGGGCTGGACCCTGACCACTAAGGTCGAGGTCCTCACGAGGATAGAGAACTATCACGGGACTGTGTGTGCACATTAGCAGCGAGAAGGGTAAAATGGAGGGAGCACTTCGGGGGAAAGTCAGTTTACCCAACAAGCACTCAGGAAGCACTTTAGTTGTCATGACAGCATCACCACGTTGAGATGATGGGGTGATGGAGAGGGGGAGGAGAGGAAGATGCAGGGAAAGAGAGAGCGGAGCGAGAAGGGGGGGAGGTAGAGAGAGACAAAACCACCCGCAGCCGTTTCCAATTGAACAAGATCTGAAAAGATGAATGGATAAATCCAGTCGATTCATATTTCAGGAGATGATGGAACCCGGGCTTCCTGCCACTCGCGGGTTTCTGAGCCATCGTTCAAAAAACTGATCGTCTCTCCGGAGAGATTCAGAGGTGACAGATCTGCTAGGTCTGTACGGAGAACTAAAAACTCTTAAAATGAAAATCCCCCCCCCCCTCTGGTCCTGTTTTCTTTTCTTTGGTTTATGTTCCCTGTTTATGTTTTACTGTATACTGCAAATTGTGGACGGCCTCTAACCATTTGATAAATCTAACTAGGTTACACTTCAATGGCACTTTCGCATTTATGACATTTTATGTATTTTACTAAATTTTTGCTATATATTTATCTTCAATTATATCTTTTTATTTTATTTTTATGTTTTCATTTTATTATTATCCGGCGTGTATGTGTGTATCTGTGTGTGTGTGAGTACATGGGTATGCTTATGTTTGTATACGGTAATTACTTTATTTATGTGCTGTTGAATGATGATGATTGTTGTCCTTCAAATCCCAATAAAAATTTGATCACAAAAAAGAAAAATGAAATGGTAACATGACATTAAAACGGCTACAGGGGGGGGGAATGTATCTGAAAATAGTGAAAGTTTTCATTTCAATTAAGGAGCACGTAGGACTACTATTTTAAGGATAACACACTTTTTTAATATAAACAGCCGTGATGATGTAATGATGATTTAATGATTCCTTAACTTATCTAAACTTGTAGATATACATTAAAGATTTTCTTTTGCGTGTGAATATGTAACAGGATGATTTCTTCTAATGTCTGACAACAATGAGCCAATTCAATAAATAACTACAGTAAACTTTGCCCTTGTTGACACTAATGCCCATATATCTGTTTTTAAAAGAACCAACGTCGCTGCGACTTTCATGTAATAAACCATCTCCGTCCAGATGAGAAGTCCACGTGTTGCACACATCCACATCAGAGTGGACAAGCAGGGAGTAAATGATAAACTAATGAAAAGAGGAAGAGACCACAGTGGTGTTAAAACTCAGATCCTCATCAGCACACGTGGGCGATCATATCAAGTGGGCAGATGCCAGCGTGATCATCGGTTCCTCTCCGCGTTACGCAAGCGGCTGTAACACCAGCTCCTCGGAGAGAAGCAGCGACCACGAGGGCCGGCGCTGCGAGTGGGAGCCGCTCGCTCTCCATCCCAGAATCCCCCTGGAGGCAGAAGGCGGAGAGCTTCCTTCCTATTACCACACCAGTGAGTCAGATCCTGACGGCAGCAGCGGCGCCACCGTGACCAGATCGAGTTTGACATGTGCCGCGGTGACGCCTGACAGGCAGGCAAACACAGCGGAGCATCGGGGGGGGGGAGCGCTGGCACCGAAACAAAGTATTGTCAAGGGGGGGGTGGGGGGGGGAGCGGCTCTTCCCACGACACACTCAGACGACTCTCGCTGGATGAATGAGGAGCTCTGTGATTTTATTATTCCACAATCGAGCAGCACTCTGTCAGCCAAAGGCTCCTCCACACAAACAGGCGTCCTAATTTTCATTTGT
Organism: Limanda limanda; assembly: GCF_963576545.1. Lineage (NCBI taxonomy): Eukaryota > Metazoa > Chordata > Actinopteri > Pleuronectiformes > Pleuronectidae > Limanda > Limanda limanda. Next base: position 7,052,438 of record NC_083636.1, read on the forward strand.
ACTCTTCTGTCATTCTTTCCTTTCTTCTCCTTCCCTCCCCCCCCCCAGCCTCCCATCTTCTCTCCTCCCGACTTGGCTGCCCATCTTTTTTACCTCCGAGTCTTTTGTCTGAATCCTCCCTGAAAGCTGTCAGTCTCCACATTCCACTCAGGCTTTTATACCAATTTCCCAACATGGCGTCTAGCTCTTATCCTGTCATTCCAACATCCAATTTCCCTCTCATTTCATTATTCCGACGCTGAATGCATCCCCTTTATTCCATTATTCCGTCACTGCAGAATGTCACTTAGCTCTTTTACTGTCCTTACAGCGTTTCACTCGGCTCGTGTCATTATTCCGACGTTTCGAGGAACAGTTTCCACAACTCAGACGCCCTGATTCCATTAAAGACACATTCCCGCCCTCGTTCCACGGATACAACCTTGACTTTCCATTCAACTGCTTTGTCGTGAAGTGTATTTACACAAACATAAATACTCTGTCTGTGACGGGCGATACTGTTTGTGTGTTTTCCCGTCACCTGGTTCCACAAACCTAGATACGATCTAACACCACTTCCTGTTGAGCGCCACCTACATCTCCCCAGGGGCCTGAGCAGCGGGCGCCGAGCATCGTTCATTCCAGAGGTCGTGTGCTCCATGTGGAGCTGGGTACATTAAAAATTAAAATGCCTATCTGCCATGTGGACTTTTTCTGTATTCAAGTATTTATTATTATCTGTAATTTTATCATTATTATCATTATTAGCTCTTTTTCAAAGCTCCTTTGTTTGTATTGAGTAGTAAAACAAAGCACTCTGAGAACAATCCTCCTCAAAAATATAAAATTGAAACCTCGTTCCTCATGCTTCAGACTCAACCTCATTTACTGGGTTTCTCATCACTCCCCCATCAACTCTTCCACACACCCAACACTCAACTCAAACATTATTTCACTGCCTCCGTTCAGCCATTATTCCTCCATTCCTCCAAGTGCTCATTCAGCCTCAGTCACATCTGCGAGGCTGAACTCAATTCACTCCCCAGTCCTCCTCCTCCCCATCTCGCTCTCCATCCATCTGCCCACTTCTGTCCCTCCGTTATCCTCCCTCTATCGCCATCGCCCCTGAAACAACACTCATCCATCTCGGTGTCTCCCCGGCCCCACATCCCGTAGTGTGAGATCTCCAATTTGTCTCGTGTCGCCGTGTTTAGCCATCAATTCTCCTCTCTGTGCTCCCTCCATCCTCCCGTCTATCTGTTCATCCATCTCCCCTCTTCAGTCTGGCTGGACTGACGTTGCTGCGGGCGATCGCCAATTATCTCTGCTATAAAGTCCACATCTAACCTAGTCACATGTCACAGTCTGTTGCATCCTTAGATGTCATCTCACACAATATTTTGTCTGGTTCAACAGGACAGCATCACTTTGGATGTAAATATATCGACTCTCCAGGCATCTTTAACCTGCTGGGCTGAGAAATACAACACAAAATTTGAATGTATATTACAGAAATGTTAAATGATAATAAAAAAAGAGCAGAAAAGAGCAATGAACAAGTCTTTTCTACAGTGCATTCCCTTGCACATGGCTGAGGATTTTCCCTAAATGGAGATATACCTCTGGGAGACATGTGTATAAGAGAAGGAGCTGGATTGTTGATTGAGAAAGAGAAAAAAGAGGAAAATGGAGTGAGAGGCACCAGAAAAAAAGTGCAAAAGACAGGAGAGTGCTAATGTAGCCGACAGCGATGAAGACGAAGGGAAGGAGGAAGGTAGACTGAAGGACAATGGATGATAGGAAGTCGGGGAAAGAAAAAATGAGAGATCGAGGGAGGAAAAAAAAACACGGGGGAATAGAGAGAGGTATTGACAAAGAGACAAAGTAAAGGATGGAGACAATGAGAAAAAGAAGCGATGTGTGGATGAGATGGGAGAGCAGAAAGAGAGGGAGGAGAAAGACAAAGGAGGAGGAAGAGGTGTCCATAACGAGCGCTGTCCTACATTCACAAAGGCGGTTGTTAAATCATGCTCTACTAGGCAGCACATGCAGCCAATACAGGCAGGATCCACACAGACTTACACACTCAACACACACACACACACACACACACACACACAAAGTACTATCATCCCACTGATTCACAGTCCACATAAAGACAAGAACGTTTAAATCATTTATTGAACATGCAAATAAAATCTACTTTTTACGAGAGCTCAAGCGATATGGATTTATAGGAGCTGATGCCGATATAAGGGAGTAAGAAGAACTGATCCCGTTTCTGAGAGACCCAATCACAAGTGGACTGCGCCAAGTTCAGGTCTGAACATTGAAATGCGTCCGGAGGTCTTTATGAGATCTAACATTCAGAGGTGGTCTGGGAGACGTGTGGCCACATTAGATACAATCTGTGTTCATAGCTGCACACGTTCATTCATTCATTCAGCCACTCCAGATTCCACTTGGACACATCTGTAAACTCAGACTTGGTAAAAACATAATTTAGTCTCTGTGAACAAAAGACGGCTGTCGTGTTCATTTGCATTTAGAGCTAGAAGTCAGATCTGATCACAAGTGTTCACAGGAGAATCATTCAGGGTGAAATTGAACGTCAGGTATGAACACACGAGACAACAAGAAATGTAATTGAGGCTCGACTTTTACAGTTTAACAGTAAACTATATACTAAATAACGTAATTATCTGTAAATTCTATTAAACAGTCAATAAAACTCTAGTTATAACATATTCTCTCCATTTTTAAACAGCTGTGTCCTTTTAAAAACCCGCTGACATTCACAGAGAAATAAACAAACAAGTACAAAATAAACCACTACATTCAGAACAGGTATTCCAATCCACTACAGCAGATGTGACAAACCCCCCACATCAAAAAACCTCAGCCAGGAACCATCCCATATAAAAGACGCCGGTGAGCACACAGCTCCTTGCACTGCGGCGTCCAGGGACTCCTCCTCCTCCGACGTCTCCAAACCCTGGAAATCCAACACTTCACACTCCAAGGTGAGCGACTGAAACGCACATGAAAAAGCTGTTTGCTGAGGCAGGGAACACATATGGTTACAAAGCCGGGAGAGAGGAAGCCCTGCCATGTTTCTCTCTGTAGACGCTTTCAAAGGCTGTCACTTTAAACCCGGCTCATCTGCATATGAAACCGCAGGAAATAAAAGAATCATCCTGTAGCTTCATTAATTGCGAGGAGTTAAGCTCAACTCCGACAGCTCCCTCTTAAGTATGTTTACTTCATTTTGCCGTGCATGGGAGAATGATTAAAAAAAAAAAAAAAAAAAATCTATTTTGCTGTGTTTATTACTGTTTGTGCAACAATTTGCATATCACACATCTTCATCTTCCTGGAATGCAAAACTACTCTGAATGTCATTAAAATGAAAATCAAGTCAAGGCTACGAAGCAGGAAATTTGCTCGGCTGCAGCAGGACGATGACAAGAGGACGTCAGACATATTGGACAGTTAGCTTCTTGTAAGACATGATGGTCGGGTCAGATTATATTCCAGTGTCATCACCCCTTTGAGAATAAGAACACAAAGGGCATGGTATATTCTGGCAGCATCTTTAAAGCGGCACAGACTGTGGTTGTTTTATTCATCGTCTCTGGAACAATCTTTTAATCTTTGCTGCCGTCCACCCAACAGCTCCGTGCAGTAACAAACCACTTCTCTACTTCACGCTCAGCGAGTCTCTTTGACCACGATGTTGGACAGTTTGTACACTTAGCACACAATAAAAAAGGGAAAACTTGGTGTTTACTGCATTTCATTCTCTGAGTTTGATTTCTTATTTTGAATCTGCACACACTTTTAAAACTATTTGTCCATGAGCATAATGCACAGCTGGTATTCAGCCATATAGAAAAGTATTGGACAAATAAATACATAATACCAAATGATGAAACAAAACTATATAATATTTTTTCCTCCTGAGTAGGGGTGTCACGATACCAAAAATTCAGTAGTCGGTGCCAATACCAGTAAAATAACACGATTCTCGATGCCAATTTCGATACCACGGTATAAAAAAAAAAAGGATTTTCTAAGATTCCAAAAGCTCATTCTTTGGATGTTTTAATGTCATATACGGTAGTTTAATGTGCTTGCGCATATACTGTGGGTTATATGGTAGTTGCGGACGCATGTGAGTGACATATGTGAGTGACGTCGGCGCTCACGGTGCTATAAAAAAATGGGCATCGTCTGTGTTTTGTTATCTTAGTATCGAAAGGTATCATAAGTATCGGTTCTCGTGACATCCCTACTCCTGAGGCAGATTAACTCTTTCAAATTAAATGACGATCCATCCAATAGTTGTTGTCCTCATCTGAGGATCAATATCTGTAAAAATCGGCATGGAAATCGATCTGAATATTGCTGAATTATTCTGTCAGAACCAAAGTGATGGACAGTAATGAGTAAAGATTCATGTCCTGTGGCAACTGGTTTTAAAACGACATGCTTTCATGGAACAAAACTCTAAAACTCTCCAGCAGGCTCCAGCTGACCGGACTGGTTGGACCAGATTGGTCAAACAGCAGCAGTCAGGTCTGTAAAAGCATAATTAGCTGAGCTTTAACTGGGCAGCGAGCTAATGAGCGGTAATCGCAGCATTAGCCAGATGTTCGCACATCTGTACTCTGGCACATGATCGTTCCCTTTTTAAGTACCACGTTCATCCGCTGGTCTCACGTCTGCGTGATATCCTCAAAAAGTATTTTTCTGTTGATACCGAACCGAGTGAGCTCAGGTATTAAACAGCAGAATGTTTTATATCCTTGTCAGCAGCGGATCTAACAGTCTCCTGCAGTCTGACTCCGGTCAGGCCAGTGGCAAACTGACAACTCTCTCCTAATGATCTCCCAACAGAGACGTCAAGTGAAGCAGACCCAGGGTTTGTTACATGGAGGTTTTTTTTTACCATTCGGTTCTAACTAGTTCAGTGTCTGGTACACACCTGCCTGTTTGGAATGGGACGCTTTTTTTGGTCTGTGCTGATGCTGGTTGCAGTTTTTCTTTCTGAATCTGTTGAAGTGACCTGCAGTAATTGAGCAGTGACAAGTACAGACCGACTGCAGGACTCAGTCTGTGGAACCCTGAAGCTGAAGAGCTCTTCATTACGCTCAGTTTGCAGAAACTGGAGAATCAGGTGTCGATGTCTTGATCAACGATGTCATTTACGATGATGAGTCCCTGGCGCCGCTGCTACAGAGGCGCTACGTCCGAATCGCACCAAATTCCACATGGCACAACCCTGGGCCCTTAACAACACACAGACCAAGTGTGAAGCTGATAGGACGAACAGTTCCCAAGATACGAGAGCCACAGTCCGACAGACAGATATCTGGAATTATTAGACTGATGAACTGATGGTTTTGCTAAAGGACACATTAGACTAGTTCCAAACATTGTGCGATTAATTCAATAGAAATTTAAATGTGTTAGTTAAGTGCTCCCTGAATCCACCGTCCCCGTGTACACAGATTTCTCTAATGTTCAAACCACTTTCCAATTATGTATCACAGAATAATACAGTTTATCGGGTGCATTAGGATTTCAGGCTTGGCCCGTTTGACACGGTTTCCAGCCATCAGCCATAATACCTGTAGTAGTGTAGAAGGTGTAGAGACGGGGGGGGGTCGCTCTGTGCTATGGAGTGGGTTTCTATAATTCAGATTCCCTTCTCCCTCTATTCTCCACACGCACACTCGCACAATCACAGGAGAGAGACGAAACACTCCACAGCGACCAGGTAATCACACATTTCAATCTGCTGCACCATATAACTTCATGCTGCTACAATGACAGCTCTTTGGCTCCCGTTTTTTTTTTTTTTTTTAAAAACTGAAATTCCACCACGCCACTCGGAGCCGCCGCGCCGGTACGTGTCTCGTATGGAAATCTGAAAATGGAGTAATTTAAAAGACAGCGCAGAGGAGGAGGAGTGGAGAGGAGTGAAGGAGAGAAAGAACAGAGAGAGGGAGGAAGAGAGGCCCCGTGGTGCCCGTGGAAATGGCAGTTAAGGTCGGCGGTGGGAATGTTTGGGCTCGAGTCGGGCAGAGCGGCGGCTGGATGAGAGCAGCAAAGTGCTGGGGGGGCTCGGGGGGATACCCTGCACTAAGCTGGGGGAGAAACACACCCTCACACTCACACACTCACACAGTAACACACCGAGAGAAACACTTTGGGTAGAAAGAATAAACAGATCCATGCACACACTCGAGCACACAATACTAAAAACAAACATGTGCAGGAATATAAAAATAAACACAGGATGAGGACGGTGAAACAAAAGGAGGCGCACACATCAACGTGCGCCTCCTTCTCCACGAAAATAAACCGACAATGCGAAACACAGGTCAAGCGTATGAAAAGTCAAAAAAAGCATATTTGAAAAATCCAAAAATATATTTTTCTTTTGCCACTTTTGCGTGATCCGTTCCTCACCTTGACAGGATCCGCTGACTTCCTCAAACCCCGGCTGGCACACGCACTTCCCGATAGGCACCAGCCACTCGCCCTCCGTGCTGCAATGCATCCTGGGAGGCTCGTATAAAGGCAGGGAGTTGTTGACGCAGCGGCCCACCACCTCCACCAGCTGGGAGGCCTCCGAGCCCGGGATGGTGTCGGGGAACTCGGCCAGACTCTTCACCAGAAACGGGCAGCGCTTGTAGAAAACCCGCACGGAGACCAGGGCGATGCAGGCGCCCAGATCCTGGAACGCCAGGTAGAAGCCTTTCCGTGTTAAAGGGCCTAGATCGCGCACTTCGGTGTTGAGCTTCATCACGCGGTCGCCCAGGTCCAGCTCGGTAAAGCTCTCATCAGCGGCGATGGTGTCGATCTTGATGTATCTGCTCTCCTTCATCAGCCGGTCCTCCTCCTCCGTCATGCCCGTCCCGTCCCTCATCTCCCCCTCCTCCATCTCCTCCTCGTCCCCGTTGGTTTCGTAGTAGTACATGTTGAAGGTCTCCTTGCAGGTGCCCACCCCCCCGGGCAGGCTGTTGCAGTCCCTCAGGGTGAACTTGAGCTCGATGAAGACCCGCTGGGCGCCCTCCGTCAGGATCCAGTTGGTGTGCAGCCAGTTGTTCTGGTTCTGCTCCATCACCCGGCACACTTGGTAGGTGTGGATGGGGGCGTAGTCCTCGTCCACTTCGCCGATCTCCTCCCACTGAGGCAGAGAAGAGGAGGAGATTAATGGAGGAAGAGGAGGAAAACAGGGGGAGTGTAAAACTCAGGTTTATTGATGGATGTTTCTCAGGCAGTGTTTTTATTGTAGCTGGTGAAATGGAGCGAGTTTTTAACTACTCTACATACATTCAGTTTAGTGCAATGGTTCCTGCCCAGGACAAGATAAATATGAAGGAGCTGGGGATGATTTATGGGAAAGAAGAAACAAATGCACAAGGAAGTGAAGCTTTCAACTGCCCACTAACAAACGACTGATCCAGTATCCATGCATGCATTTTGTGGAGGTACGAGTGGATCTGCATTAATGGGCAAATGAGTAAAAGTACAAATTTTCAATTTGAATTGTAGTAAAGTGGAAGCATAAGGTAGAAAATCTAGAAAGATGCCAATCGTTTAAGTTTTATTCAACAATGGTACCTGAGTAAATGACCTTAGTCACTTTCTGCCATCGCTAATTGACCAAATGGAATAATCGATACCTTCTGTTCTAAGCGCTTTGTAGAAAAACTTTGTTATATTCCTAAAAGTGAGGAATAAAAATGAATAGTTTCAGTACCAGAGTCAAAACTGCACTAGTATTATAAAAATTCAAATGATGCTCTCAGCAATGCATTTTTTGAACGGCTTAACGGTGGTGAGAAATGTTCGAGAGGAGCTGTGCATGTGCGTGTGTGCGTGTGTGTGTGTGTGTGTGTGTGTGTGTATGTGTGTGTGTGTGTGTGTGTGTAGATAAAATAATCCTCATCCCTTCCACCTCATTTCCTGCTACTGTAACAGACAGAACAGAATTAGATGGGGTTACGGTGGTATATATGCATTTACTGTGAATGAGAGTCGGAGTCCTCGTCAGCAGGAAAAATGATTTAATGTGCACTTATAGGTGTGTTCATCTGTGTGTGCTGTAAAACCATACCTCTATTACGCGTGTGTGTGTGTGTGTGTGTGCTGCCTCAGTGTGTGTGCATATATGTAAATGAATCTGTCAGTTTGTGTGTGTGAGCGTCTGCATCCATGCCCATGTGTGTGTGTGTGTGTGTGTGTGTGTGTGTGTGTGTGTGTGTGTGTGTGTGTGTGTGTGTGTGTGTGTGTGTGTGTGTGTGTGTGTGTGTGTGTGTGTGTGTGTCAGACAGCAGCATTAATTCCCTTTGCAGGTCTCCTGGGACGTGGCTATTATCTGCATCACTAGCACTCTCCCATGGCTAATACAGGCGCTTCATCATGTCACCATAATATGGCCAGAGGGACCAGACTATGATCTGGTGTTATAGCTTAATAGCCCATATTAATCAATCCTCGCTGTGGCTGCTGTGTACAACCTTCTGTCTTTGTCTTCTTCTGCCTCTTCTCGCCGTCTTATTCACCATCTGTCTTTTTTTCCCCTTCTTCATCCCTCCCTGCTTTAGTTTCTCTTTTGTTTTGGGCTTAATTATCTCAGTTTCTCAACCATTTGTGAGTAAACGCAGGCTTTGTCAAGTGCTATTAGACAGCGTGCGAGTTGTTGAATGCTCAATGCCTTTGTGCATGTGTGTGTGTGTGTGCGTGTGTGTGTGTGTGTAATTCTCGTTTTGTGATGACCAATATCAGTTGTAGACCAAGAACGAGGCTATTTCTGAAAAGTGGAGACATTTTGAATGTCAACTTTCCTTTGAGGGGCTCAGACGTGGCTTAAGAGTCAAGGTTGGACTTTGGGTAAAAGGTAGTGTAAAATGCATTATGTTTATGAGGGTCTCCACAAGTATAGATGCAGGAACATACGTGTGTGTGTGTGTGCGTGTGACCGAGCCCCCTATCTCCCCCAGACTTCAGGCCAGTCAGTCCCAGTGCAGACATTAAGCCTCTTACTGGTTAGATCACACAGATCCACCAGCCTGCTCTGAGCTTTGCACAGCTTAACACACACACACACACACACACACACACATACATACACTAACATACACACACACACACTGAAAAATCACCATTGGTAGCCCAGCAGGGAGTTGAACAGATATGACCTTCTCTGGTTTTGCTTTGGAATCAAATGGCTTCAGTGTCTGTGGAGAAAGAGCGGGTTTGCCATTGTTGCCGCTGGAAATCTTCCCGCTCTGCAGCTCCACTGTATTACTCGTGTTTTATTACTAATGGAAATGGGGCTCGACACTCTCTCGGAGCGCTGAAGCTTTTTAAACTGAGTCATCAAACAATGATTTAACATGAGCCATTAGTCTCCAAATAAATACACGGTACAAAACAAGCTGAGCAATGTGCACACACACACACACACACACACACACCGGTGCGTTTGAAATAAAAGGTTAGCAGGGCTCAAGCTCTATGAAACGATATCCCTTCTTCCTTTATGTGATGCATTTAAAACAGGATGGATCTGTAATATAAAAGCCTTTTATATTTGGAGGAAAAAAGACTGGTGGTAGGTTTTTGAGCACTATGAGAGCAAGCAGGTTCTTTTTTTTCCCAGGAGGCAGCAGTTTTCTGTGAAGTTCAAGTGCCCGTTTCATGGGATCTTTAAAGGAGGCGGCCCCCGGTACAAGGTGGGCTCGGCCCTCGGAAGGTCAAGCACAAAGCTCGGTGCAGAGAGCAACACGCCAACACCACAAGGTCAGGACCACCCACACGGAAAAGACGAGTCGCTGCAGAAACACAAACAAGCGCTGAGCGGTGCACTGTTCAGAATCTAATTACAGATCCTGTGTTTGCTTTGTGAAAGATCTGCTTCTGCCTCTTAATGAGTCTGTGGAGTGATCTTGAACCGTTTGGAAAATATAATCTTCAGCGCACAAACCTCAGCGATTCACACAACCTCTTCTTAAAAGGGTCAGCTCACTCATAGTCCAAGAAACAGACATTTTCCTCACTTATCCTTCATGGTATCTAGACCTACAGGTACTTATGTAATTACCTTCACCGAGGAGGTCATGCTTTTATTGCTGTTTGTCTGTTAGCAGGATTACATCCATTCACTTTCTTTAACACTGCGCAATAGGACGTGAGCTTTGGTGGAGGAATGCACTGTTCCTCTCCTTCTAGTCACCTGATGAAGACATATTTCTGTGAATCTCCTGTAATTAATGTCCCTGTAACTCGAGTTGTTGTGTGCCACTTCTATTTTAAGCAAAACATTTGAGATTCTAAAGATTATGTTTACAGCAAAGACTTAGTTGTCTAGAGAATCCAGGGCACTGGTACCTCTGCCGAGATTTTGTTTGTTTGTGACAGGATTACGTAAAAACTATGACACAGATTTCCACGAAACTTGGTGGATGGAAAGGTCATGGACCAAGAAAGAATCTAGACAAAGGACTGTATTTTGTTAACATAGCCAATTTCCCAGGGAATAATTCATGGATCTGTTGGCGGAGGTATCAGCTAAGAAAAATTCCTTTTGCTCAACACCTTGACACATGAAACCAAAATAATCTGCATGAGTAGTTGCCGCTAACCGTAAGATTAAAACTTCTTTTCTTTATTTACTCTTTATTGTAAAACTAATTCAAAAAAGCCAACTGGGAGAATGATCTCCATAAAGAGACCTTCTTCATTCCGGTCCTTTCATCCCCTCTCGTGCAGCCCTGACCTCTCGGTTTCATCTTCCTCGTCTCTTCTCCACCTTCTGCCCTTCTCTGCATGAGCAGTCCCTTCAGGCATAATTCCAGCCCCTCATTAGAGTGTGTGTGCGTCTCATGGACTCTGCAGTGTGTGTGGGTGTGTGTGTGTGCTCACGTGTCACATCCGTCAGCAGACCCCCTGTGGCTGTGCCGAGTGCCCTCCTGGCTGCAAGTCCGTAAAGCCGCCTGCAACTTATTATTACCCCCCCCCCCCCCCGACTCCCACTGACTATCATGACACCCTAATAGATCTGTCCTTCTCACGGCTCACCAGTACAAGAAGCACCCCCACCCACCCACCCACCCACCCACCTCTTTCCCCATCTCCGTCTCCAATTCATCCACTCAAACATCCCTCCCTTCATAATGCACTCCTCTGCCTTTTCATTTCAGCCGTGTCTATCATCATCTTCCCTCCATGTGTCCTCCGTTCCTGCTTCAATTATCCAATCTCGAGTCTAACCCAGAAACACTGTCTGACCACCTCCCCCACTCCTCCGTCTCTCCGTCTCTTCCAGCGTCTGCCCTCCTTGTCCCCGATTCCTTTCCTCCTGCCACACTTCCTCTTTCTAATCTCCACCCTTCTCTCATCCTTCTCCTCTCTTCTACCTCGTCTTCCCTCCTTCAGGGTTCTGTAACGAGCCATGGGGAAACAGAGAGGATCCGTTTAAGCGGCTGCACAACAAATCTCTGAGCAAACACTCCCTGAACTGTTCAAAGAGCCGCTCCTCTTCCTCGTTAGGGACGGGTGCTTTAGAGCCCTGACACAAGAAGCCAACTGTTGGCCGTCAGCCGGCCATCGTCCAGCGTCTGTGCCCGATCATCGCTTTTTCAGTGTGCTCAGCATCTTTGATGCCGGTTCTCATCTGTGGTCAAGTGAGCATGAGGAATCAGAGAGGCAGTGGAGGGAGGAGAGCTCCGGAACCGGCCGCTCTGCCTGGAGAAGCAGTGATTGAACACATAAAGGCAGAATCGTTTACTTTGGTCTGATGTTGGCGGCCGTTTCTGGTCTTTGAGACACATTTTCCAAACGGTGCGAATCTAAAAATCTTTAGAGTTTCAGTTTCTATTGTGCTGATGTGAAAAAGAGAAGAAGTCAGACCTGGAACACGACGTTTTCAGTGAAAACTTAAAAATATCCATGTCTCATAATCGACATCTTCAAACTAGTGTTGCATTAGTGATGTGTGTCCAAACAATTGAAGTTCATCCAAATTTTAAATATATTCCCTAGCCCTTGTTTTAGCCCCATCCCCCCCTTTCGTCTTAAAATACACGCCTCAAGAACCCGTGAAGCATATGGAGGCTTTGAAAATGGAAAAGCAAGAAAAGAGTGGGAGGGGAGATGGTGAGATAAAACGACAAGCAGACGACAGGGGCAGGAAGAAAATGGGGATGCGTAGAGTGAAATAAATGTTTTGGGGGGGGGGGGACGAGGGAGGAAGGGAGGGAGGGAGGGATAGGTGAAGAATAAAAGGAGAGGCGGCGATGCAGATTGAAGGAAAGGGACGAAAAATAAGGGATGAAAAAAGAACACCATCTGCAACATGGTGGGAAGAAAAGACTTCTGTGCCTCTTCAATATCTTATTTAACCACGGTCGACTGCGGCTGCCAAGTGTGAATGCATGTGTGTGTGTGTGTGTGTGTGTGTGTGTGTGCGTGACAAAAGCTGCAGATTGGGCATTGTCGTACAACGGTGCACGTGCACACGATAAGAATTATAATTGCCGACGCACACAGACACAAAAAAAGCATCTGTTATTTAAAATGCCAAACAGGGAATAGATTCATTTTGTCTGACACGTCTTTCAAATCAGTGTCAGACAACAAGTCAAACAGAAAAAAAATAATTTTAATCAACATAAAGTGGAGCTGAATCAGAGAATGTCATAATTAGATCCCTGCATTGTCTTAGCCCGCCGTTAATTTACTCCTCCTCCCTCCGTCTCCCCCCGAACACTGCACTTATTTATGCAGATGCATTGTCGCACCTTAATCACATCTTCATTAATATGATTGTGCACATGGCTGCTTTTGTCAGCACTATCTCTCCCATCGAGGAAGCAGCCACAGAGCGAGCCCGTGATGCGAATACCCGGAGATGAGAAAGCGCTGAGGTCAGCACTATTGGTCGGGCGTGTGTACATTTGCAGCGTGTTTGCCGACGGGAGTCGCGGCTACATGAGGGATTTTCAAACGTGATAGATGGACACATAAATTAAATCCTGTTTAATCCAAACAAGCACCGCGCTGTCAGGCCCACTTGAGGTTAAAGGGAAATTAAGTTTTCCATAGACAGGCGACAATATGGCGAGGAATCTTATGGGTCGATACATCGTCTTCAAACGACAGATTCGATTGTTAAATTACTTTAAACACAACTTCTTTTTCCATTGAAATACATTTCACAAGAACACGAAATAACTTTTTTCCCCAACTCCAGCGAGTCGTTCTCCAATTAGCCATCGCTCGGGGAATACGTGGAAAATGGAAATTCAATTCCTGGCTCGAGAATAATATATTCCACGGTGACTTCCGATGTCTTATTCATGAATTCAATTTAGCCTGATAATGAACTGAGCGTTCTTGGAAATGAAACGACCTTTAACCTTGATGAAAGAAATGAAGCGCCCGCACTTCAAGGTAGAAACCATGAAAGTTGCAGGTTTCTCTCATCATCTCCAGAAAAGTGAGTTTGCTGCTTAAACAACCAAAACTGTGCTCACACGCTGGAGCTGTTCATTTAAGATGGAAAGAATATTTAAATAAGATGTGTTAAATTGAATTTTTCATCCTCCTTTGTTCACTCCACAGTTCTGATCATCATGGATAACTGGGTTTAATGAATTTTCCAAAATGCTGCAAAGATATTTGAACGGCACAAGATGAATGTTTTTTTGTGATATGGAGAATTAAAGGTTTCTAAATCCATTAAGACAAGATATCTGTATAGAGAAACCATGTGTGTCCAAAACCACTAAACGCTAACAACCAAAGACACTTAAAACATTGACAACTTCATGATTAAATAAAAAAACACATTAAAACACTACATTTTCACACTTACTCCATTCTTAGGGTAGGCCACCCATCCCAGGTCCACCATCACCGAGCGGGATTCCAGCAGATTCACTGGTAAGACGAAAAAAACAAACAATCATTAGTCGAAAAACACAAAAGAGAAGAGAAGTGAAAAACAAAAATCAGCTCATTATCTTCGAATCCAGTCAATGTTCACTTGTGACCTGCTGGAGTGGAATTTCTCCAGCATTCACTAATGATCAGAGCGTTTTCAGTCATTAGAAGTATTCAAGGTCAGGATTTGCTTCAGGTGCATCACAAAGACTCACTGAGCGGATTTAAATTACGTTTTCAGAATCTACACCAACTTTACCCCAAACTGAGAATGTAAAGAAAAGAGTGTTTGATGGATCCCAAGACTTTAGCACAGGAAGCAGAAGCTTCATTCAAAACAAAACTTGGTCCCTGGTTTGAAATGTCACTTGTCTATCTACAGCGTTTGTCTCTCTTCTGCAGATTAGCGGAATAAAGAGAATTTTTAATTGGTTTTATACCTGTCACTCAATTCTAAAGCAATTTTTGATCCCTAAAAAACCCCAAAGTCCCTTCAAGAGTAGGAGTCGAAACTTGGCTTTGCCTCGATTGTTGTATTTAAACTTGATAAACTTGTTCAAGCAAGTCAGCGTCGGCTGTAGAGTTGAGTCCATCACCACTCGCAGTGCAAAGCCCATTGAGAAGCTCTGGTCCCTGTTTGTACCTCTGAAAGTGAACCCCTCAGGTAAAATGAAAAGTAACTTCCTGTTTTGATGATAAATAATAAGTGTGTACTTGTGAAAAGTTCTATGCAAATGTTTTCATCGGCAGCTGTTTGTTGATGCATGTCACACTGAGGTGCATCATTATTATTCTCCAACTGTCACCACACTCTCCTGATGCAAGTTTTCCAAGTGGTTTTTACTATACTCAACAACCTCCTGTGGCAATTTTTGAGCAGGACTCATCTTTAAAATTGAGTAATTTCACTACCACCACATCAAATGTCCCCAATCTCCTCCTGTGTGAGCAACAGGTGCATGCTGGGTCAGGCTAAATGCTCAAATACAGACAGAGGAGGCTTCAGCTGGGACGTCTAGGTTTACTTCTACCGGGAGTGGGGTGTGCGCCACCTCTCTGCTGTTTTCAATAATGCCCGTTATGACTGAAGAGCTCATTTTGCTCACTGCTCAAAAACTTAGGAGCGGCTGCAGTGTTTCCGTGGACTTGCAACTTTGGACCTTTACTTCCGCTGCAGCTCTCAGCAGGGAACCATCCCAGACGGTATTCTCTGACTGCGTCGCCTGAACACATCTCTCAAGTCAAAACTAAAAATCCTCCTCTCTCAGCTTCCAGGTTGAAAGCTGTCAAGTGTAATTACCTGACCGCCGCACTCTTCAAAACCCGTTTCCAGTTGCTCTTGTGCAGCAGCGGTGACAGTTAAGTCTTGTGAATTCTGTCTCATGTTGCCCGTCAGTGTGTGCAACTGCTTCTTTGACCGAAAGAGAGGCACGAAAGTTTTTGTGCAGAGAAGCAACTCTGAGCTCAGACGATACTTTTGGAGGCACTTAAAAAGACAAGGGATGCAGGGTCGAGTCCTGCAGCGACGTGAGACTCAGCTTGAAGCTAGTTTAGCGTGTAGCCCGGTCGTGACTATACAGCATGTTGAATGGCATTTTCTCAGACATTGAATTCAGTAAATCTCATTTGAAGCCGTGTTATGACAGCTTCAAAACACGTCTGAGTTTGCCGTGACATGATATGCACGGTCGTAAAACAAGACTCTGGGTTTTCACAGGTCGGAGTTCAGTTTTCTTTATCTCGTCAAAGATAACGTCCGGGCTTGGTCTGCGTCTGACACAGTGTGAACTCAAATCAATAAAAAAGAAAGTCCAACCGAAGGATCCTTGTCTAGATAGCAGAGCTTTTATTTGACAAGTAATGGGAGATGATACAGAGGTTGACATTTGACATTTGAGCCCATAGAAGCCAGGTAGGATCTGTTCAACTTGGGTAGACACTGGGCCTTTTTATACCTCCTGTAAATTAAATCAAGTTTTTCTGCCTCCTGCAACTTTTATGCTCGTTCTGAATGGATCTGTTGATAGGGCCGTGACACTGGCACTGAACATGAGCACCGACGATTCCAATAAAGTTTGTTCCAACAAGTTTACTGCTGTCACAGTTCGACAAATAGAAAGAAACTTAGAAGAAGAAAGAGAATATGGAAGATGCAGACAGTCTAGTCTGTCTGATCTGAAGCGAATGTTCCAGACTACAATTTAGGCCACAACACATACCCCTCCAATAACATTACAGAAAGCTCGATTTGGTCCGTGCAACTGCTCAAACTTCGAAGTTTCGAAAATGCCAAAGATCCAATGGGTCATGTACCAGACTGATCAATGAGTGTTTGAACATGAGCGTGATAACCCCCCATATTCTGCCAGATTCTTTAATTAGTCTAAATTTGTTGCAGATCTTAACATTATAACTTGTTCTGGTTCATCTGCTCATTCCAATCCTCCACAGTGAACCCAGACTCTAGCATGTGTGATCCAGTCCAACCAGCATCAGTAACTTCTCATTAGTTGTAGTCTTCAGACTCCTCTACTGGAATATTCAGTTAAGGGGAAAGGTTCAGCGTCGCTTGCCCTGACTCGAGTGAAAGGTTTTTAACCACTGTCCAACTTAAGCTGTTGAAAAAGGCTCCGTCTGCTTTGAAGTTCACAGCTTCAGCATCGACCCAACTCCAAACGTCGAGCTAGAAAATCTAAGTATAGTTTAATGCTTTTATTTTCTCATAAATTCCTCTTTAAACTAGACATCCAACCAGCTTCTGATCTACAGCGGCAGGGGAGGAATTCAACCGATCTCCTCAACTGAAATATTTGGATTCAAAATACTTCGCCGATTTGGCAAAAATGTATTGAATCTTGGGTTTGAAAATGTCAATTCTTTCCTCTGCAGTAACTGTCAAATTCAAATGAAAGTGAAATCTGAAAAGACATGGAGCCCACCAGCTATCATGCAAATTAGCCCCACACTTCAAAATAATGAAGCAAGAGCCAAGCCGTTGCATGGAGGAAAACCCTAACGTTAACCAGGTCCTTGGAAAGGATGTTGAGCCACTTCAGGACAGGTGTTTTGTCCCTGAGAGGACATTCGGTCCTCACAAGGTCGGGGTTTACACCGGAGGAGGTCCCCATGAGGTAAGAAAAAGGCTAAACACACACACACACACACCACTGTAGTCATACTGTCTGCACTGCTCTACAGAGAATACTAAAAGATGTCCTTCGGAGGCGATTAGACAAGTAATTAGGCCATAAAGAAGAGATAAGTGATGCTGAACTAGATCATAAGGGATAGGTTACCACTCTCTCTCTCTCTCACTCCGAGGATCAAACCACCTCAACAGCTCAGCTGCGACAATGATCTATAACACGCATTAGGAAGAGTCAGCTCCGCAGCATGAATGAAGTGATTCAAAGTCATGTAGTGACATTACTTCAAGGATACTTAAAGTATTTAGAATGTGTTGAAGAGTAAGTGGATTCCCAGCTGGAGGATTACTGATTAAATTCCTCTTGAAATGGCCGCGGAATATTTGATGTGGTCGGTACAAGGCTGCCGGAGTGTTTGTTTTCAATCGTACATGTTGTGGCACTTGAGCAGGTGCAGGGTTCAAGTGCCAGCATCAGAGATCTGAGATCATATCTTACCTTCTACTTCTGAAACTAATCTTCAAGCTATTAAACATAATTTCCTCAACACGTTTCTCTTGTTCCTTTGATTTCTTTCTGTTCCTTTGATTCTGGGATGCTAAAGCTAGATCGGATCGCTTTATGCTTAATGGCCTGATCTCTTTCTCTCACACTTCTCTCAATCCATTCATGATAATTTGCCGCATTTTACCATCATCGTTGGATCCACACCATCACCAACACAAAGCCAAGCAATGGGCTTCGAACTCGCTAATGTGCAGGTTCACGCACACCTCCCATCATCCGCACTCGTTTGACAGCATCATTGATACATTACAACCAGCTGACACAAATGAGAGGCATCTGGCTCCGTGTCGAGGTATTCTCAGAAATTGAAAACCTAATAAGGACAGATGAGCTTTGAGAGAGAGGAGTTATCTACTTGGCAAACCCAGCGTGTACAGTTCTCATCAGTGGTCGAGCGTAACCGCAGGAGATCTGTGGCCTCTGCTAGGAAAATGTTAATATAATAAAAGAAGGGATCAGGACTTCTCTCTGTTCACCTTCTCTTTCCTTCAATTAGTCACCGATCGTGACACAAGATGGCGTGTAGCGGCAAATTAAATTAAATTAACTTTAAGGTGGACCTCAGCTTTAAGGTGAGTTGACTGAGGTGAGTCTGCTGTGTAATGTGAGGACACGTTACGCTGCACGGCCTCAGCGTGTGTCCCCCCCCTCACATTAAGACAGAAATTGGGCAAGTGGCCAGAATCCCTGATGATTCCTCAAAGATGTTGAAATAGATTTAATCTTACTTTATTTCCAATTACAATACATTAGCCCAATGACAGAATAGCAGCTATTTTAATTACGGGCTCCTCTCTCCTTTTCCAATTATGTATGCAGGGGTATGATTATACACTGCAATGTAAATATGGGCCAAATGAATCTTAAGATGTGTGCCGAGTGGCAGCCTCTGGCAAACGCTTGGTGCCGGGGTGAGGTGTTTAACAGTTTATGTTTGCTAGAATAGAAGTTCCTCGGCCTCATTCGAGAGACGTCACACTTCAGAGGAAACAAATCAGGTTTTTGACGATGTGCCGTCGCAGAGCAACAAAGGACGCACTCGATAAATGAGGAGAACAAAGACGGCGAGTGTCGGACTAATTCTGAGACGTGAAAGATCAGAGGTGGATGTTTTCGAGAAGCGACTTGTCTTCCATTGATTCGCAATATTGTCACAGTCTAAAGCCTGGATTTATCAAGGCTGTGTTTTACCCGCCTCTAGCACATCACTGGATGAATTGCCTTGGTTTGGGGAAACAAATTCTCTTTTAAGTGATTTCTTAGAACTCCTAAAATCAGCTTACACCCACATAGAGTTCTACTTTATCCCATTAAACACATATTTACAAGTCGATCAACCCAAAACACTCAGCATGCTCACTGCCTCTGGTACAAACCCACACACTCCAAGTGAACTTTAACCATTTCCTCCTGCCAAAGGAAGCCCCTGCAAAACCACATGGACGATAAACCCTCGTCCCACGACCACATATATAGTTTATCACTTTTGTGACCAAATAAATCTGCCACGTAAAGAATGAGGAGGTTGATGAATGTCGCCCCCTTTTCCCGGATGATGCCGTCCAACGGCCTCAGACAATGGAAATTCATCTCCAGCTATTATAATGCTGCTCAGCCTGCAGACAATAGCGTGGGAACAATATCTGACATGAGAGTTTGACATATGCTCACATACTTTTAAACTTATTTTTGTCTAAACCCTGATCCTTGACACATTTGTCTTAGAAGGGAGATATGATGTGTGCAGTATTATTTGAGATGGAGCAGATTAGTTTACAGTTTGCAACCAAGTGCAGGTATATGAAAGTGACAGAGGCAGATGATGAAGGTGGACACAAGAAACTGTTCCAGACATTCAGTGACAGCAACTACTGAACCTTCTTGGCTGGAAGGTGCTTTCCAGAGGTCAGAGATTTAAATGTCCACAGCTTTAAAGACTAAATCAGATTTAAGACTTTGTCCCAATTATGACAAAGGGATGAATTGAGGTCGATTTAAACTCAGTACAGGAAACCAAAGCAGAGGAAACGGGGATTACTGAAGTGCTATTTTCTTCTTTATGCTTATGAAATGTAGGTCAATTAACAGACAACGTTCAGACGAACACTTTCCACCCTGCACAGGAACGTGTTTCTGAATTATCCATTTTCGCAGCTCTCTGTGCCAACGACTGATCTCTGGATTGAACCATGTTCTGTTCAAATGTCCCTTTCTGTCTTTATTTTGTTTATTTATATTGTTTTTATCGTTTGGAAACTGCTGTCACAAACACCATGAGCTCAAATCCAATTTCCTCTCGATCTCCTTCTCTGTGGAACGGCGACGCGAGCGTAAAAGCCACCTTGGGCATCCGGAGGGACACAGCGGACCTTCAACCGGACAGACAGAGACAAGTCCAAACCCCCCCATGGTCGTGCGTTAAAGCTGCGTGTCTTACCTTCATTTGCGGGGATGCACCACGCAAGACTCCAGACCAGCGTCCACGCCACCAGCCGCACGCCACAACTCCTCCACCAGCGAGATGGCATGGCGCATCCAAAAAGGGAAAAAGGCAGAAGCAGTTAAACCGGGTTGGAGGGTTTTCTTATTTCTCCTCTTTGACCCTAAACAAAAACACTTTCAGTCAGCACGGAGCGGAACGCTGGGGAGAAACCATCGCAGAGCTGGGAGAGCTGGGAGCTCATGTTCTGCACAGGGTGGAGGGGAAGAGGAACTGAGGAGCTGCGTGCGCTCCGGGTTTGGAGAGGGGCGGGGAGGGGAGTGTGGGGGGGGGGGGGGCGGGGTGCGAGCGCAGAGTCTCTCCAATCACAAGCCCCCCCCCCACAGGTGAAGCCCATTACCTCCGGACACGTCTCTCCGGAGGGATCAAAACCTTCTCCTCACAAGGTTACCACATCCGAATGGAATATTCAAACTTGGAAACTTTCCATGGGAATTAACAGGAATTAACGGGAATATACGGAAATATACGGGAATTAAAGGGAATAAACTGGTAATGTTGTAGGTAATTTTTACTAACTGTATTTACCTTGTCATATACAGACATAAATATAAACATTTTGTTTTGTCATAGGCTGATTTGAGCCCTGAGGAAACTTTGGGCACTTGACTATATGCTTCTGCATCGTTGTGTCATTCTTAACATAGGTCTTTGCACAGTATTTTCAAATGTACACAGCCTTTCCTTCTACATTGGATGGGGTGAAATGTCTCCACACATGAGATAGGTCACGTGGCTTTGTTCTGTAGAAGAAGATGAGAAAAAAATTTGTAAAAAAACACTAATGCAATGCCAGAGATATAAATAGTTAGCCAAACAATTGGAATCGTATGTAAACATATTTTACAATTGATGGATAAATGAATGGAAATAGGCTAGATGAACAGGTGAACAATCCTCAATCAGCATGCTAATATATTTTCCCCAGTAATATCATCGTAACTTACCTGACTAGTCCTGCACACTACAGCAGGCCTCAATAGCCCTGCTGTAGAGTGAAGGATGCTGGGAATTATCTGTGCATGTGATGGAAGAATGCACAGTGGAGGGTTGAAATTCAACCTGCAGCGTGTGCTGCATTTCATACATCTTTACAATAGAGTTTTGAATGATGTTTTTATTGCTCAGCGTTTAATTTGCCTATTTTATTATTTTTTTTTCAAAATTCCCAAAATTCCCGAGCTTAACTTCCCATGGAAAGTTTCCGGAAAGTTTCTGGAAATTTACCTGGAAACTTTCCGCCCCTTTGCAACCCTAAACGTCATTAATGGAAACATTAGAACAGATCTCTTAGTTTTCTCGAAAAGGGATTGAGTCTCCCTCTGCAACTACAGGTTATTTATGAATAATCTTGGTATATAAAGGTAACAGTTTTCTGCAGAGGTGTAAGCATCTGTAGAGATGTTACTAGGTCAGAGTAAAGGATGGAGCACAACATGAATTAATGATTCCAGGTCCGCCTACGATAAAATCACATGAAATCATGCAGCCGCTGCCCGAGAACCCTCGAGCAAACTATATCACATCAATATTTTCTGCACCACTGACAATAATTCTCCGGAATCCAACAGACAGTGGAATGAAATGGCTGCAGGACATGTAGAGATTTGCAGATTCAAGACAAATATGGAGAGATCTTTTATTATTATTTATTGGCCTTTTTCTTATCTTCAACCTTGATATACGTTCAGTCCAGTTATTAGAACCAGTGCATTTGCACATCACCACACTGGACCGGATGATGGCGCCTTGTGTTTTAATCATTATTATATTTATGGCTTTATGAGCCTGCAGTCTAATTGCACATGGTGTGAACGTTGGATATCATTTTATCTAACTTTATAAAGTATCTCTGCATTTAATATCTAACGTCGGTTACAACATGTGACATCCTCTTTCTTTGTTGTTAAATGGTTTTGGTTAAGATGTGATCTGTACTCTATAATGCCAGTAGAATAGAGATGGATAAATTCCCTAGGAAACACCTGATTATATTCAAGACCAAAGTTTGAGAAGTGAAGAATTGCTGGAAAATACTAACTTTTAACAAAGGAATTATCCGTCACGTCTTTTTACATGAAGCATCAATTAAGGACTACATTTTTGAAAACTTCTTGAAAATACAAACTTTTGAAATACCAGAGTTTGGACCTGGAAAGTCATATCACACATCACGACTCAACAACTGAATAGAAATGTCTTTATTTTAAACATCGTGTAAATATATGACGTAATCTCTTTAGTTTTAAGCCTCTTCAGTTGGTGAGAAAGTTCTTGTGTTTCGAACCCTGTGAGTTCCACCAGTGAGAGGTGAAGTCAGAGATGACCTTTTGTGGATGTGCAGTGACCCGATCACTGGCAACTTTCTACGTTCCAGGACTCAGAGTGAGCACTATAGGCTCCATGGTGCTGGGATTATCACTGTCAGTCAATTCAATGCACCAGGACAAACTGGACCACAGGCAGTTAAACAGGAACTGGTTTCAAATGTTCTCATGAAGGTTCCTTGGCTAAGAAACCTCAGATCACTATGGGTGAACCACAACTGGGTAGCACACACACACACACACGAACACACACACTTAAATAATGTTCACGCTCTGCAGAATCTGAAGCTGTGAATGACAGTTTGTTCCTTGTCTGCTTTCTAGTTAAATGAATCTCTCCTCTTGTACAGTTCAAGCTGTAAATCATGTGTTGCGTCATCCTGGTTCTCAGTGTTTCACATTAATTTGTATTCAGAAGCTGTGAGATGCTGTTTGATGGTTTCTGGCAATGGCATCGTGGATTTTGAATTTCTCTTAAATCTTCCCCTCTCTCTGATATCTCACCATCTAACTCACCCGCCATGTCTGCACTGATGCAAACATTCCAAACTAACTTTGTCCTCTGTGGTTGAGCCGCTCGTCTTCACACAAACTACGTCACTAAAGTGAAGATTTTTAACAAACTCCTGTTTCTGTGTATTTGTGTGTCAACGGGAAACAATGACATTACAACTTCGCGGTGAACAATGGCGTCTATGAACCTGGATTCGCCTACGTTTGGTTCCCACTGTCTAATTACTGGTTTGCAGCTTAATTTAGCATAACTGCAACATTTTACCGGTGACCACAGGCATCTGCTCTGCCCGACTTTGAATCGGACCACCACGCTCTTCTCCGATATTTGCCAGATTGTTGATGTGGACTTTATCACAAACCTACGCTTGTTGTTGTTTTTGTGTTCTCGTCTGGTTCGAGGATTATAAAAAAATCTGCATCACTAATAACAAGGCCTCATTCTCTCTCAACTTTCTCAAGCAGATCATTCTCTCTTGTGTTTCTCTTAGTTTTTGCGCTACCTTTCTATTTTTTCCTCCCCATCTTTCTCACGGTGGGATGTGATTCTTTGATTCCGGGTGATATTCCTGTGGCTTATGCTGCTGACACCTCCTACGCTCCTTATGTATGCACAGACACACACACACACACACACATACATACAGACATGGATGAATACACAAATGCACTCATTCCTCTCTCCCCTACGCTAGAAACATAAACACTCAGCGCTCCCTGACCCTGCTGCGACCTTTCTTGTCGGCCTTAGACGCGCCGAACCGGCACTAATGCTCTAATTTAGCCTCAGATGTGAGATATCACCTATTCTACAGTACACGATCAACATTGTTTGCCAAGCGCAGCCGTAACCGTAGGTGCAAAGCCGGGGTGGTGGTGTACTGTGGGCGCGTGGGGGTCTGATCAGCCCTGACAGCGGGTGTGGAGGTGGTTCTGGGATGCCAGGAACTGTTGTTGTCTCCTGGAGGTGTCGTCGGCCTAATTCTATAAAATGTCTGCGGAGGGAAAAAGTGCAAGAAAAATCCACCCCCCCCCGAACCTCAAACCACCGACTAACAATCAGCTACGGTGATTTATTTTGTCATTTTGTTGTTCGGGGATGTTTTTTTGGTTTTTGTTTTATCCCCTGGGTGGTCGGAGAATGAGAAGATGAGGTGAAGTCAGTTTGAGTTATTCCAAGATCAGCTATGGGGATTGTTAAAATTAGAAGTAAACTCAGAAGGAAGGTTTGAATAGAAGCAAAGGTTTGGAATGTATAAGATATACATGATGCAGAGGATTTATCATGAAACCAAAACTGCAAAACACATTATCTCCACATATCAAAGAGTGATAAACTCAAAAAGAGTTTTTTAGTTATTTATCCAAAACCCGACTATATTTCTCATTTTGAAACATAGATTTGAGTTGAATCTTGTGACTTTTTCTTTCATGCCTCACATATTTGTATCCACATAATGTCCTCTCCAGGCGATATCATTTTAATTATTATTACTTTATCTTCATGCAGAACAATTATTGGTGGGACTGGTGTTGAAGCTAAATGCAAAAAATGAAGCCAAATCATCTTGATCGCCCCCTGGTGACTGGCTGCAGAATATAGGTCATGAACACTGCTTCCTCCATGTTGGTGAGTGGCCCTGGACCGAACTAAAGAGTACAACTTGATTAAATCTTGTCATTTTAGCAACTGATGTTTTTTCAAGTGTTGATGTCTCTGATAAGTTTGGTTTGAATCAGTTATTTGATGCTATGAAAACAGGGTGAAACCTCATAAATAACGGCTGAGACAGTTTTCGGCCTCGATTCACCAGGATCACGACTGCACAACTTTTTCTAACCATCAATTTTTTTCTTTAAAGTAGCTAAAATTTTTCCATCCAAGCATATTCTTCAAATGCTTTTTAATATTTGTGTTACCATTATTTCACAGAAAATCTAAATATCAGAAAACAGTTGCTGTTTTGCAGAAAATAGGTGAGGAAAAGATATTTCTCAAGCATCTCTCTTCACCTCTGATTCCCTCTGACGGCTCAGACTGTCTCTGGGGAGGAACAGGCCTGAAGACATGCTTGAACCTCCGCCCCCTGCTCCACCCACACATGCTCACACTGAACCCCCATTCCCAAAAATAATCAGCTTTGGGGCTTTGACCAGCTGGCCTCTGGTGCAGGGAACTTTGGGATTTTGCAGAATGCCACAGCAATATGTGGTGAGACATCGCTACACATTAGGGCCTCCGGAGCAACATCTCCAGTAATCCCTGTGTTTTAGATGTGCAATATTTGTATATTTGATATATTTCCTCCGCTGTTATACCCCCAGCAACATAAGGGGTTTGTCAATTTGTTGGACGTGAACATTTCTCCTCATGAAATTGTAAATATATTTGAACATTTACATTTTAAACTCAACTGGAAACAAGTAGCTTTATAGCTTTGCACCCAAATCGCAGATGTTCTGGTGGCAAAGAAAAAGAAAACCTTAACAAACCTAATATCCGGTTATCTCCATATAATGATGGACCCTTAACAGACATTTCCTTTAAGCAGGAGAAGCATACGTCTAATTGCTGAGCTGAATGATGGCTTCATTCCATTTAGATGTCCCAGTTCCAGGGCCCTGCTATTGTGCATGCTGGCTCTCTGGCAGTGGCTCGCTGGAGCACTTGAATGAAATAAAAGAGCCGTAACTGATGTTGTTGGTTGCACCTGCTTTTTCTGACGAGTATAAATATCCATCCTTCCATTATCTATATTCTGCTTATTCTTCCAGGGCCGTTGGAGCAGCTGACAGTGGACGAGAGGCAGGTTGGACAGGTCACCACCACATCACAGGGCTGACACATGGAGACAAACACCCATTCATGCTCATGTTCACACCTACAGGCAGTTTCGAGTCATTAATCAACCCGAGGCATCATGTCTTTGGACTGTGGGAGGAAGCTGGAGGATCCGCAGACACACGGAGAACATGCAAATTTACGTAGAAGAGTCTCGAACTCAGAACCCTCTGGCGACAGTAGTTCCTTCAGCAACATCATTGACAGACATGAGGAAAAATATCTCCAGCAATATTGTTTCATTGCCGTGTTCTCAGACAGAAAATCAGAAAGAGACAATCTATAATAAATCTGTCTGACTGTCTGTAGCTTTTTTTATCTCGAGAAACATTCATCTTATCAGCTTCACACTTGGCGTTTGTGTTGTTATGGGTCCAGAGAAAACCTGTGACGAATAAATTGCGATCTAGAGACGTGATACATTCAATATGAATAATTTTGAATAAACAGGTGCTGTGTTGAAAAGACAATGAAGGCTGGGTTCAGGGTTCTGCGTATTGAGTCGGCAGCAGCGGTGGTGCAGCTTCAGGTTCTGTGGACTGAGTCCTGCAGCAGGTCTTTAGAAGGTTTAGAACATCCACTGCACTCGTCATCCACATGTGACCGACTGGGATCCCTCTTCACTGAGGAGACGAGAGACGATCAAGATGGTGTGAACCACATCATCTGTGAAACTCCTTCTTGTCAGTGTGCACCTCTGCAGACTGACTCAGCAGCTTGGAGAGGTGTCAGCAGCGGGACTCTGACAGAACCATTCCGTGAAAAACGACACATCTTGCGTGTTTCTGCTGTTACGTGACCACGGACCACCACAAGCAGATCCCATGCAGCGGGAAGAGACAGATTAAACACGTCAGTCTTCCTCTCCGCCGCCACCGCCGTGGTCTTGCTCCACTTAAACTAACCTGCTTCCTCTTAGACGGTTTGCTAACTACTTGACAAGTTATCAAACAAAGTTCTGCTCCTCACATTCGCTGGCCTTTTTTTGACCCCGAAACATGGAGCTCTTGTTTTGGGCTTATAAAGAAAGGAAGCACACATAGGAACACACTCACACACTCACACGCTCACACTGACACGCACACATGCACACAACCCCCTGGGCATCGTTAAGCCCTGCTTAGCAGCTCAGTGAGGCTGGCAGGCAGCGCTGCTGATATTCTCTCTCTATTTTGGCTGCTCCCCTCTGCACGCTGCTCCAAATCCTACTGCTCTCTTTTCACACGTTTTATCTCCCTACTCAGGACCTACAGAATATATATACTTTATATGAAAAAAACAAACAGCGTGTAGGGGCTGAGGGATGAGTTACCCCGAGTGCAATCCTTGGAGAAGACAATGCCAGAGGGTTTGAGAAGAGCACAGCAGAGATACCCTGAAAAACAAAGTGCTTTGACTTGGATCCCGTCTTTTTGCAGCCACAGAAACACTTACTCTTTTCTCATGGTTATTGTATTGTTCCAAAAACGTCATGGGAAAGAAGACACAGTATCCATTCACTGATTAAGAATTAAGAAAAGGGAATTCAGTATCTCCACCATCAGTCCACTTATGAAATAACATTTAAAATCATTAGATCCAGATTCTTTATTTTGGATTTGCACTAAATTTCACACACCTGTAAATATCAGTCCCCGAAACATGCATCAAGATCATTGAATTATTCCCTTAGAATATCCCACTGAGTAAAGGAAAAATAAATCCTGGATCTGCCCTCTTATCAAGATCTGCTTCAAAATGTAATGGACTCTTCCCTGAACCGAACCGCATGATTCCACCAAGTTTCGTAGTAATAGGTCTATTAGTTTTTGCTTGATCCTGTTCATAAGCACACAAACAAGCTACAGGGGCACTCCGCAGCTCATACCTACGTAAATGTAGGAAAGAGTAAATAACATGAGGTTAAAGTGTTTGATTATCAAACACTAAAATCACAGAACATTAAATAAAGGGATGTGAGTGCAGCTCAAGCTGAACAACCACCTCTCAAACTCAAACCTTTCATAAAAAATTCAAAAGATAAGACTAAATATTGTTATTTCACATAAAAAAACTACAAAAAATCAACACAAAAACAAATCTCCTGAGCCGGATTCAAAAATGTAAAATAATTCCCTTCATTCCCTGACAGACAAGTGGGATCAAACTGCTGCTCCTGACCCGTCACCGCTCCATGTTTACCGGGGAAGAATTCCCTCGGCGCACCAATGTTGAATCAGCGCCGTGTTATTTTTAGGACATTTGGAGAAGCACGATCGTGGATTCATCCTCCAGGTTCGTGCGTCTCCATTCACAGGACTCGGTGTCCGTGGTTCGATTTCACAGACGTCAGCTGCAGCGCCGGAGACGAGGCTGCCACAGAGTTAACCTGAGTTCAGAGCAGCCATGTTGGAGTTATATAACCCTCCTCCTCCTCCTTTACCCCCAACACTTTGGCATCTTTCTCTATCGATTGCATCCATTTCCCAGAGGCATGCCCCCTCCCACTCCATCTCCCCCCTTTTTTTTATCTGTTTCATCCCTTTTTTGTCTCCTCCAGATTCCCCCCCTTCCCCTTCCCACATTCATCCCTGCACTTTTCTGTCACTTTTTCGTTTTCACTCCCTCAGCTTTTTTCTTCCACTAACAGATACAGTACAGCCTCTTTTCTCTCGCTCTGGTGCGAGGAGCATACATTCGTCTGTTCTCTCTCTCTCCTCTCTTCTCGAGCTTGCAGCCTCTTATAAGGATTTGTAAGCACGTCTGAGGTCATGAAACAGTTCAGTAGACCTGGTTCAGGACGAGCCGAGTTCGGTCCTGATGGTTTGTTCTGCTCCAAGCATTCTGCTGCACAGCTTCCTCTGCTGCTGCTAAACATCCACGTCTCTGCAATTAAAGTGTTTAGTACAGATTTTAATCATAAATCATACAATCTACGCCTGAAGCTATTAAAACAAGACCAACAGAGTATATGAAATTCCATTGAAGCTGAATCCAGAATAAAAGTGTTGAAGTCACAGGAAACCGATAGGACACGACACACACACACACACACACACACACACACACACACACACACACACACACACACACACACACACACACACCCTGGGGGTTCAGGACAATTCAATCAATTGTTTATGTAGTTCAATGGCGTTGACCAAAAAACGTTCTCTCTCTTTTCATCCCTCAGTTTCAGAGTTAGACAGAAAACATCACAGAACAGCTGTAGTATGTAGTAAACATGAAGGGGTAAGCAGGACACGAGTGACACAAACCATTCAACCAGCAACCTAAACTGTGATGAAACAACACCAAATACTGACTTAAAATTATTTTGTTTTCACAAAGCTTTGGTTGAGCAGCTTCAATTATCACTCAAATTCAGCAGGAGTATGTACTTAGAGAAAACAAGGGAAATCCAAAGAACTGCAGGTGATGTTACCATAGAGATGTTTGTTAGTAGCCTTCAAGAGCCAGAATAAAAACAATCTTTATATAACAGCAGCTTGGAAACAAAATTCCAGTTAATAATCTAATAACCAAAAATTATGTTATAGTAATTACAGTCATAATTCTGTTTTCTGTGCTCAGGGCCTACGATGGCAGAGCAACTGCCTGGAGTATTTTTTCCCATATTGAAACAGAAATAAATATTCTGATGAAGTGTAATAAGCAAAATCAATATATTCCAGCATGAAGTAATTGCTCACCAGCCTAAAGACTCTATCCTCATACATACTGTTTCTGTATTTATCTCCTCATAACATTTCCTCCCGCTGAGATGCCCACGAGCCTCCTGCCCACACGTGCACATGCTGCTTCATTTGAGTGTTATGTGAAAATAAATGGGTCCCTATAGAGCAATAACAGACGGGATGCTGTGTGTTCGGAAAGGATATAAAAGAGGGAGAGTATGGATGGAAGTTTCCTGGGGAATTAACATATATAGCAACTCTCACATTAAACAGAAAACAGCTATAGTCTCATTTATATATGTTTAAGAATCATGTCTTGGTCTAATTGAGACCACACACTCAAACATTTCATTTTACATTTAATACGTAAACCCTGATTATTCTCAACGAAAAGCCCCGACTTCCATCCCAACACAAACCTCACAACTTCTCCTAAATCATTTCACACTTTCATAATGTTATGCTAATGTAGTTCTAACGTCTTGTTTACTGCGTCGGCTGATTTGCAAAAAAACACCCAAACAAAACAAAAACACCTACTGATTGAATTTGATTTACATCACTCACATTTAATATTCATTTCCCCTGTTTAAACCAATAAAACACTTCACTGTTATTCTTTTTGTACATTTTAAAGAAAATGTAAGGACATATATTCGGGACACAGCACATTGGTGCAGTGGTTTTGCAGCAAAAGGGTTCAAGGTTCAAATCCCAATTTGTCCAGGGTTCTCTATGTGTGGAGTTTGTACTTTCTCCTTGTGTTTGTGGGGTGACATTAATAAAGTATATAAATAAGTCTATAAATAAGTCCATCTATCTCTACAGCTTCTCCTCTGGGGGACAGAAGGTCACCAAATCAAACCCTCACATCCACAACAGCAACCATAAATGGTGATGAAACATGTTACAGTGGCCATATTGGATTTTCTACATAAATACTCAATTAAATTATGACATCACATCACCCGTTTGTCCTTTAAAAATCGTAATAAATCGCATTAGGCGTCACACCTCGTCTTACTGAAAAATTGAATCGTGAAAGCCATGAAATTTCCCTTCACTGGTTGGACGTGCCGCTGGTGTCGTGCTGTGAAACCACCTGAGCACCAGGGACTGGGATTTGCCACAGTCCGGGATTTAACTGCGCTCTTATTCCTGCGATTGTCTGACGTATCCACGAGGGAGCCATATTTTTCCGTACCTTGCAAAATCGATTCATCGCGCTATTGTGTGGTAGAAAAATGAGCCGGTAATTAAGGCCGGTATAGCCGGGGTCAGGGGCTATCTTCCTCAGCAGATTTCATTCTTACACAGCTTTTGATTCACTTTCTTCTTTCGTGTATTATGTGATTGAAATCTTTGTGCTTTAGAGCCTCACTATTTCTATCTACCGCACATTGCCAGAAATAGGAATAACAAAGACGTGCAGCTTAGCGCTTCACCGCCGAGGTTAAACATTTAATTTGCCGTGGAGATACAGATGTAGGCTAGCCGTCTCCTCCTTGGAACTGCACACGAAGAAGCTCGGGGGCTGTGGAGGAGGCAGCGGTACGATGCCAGTTTAGACCAGCACATATATTCGGTGCCGGTGTCGCTGCCGGATGCCCACAGACGCAGATGGTTCTGTGGCAGCGCGCCGCCTGCCAGGAGCGAGCTGGCACAGCTGGTAGACCCTGCAGAAGCTCTTTAATAACAGCTTGTGTATGGGCTCCGCTGGATGCTCGCAGCGCATCACTGAAAAATTAAGCCTGATGTGCTCAATAGGTCATTCATTACTTTGCCATTTGCATCTCTCGACATTCGAGTGCTCCGCGGTGAGGTGAGGAAAGTGTCACATGTGTCGGAAAAAGAAATCTGTTTCCCCTTAAAGGTGCGAATAAGCAGCGAGATCCACCGAACTCAACCACATTTACAGGAGAGTCTCCTCTGTGGAAAAACAATGACAACCGCAACTGACTGCTTTA
Source organism: Limanda limanda (assembly GCF_963576545.1). Lineage (NCBI taxonomy): Eukaryota > Metazoa > Chordata > Actinopteri > Pleuronectiformes > Pleuronectidae > Limanda > Limanda limanda. Next base: position 7,083,918 of record NC_083636.1, read on the forward strand.
GTGATAACACCAAGGATTCCTGAAGGTCAACACGGTAGTAATTTTCATGTTTCGAACGCTGTCCATTAACCATATGCCATAACACATTACATCGCCCGTATTCTGTGTCAAATGTGGCTACTTGGGATGCAAAATAAATTTTTACTTAAAAAGCTCTACGCAATCTCGTCTCATCAGGCCTCGTCATTCAGCCGCCAGGGGAGCGGTGGCACAGCTGGCGGCGCTGCAGCGGTGCCGGAGAACAGCTTGCAGACAGACATATAGGACAGCGATGAGCAGGGACATAAAAAGGCCTTATGGCTTTATGTTTCTTTTATGTGCTCGGAGACTCGCGGCCAAAAAATGTCCAAACCACTCATTTTTGAAGGAGACCTGGTAGTTCCTCAAGGCCCAAGGCTCCTTGATTGATATTAGACTAAACACTGATAATGTTTTAAAGTAATTATGGATCTTATTCATCTAAGAAGAATGAAAACAATGAACAATAAATTTAAGCTGATCGACCTAAATCTGCTTTGTGGAAAAGGAGCTGAGAGGTTTTCTTTCCCTTGATCAATGTGCAGTGATGCAGTGACTGTAAAAAATATGATAATTTTTACCGTTAATATAACAAATGATGGATTGAATGACACCTCTTGAGGGATCTGTGTTATCTGCTTGTCTTCAACCAGTAGCAACATTCGAGTGAATTCATGCAAGCACTGGGCAGATGACAAAAAAAACCTTCGGAGCATGTCAGCACTCCATTATAGATCTTCACTTGTATAGAAATATGGAATTGAATTCTGCACTAAGTCCTTTCATCGCCACAGAAAGAGAGAAAAACGAGGATTAAACGCCTCATCAACAAATCACAACAGCTTGGACCCGGCTGATGTCGTCCTTTGTGACAAATGTGATCATCAAACTGGTCAATTATGCAGAAACAAATCTTCTGCGTTGTCCCGGCAGCACAAAGAGCTGATGGACAGTGGTGGGACCTTTAATCAAGATCACAAACCATGACAACCAATGTGGTGATGACAACACTCCCTCACTATACATCTCAATTCAAATCAGCTGGCTACAAAAGAATTCTTGTTATTGTGTTCCCTAAAGAGTAAAAGATATTTAAAAGGTGAAACTCACATTGAATTGAATTGAAATAAAATAGTTTGAAAAGATTGTGGATGATGTCAGTGCAGCATCATTGTTATTTAGCATATTCATATTTATATATATTTATATATTTATCTTGCTCATAGTGTATTCATCGTTCTTATATCATACAATATCTCTTAATACTGTAATATTCCATATATATTTATTATTGTACAGATCTTATTTATTTACATATTAACTTTAAATATGCACATACTCTGCACTTTTACTGCCTTTTTTGCACTTCTGGTTAGATGCTAAACTGCGTTTCGTTGTATTACTTGTACAATGACAATAAAGGTGAATCTAATATAATCAAATCTAATTCTTCATGATGCAGAATTGTCAAATAAGAAACAGAACAAAACACATTCAGTTCCATTACGAGTCCAACGCTGACCGAACCGGGATTCAAACCAGGAACCTTCCTGCAGGAAGGAATCTACAGCTGCCCATGCACATTCCAGCCATCACTTCCATGCTGCTGTCAGAAACAATAAATACCACAACACATTTTACATTTCCATCCATCAGCCTGATGATAACACTCTGTTACTATACATCTCAATTCAAATTGGTTGGTTACAAAATAAAATGTGGACAGAAGAATTCTTGTTATTGTGATCCTTAGAGGATAAAATATAGTTAAAAGGTGAAACTCACATTAAATTGAATGGAAAAAAAGAAATTGGACAGATTTTGGTGTTGGTGGATGATACCAGTGCAGCATCATTCTTCATGTTGCAGAATTGTCAAAATAAGAAACAGGTTCAAAACACATTCAGTCCCATTAAGAGTTAAGAGTTCAAACCAGCAACCTTCCTGCAGGGAGGTATCTACATCTGCCCATGCACATTCCAGCCATCACTTCCATGCCGCTGTCAGAAACAATAAATACCAGAACACGTCCATCCAGCAATAATCGGTTCCACTTGGCTGGAGCTGGTCCCATCTGGACACTGGACGAAGGGCATCCCCCCGTTTTATTATCTTTATTATTACATAAAATATGAGTATATATATATGGGCTCCAAATGAATTCCGGCACATTTGTTCTCATGCATTGTCAGTCAACCCCCCCCCCTCTCGCTTTCCCTCTCCCACAAACAGCGCACACATGAGGAGAGGCAAATTAAAGCTTCAAAGCTGTAAACGCAGGGAGAGATTGAAAAGGAGAGAGAGAACCCCCCCCCCCCCCCCCCCTTCAGCGGTGTAATGACCCCCTGGTGGCTGTCACAGCTAGTTAGCTGCGCCACCATGACAGCTTTGTTAGGTGTTCCATCTGTTTATGTGCAGGAATTTTTTTTTCCATATTAAACCGACGCCTTTTCATGTCTATTTCAGTGACTATTTCACAGTCTAATGAGTTTGTGCATGTTTTTGACTCGTACCTGCGCATGCACATCAATTCTGCTGCTTATTGCCGCGCGTGTGTGTAGATACATTTGCAGCAGGATAATAGCAGGTATCATGGGTCTGTGTGTGTGTGTGACAGCCACATGCTGGTTATCCTGGTGAGGCAGCTCCCTCCAGTTGGGGCCACTGAGACGTTCTTCACAGCCGGGCTCCGTCCCGGACAATACCCATTCTCATCCTCCCGTAATCCCTCCATTTCTAAAGGGAGGAGAGGGAAAAGGGGAGAGAGGAGTCAGGCAAAGGGAAAGAAAAGGAGAAAGAGAAGAAGATGGGAGAGAGAGCAGGAGGGTATAGAGGACGCTGGAAGTGAGATGATGAGGGGAAGTGAGGAGGGAGATTAAACAAAAGTGAGGGAATGAGATTAAGAGGAACAAAGTGGGAAGAAAGAGGGATAAGCAAGAGGAAAAAGAGGAAACAGGAAGGATGGATGTAAAGTGGGGAGGTAAAGAAGTGGAACAGACCATTCTTATGAAGGGCGCATGAAGAGAAGGGAAAGAGGGAATACGTGGATTTTACTATTCTAAAGAGATAAAGGAGGGAAACAAGATGGAGATGGAGAGAGGAATATCTCACTGGTTGTGGTGACAGCTCTGGGGCTTTGTGAGCTTGCACTCATCACCCTGCACACACACACACACACACACACACACACACACACACACACACACACACACACACACACACACACACACACACACACACACACACACACACACACACACAGGATACACACTGCCACACAGGGAATACTGCTGCACAGGAAGTGTGATGTCAGTTGACCCCAATATAAACAAAGACTCACAAACACACACACACACTTCTACACATACACACACACACACACACACACACAGACACACAGACACCCTGAGGGCACTTGGCAGAGCCCGTGCTTCCAATTGCAAACAGACTGATACAGGAAACAACTAAGTACGATTAGTGTGCTCCGACACACATGCATCAACACACCCGGTGACACATGCACGGTGCCGCTGCAGCACACAGACGACTGAGTCATCACTGGAAATGAGACATGAAGCTTTTCTCTGAGGGGATGTCAGCGCACCTCCAACACAGGGAGGAAAGAAGAAGAAGAAGAAGTGGGAACACAGAGAGAAAGAGACGACAGAGGAAGGTAAAGCGAGCAGATGAAGCAGCGAGGAGGAACTCCCGTCACCATGAATCCTGAAGCATCGCTGAGTAGCAGGAGGCACAAAGGTGAAAAAAGTGATTATTCAACTGTCCGAAGACGTGAAGAAGTTTGTTTATTTTTAAAAAGCACGGACATCTCGACACATCTGTTAACATCACTAATAACAAAGAAGACAGTTAAAGAAATTAACTTACAAATATACACATTTACATACAAATTAAGAAAAGTAATGATGGTAATGATAAATAAGTGATTAATGCAGTCCTGCCCAGGCATCACAATTGCAGCATCATCATCACTCTACCCTTTTATGTATATTACAGTTACAGAATATTAATTTGAAGGAGATGAAAAGACCTTCAATGATCACGTTTCATCAAAGTACATTTTCCTAAGATGCATCTTTCTCTGGCTGTTTGACTTTTTAAGAGCGTCTCATGAATTCTCTGTGAGATTCACACGTCTTATATTTGTACTTTTCTCACATATCGACAGCACGTTACCAGATACACTGTTGTAATGTAGTAATTAATGCAACACGTCTCTATTAAAAGTGGATTGTTATCTTGTCTTAGCAGTTCCTTTCTTTCCAGGACTAAGTCATCCATGTGTCCAGTTGAATAACAGGCAATAAATGCAGATATAAATATATTATGAGGACTGTCGCTGACATTTCACAGAGAAATGCTGAGCGAAGCAAGAAGCGAGAAATTTACAGCACAGAAAATGCAGCAGCCTGATCTGAACGTGCCTGTTCGCTTGGTATGGTTGCAACTTTCTTTTTCTCAAACTGTAAAAGGTACCTGCAGTAATTGAGCTGTGGTAAATGAAGACCGGCTGCTGGACTCCACAGAAACTTAAAGCTGCATCACCAAATTGTCATTGGGCTCTTAACGATATAAAAGTGTGAAGCTGATAAGATGAACGCTTCTCAAGATATGTAGACAGAGATTTCTGTACTCTTAAGGTAGAGAATAGATTTTGGCAAGAATCATAAAAAACTAAACAGGAATTGAGATGTATTTCCTTTGAATTGTCTTTAATGATGAAACCTTATTGCACTGGTATTGACAGCACATCCTCTAACAACCACGTTCTCCCCAAAATAATATGAAAATGTGAAAAATGAAGGTTTCCATGGGAAATATGTTTAGTGGGAGGTGTAATTGCTGGATCAGATTCAGAGACACCTCCTGGTGAACAAAGCCCACGAGTGTCTCACTGGAAGTTTGGTGACAAATCCACTGTGTCTCGCCTTGGGGAACAAAAGTGCTTCGGTAAAGGTTCTGGAAAGATTGTGGCTTTCGGTTGAATAAAAATAAACATGTTGTTCCCAAAGTCACTGTGAACTTTGTTTTATTTTTGTTTTGAACAATACCACAGTCCACCCCTCCCCAACAAAACAAAACCATTAAAAAGATGAATAATGCTGGAGTTGGCTTTGTTCTGCAAGATCAGATAGTTCTGTAGACAACAAATTTTGTCTGGGAACATTTAGTATCAGCATATTTTACGATCTGCCAAATAGGAGAATTAGCAACATTTCCTCATTATCGTAAAAGACAATGAACTCTGGTCGTGTTTGCTGTTTAGCTGTATAAATTCATATAAATGCTGTTTCCCGGGAAGCGTGTTGCTGCTCAAGTGACCTTTGACAATGTAAAGAAAGCTTATTTCTCATCGTCTATTGGGTATATGACCAAGCAGCAGAGGCTGGAGGAAGGCAGATTCTATTTTACAACTTGTAATTGACTGAATATCACATTCACAGTTCCTTTATTATTGACTGTAAACGTCTGAAGAGGCACCTGATGGATACGTATCCTTGGAAAACAGTCTATGATTCAGGCACTAATCTCAGACCATGAGAATTCCTATAAATTTGACATGTTGTCGTAAATATGTCATCGATAGGTTTCTGTAATTTTTTACCAACTGAAAACTAAGTTGTTTTTTTTCCTCTATTCTCTGCACATCCTGAGATAAATAAAAAACCAGGGAGTGGACAGTCCAACTTAAGAGACCTCGCCCAAACCCTTCCATTAAGCGCCACTATTGATCCTCAAAGGGGCAGCGTCGCCTGCTATCGATTCCAAACGGCCGTGCAAGTAGCCAGAGGATCCTCTTCAGTTTCAGCTGAGTGCAAATCTGAGGGTTTTAAGTAAAAGGTGGGAAGAAGCCGTGCTTCTAAAATGACACGAGGGGACTGGAGCGAAGGTCGGAGTTTTTACTCGTGACCTCGGCTGCCCCCTGTTTCGTTACAAGAACAAGTCACGAGTTACGATGACCCTGTCTGCCTCCCAGATAAAATACTACACGGCAAAATCGCAGCTCGATGCAAGAAAATCCTTCACGCTGGACCTTTAATAAATCAAACCGAGAAGGTCCTCCCATAAAAAAAATTCAAAAAACCTGCGTGCAGCTTATTACGACCCATAATTACATTTCATTGTTAGTTGACATCTAGAGGTCGTGTTGGACGGCATCAGTCTTTACATTGAAGTGACACACCTCTTCACTGGCTGCAGCTGGAATGACTGGAGCAAAGGAGGAAGTAAGGTGACATTGGACATTAGGTTTCAGTTTCTATATTAACCACGACCGCAAAAGTTCAGCAAATACGACGACAACGATGACAAATTACTTATTTCAACCGAAACTCTGCATTATTATTCGTATCGGAAGACAGAGAGAAGTGACCTGTGTGGTTGTTAGTGGCTGGAATGATAATGAGATTCTGAATTTATTGACAATAACATTAATTCACCTGTGTTTACTTGTGGAAAATGTGCTTTTTAGTGACACACACCCTATGATGGAGACGTTTTAATATTCTGTGATATTGTCGAAATGGTAATTTGTAAATACTGACTGGAAGAATGACCTCATCACAAATTATTTTCTAAGATGACATTCATTTTCAAAATAAAATGCAAAATTCCGATTTTCTTTATGCATTAAAGTAAAATGTCTAAATGACAGGCAGGCGAATTAATCACAACAATTCCTGTTTTCAGAGCTATAATGACATTGTCAACTATACTGTGAGAACTGCTCTGCACTGTTACCTGCTGTAATATGAGCAATACAAACTGACATGTCTGTAAGATATATAAAATATGATGTTAAATCATATCATATTAAACAGTTAGAGTGAAGAGAATGTTCAAATAGAAGTAAACACAGAGTCAATAACAACTGTACACAGACACACGGTTATGCAAAATGAGAAAGAGATGAGGAGAAAGACGAGATGTAAACCGATCAATAAGGAAGCTTTTGCAAACCACAGAATGAGCTCATGAGATTTTCAATGCGGCGTTCGCTTAGTAAGCAAATCTGGGTGAGATGAAAAAATAAAATAGCAAGAGCAATGATGTAATGTGTCTGAGTGAGGGGAAAAAACTAAATACAGAAGCCTGATGTCATTACTGAGCATTTAATAGCTGCTAATCAGAAAATCGTTAAGTTCACTGTAACACAATCAAGAAGAAATAAGTACATTTACACAAGATCTAAAGTTTAACCTCTGTTTTTACTTTTCGATATTCTCATGTCACACATGTTGTATTGATAAGTGATTTTAACGCATAATTTACTCTAAAATTATTCACATGTTTATTTATATCATTTTGTAATGTGTTCTTGGCTGTCAAGAAAAGCAACGTGAAATTAAATGTATTATTTATTATTTTTATTTAATAACTTAGTTTGACAAACTTTGAAAGATTGTTCAATAACTTTGACATCAAACCATCCGGAAAAATACCTGTAGATGTTTTATATATAGTTACATTTAAATGCCTTTATAATTTATTATCTTTTAGTATTATAACATCTATTTTTATTCATTTTAGTTCATTTCAATTAATAAATGTATTTCTCTATTTTCAAGTAACAGCAATTGATATAAGACATGTGATGTTTAGTGCCGTATATTGTTCAGAAAGAGAGAAATTTGGAATATAATAATCTTTGCAGCAACAAAAAGTTGTTCTCTTAATCCAATAGTTTTCTAGCGTATATCTGTATTTTAGTATGAATTGCCATGTAGTTTAAACCTGAAACAGTGTCTGTGTTCAGCACAGTGTCGCTCACAACACATGGAGGTGAAGTGTCAGATGTGAAAACAGACATTGAAGGACGTCTCCATCGGTGAAGTGTCTTCCTCACTCCTTTCGTTTTCCTCTGAACTGTCGGGACTCAGCTGAAGCAGGTGCCGAGATGCTGAGCCTCGTTCACACTCTATTTGTGGTCACCTTGTCCCGTCCTCCCGTGGTGTACAGTGTGTTTGTGCGTGCGGCCGGGTTGTGTGTCTTTGTCACAATTCAGCATTCTACTTTTTCTGCTATCAGCTCCCGGAGGAATACTGTCCCCCTTACGCCGAGTCCCACCCGTCCTCTCTCTCTCTCTCTCTCTCTCTCTCTCTCTCTCTCTCTCTCTCTCTCTCTCCCTCTCCCTCACACAGACACACAACACACACACAAACACACACACACTCTCTTTCCGAATCAAAAAGTCATTGGAATTCAGACCATGCTCTGTACTTGGGGGTCGTGACTTTCTGCTGTGTACATGGCCCAGAGCTATATAGCAGGGGAGAGAGTGCACAATCTCTCTCTCTCTCTCTCTCTCTCTCTCTCTCTCTCTCTCTCTCTCTCTCTCTCTCTCTCTCTTGCTCTCAAACACACTCACACAAATAGACAGACAGACACACACAGCTGTTTGAAATCCGGTCCAAACTTTCTTCTCCGTGTTTCACCTCTTCAACCTGAGAACTGCACTTCACATCAATCCCTTCTTGTTCTTTTCTCGCTTTATTTCGGTGCATCGGCAGCGTTAGTCACAGGCGGAGGAGTGAACTGTTTCTCACTCAACACATATTTCAAACGAGCGATGTGAGATGTGAAGAAAAATCCAAACACAATTGCTCTGAGGAGAATTTCCCCATAAAAGTTAAGAAATATGGTGAGAAAATAAACTTTAATTGGTCACAAATGTGTTTTAAATGATGCAAACGTGAAAAAGTAAGATTTACAAATGCGTGCAAATATTTGTGTTGTGTTTCTGTCATTTCTCTCTTCTCACACAACTAGAACACATTGAGTCTGAATCTACTTCTTCTCTCCAGTCGCCAAACTGGTTGTTCTTTGTGGGAGCTTTTGATTTTATCTATAATGTCCTAAGTTATGACCTCACTGTGTTAAGTGCCTTGAGATTTGACTTTATACATAAAAATTTGAGTTGAATTTGAACACATATTTGTTTTATACACATCTTATATATATATATATATATACGTCTTCTTTTTGACTTGCAGATCATGTAAATAATAATTTGTGACCCTTTTCTCCCACATAAGGCCATTTGCTAAGTGAACGTGTTCATCGCTGCTACATTTATAAGACGGATTATCTTTGTTATAATTATAAATAAAGAAAAAAACACACAGCGTGAGACATGAAACCATTTGTCTGCTCAGCAGGCAGGGCAGCTAAGCCTGAACAGATGTATTCTCCTCATGCTTCGGAGAAACAAAGGAGCAATGACAAACTTCCCTCTTTACTGCAGATCCCCCCCGACCACCATAACCACTGCCTGATAGAGATGTCTGTCACACTGGCTAGACACGCCCCCTTCCTCTGATTCCTCCTTCCTCTCCTCCATCTTTCTTGCTCCTTGTTCCCAGCATCTCTCTCTCTCTCTCTCTCTCTCTTTCTCCATCACAAGTTCTCATGCCTCTAATCTCCAAATTTACATCTTTTTGAATTTAATCAGACCACTCTGCAGCCTGAACCCCCCCACCCCATTCTACTGCATTTCTCTAAAGCCGCACATCCTGTTGCCTCCTCTCCTCTCCTCCTCTCCTCCTCTCTCACCTCCTCATCCCGATGTCTCTCAGCCCTCACTCTTTTTGTCACCCTGTTTCTCACTTCAGCCCTCTCATCCTTCCTCCCCCCCCCCCCCCTCTCTCTGCCTGTATCTCACTCTGTCCTAGTTTCCACAGCCCGCGTTATGAATTATGTGCAACTCGCTCGCCTCATGAAAGAATCATCTTGGCCGATGAATAATAGATGCTGAGGAGAATAGAAGTGTAGGTTACAAACTGTGTTTACCCTCACTGCCTCATCCGCTGCCTTATTAATTTCATCAGAGTTAAACAAATGACTGACTGATCTTATCAAGCTGGTTTAAAAAACGGCTGCGGTCTCGAATCCAGGGAGTGTACTGGGTCGCCGACTTGTGCTGCTTTATTGATTTCATCATCCAAAAGACTGACTTCATGAAGTTCACTCACAGTATCCCCTAAAAAAATCTGCAGAATTGTGTTTCCCTGTCCTCCCTCGCTATAAAACTGTGTTTTTTTAGATTTACCAGTAAATGATAGATTAAAGTGCTCAGGATTTAGAAATGTGTTTTACTCGCTTTGCTGCTCTTTTAAAGGGTCGGCTAACTGACTGCATGAACAAGTTGTTATCGATGCATAGTTGATGGAAAACGCTGAGTGAACCACTGGTGGTGAGAAGTTTCTGAGCAAGATATCGAAACCAGTGTGTTCCTGACGTTATGGCACCGTCTTAAAATAGCAGCTTTCTGGCAATCAAGGTTGAATAAGAAAAGAGTGATATATAAATGCAGTGCACTTACATGTCATTAAGTGACTTGTATTCTTGGTTACCGGCTTTTAGTCCATAACTTCTCAGCACTAATCCCAGTTCCTGACAGTGTTTTCAACCTTATATGGAAACTAGAATGTCACTCAGAGAAGCCTGTATATGAAACCAGATTGAAGATCTAATAGATAGAATCAGATTCTTAGTTGGAATTCCAATATTAAAAAAAAACTAACAAACAAATTTCGCAGCTGAAATCATAACCTCCTTGGTGAAGATTTAAAAAAAGAAAGAGCCTGAATGTTTTTCTTAGGAACCAATTGTTGCCTTTTCTCTTTCTTTTGTGTGTAACCTGACAAAAGTGTTAGTTTCACAATATAGCTTTAATATTTGAACAATGGCAGTTGTATGGTTGTTGTAACAGTTGTAATCATAGCAACAAAAAAACAAAAAACATAACTTTACTATATAACAGAGAGAGAGACTAGCGCTGGATGTGGATTGTGTGAAGCAGGATCATCACATTTGTGCTGCACTTAGTGACGTGACTGTACTTTTATGATATTATTCATGTGTAACAAAGTTGTAAAACATGTACGTACAGATTATTAGGCTGCAAACTTCTTGCTCCTGGAGTATTACACAAACTCAATGTTCACTGTCCTGAAAGACATCTGGGCTATAGCTAAAATGTACGTTTTCATATACAATGTTCCCGTCTGATTGTCTGTGTTCTTCAATGCTTCCTTGAATCCCCTTGAATCCTGTCGAAGTCGTGCTGTTTGACATCGTATCCCCACCGTGTTCTGGCTTATCCAATATAGGTCATACCATCATGCATTTGTCATACCGTGTGTGTTCGACATCCACCATTGAATATCTCAGTGATTCTCAGCCTTTCTTCACACAAACAGGACAAGGCTGTTATTAGGGGGGGAAAAATGGATCTATCCTATGTACGTTCGGAGACCGGCTGGCAAAAAGAGAGGAGGAAAAGAGCCAGGGGTAGAGAGAGTTGTGTGGTAATTATAGATCAAGAGGATGGTAATTCTACTGAGTCTCTATCCCTATAGGGTGCAGGGGCGAGAGAGAGAGAGAGAGAGAGAGAGAGAGAGAGAGAGGGGGGGGGGAGAGAGAAAGAGAGAGAGAGAGAAAGAGAGAGATGAGTGGGCTAAGACGAGGGAAGGCGAGAGGAAGAGACGCAGGAAGAGGAAGTGAATGGAACGAAGAGATTGAACATTGAGAGAAAGAAAAATAGTCATTTAGTGACATCTTCATCTTATACTACTTATTGAGGCATTGGCAAATAGGTCAGACTTAGTTTATCCTTTACATTAATCAATTTGCTGGGTGTGTCAGGGGTCAGGGGTTTGATCCCAGTCTATTCTGCATTCCTAAGTGCCCTTGGGCAAGAGACCGAAGGCCATGTGAAATAGAGAAAGTGCTGCACATTGATCCACCCAGTGAATGAACAGGTGTCCTGTAAATACAGAACATTTACCATGTATTTGTACAGGATGTATTTGGTTATAATGAGGAGAAATGATAGAAAAGACATATTCTAACTCTCTTTCTGCATTTCTTTTCTCATCCGACCGGGACTGAACTGTTAAAAACCTGGCAGCAGAAACCTTATCTGTGTCAACATTTACTTTTAAGACCAACTGATAGTGGCTCCACCAGGTTTCCAGGATATGATTCGCGTTCCAAGCTATAAAGTCATAAAGACTTTTCGCACAAGAACAATCCCCCAATAAAAATGAACCATTAATGTGCCAGAGGATCATAAGCCCAGCTTGTTCACTTGCAGGCTCATTAGGTCAAACTCCTTTTAAAAGATCACTTTTCACTAAACCAGCTTGTTCCTTCTCGGGCTGGACTCTGAAGTCTGTGAAGTCATATGCACATAATGAGGATTAAAAGCCAAGTAGAAGAAAAGCACATTTCAAATCATTAGCAGCACAGAGCACGACAAAGGAACATGCTGTGCTCTTCATGGTCACAGTACAAGTGCTGATAATGCAGCTGTATAAAGATTACTGGAACTTTATTGAAGCTGAATAACAAGACTGTTCCGGCCTTATGTGACTGTTAACTGTGGCTCCGCCCCTCTTCTCCACATGAGCCTCCTAACGCATCTCATTAATTCAATCCCTGCATGGGGCCTAATGTGCTACTTCCCAAGAATAACCCGGTCCTTTTTCTTCTCCGTCTCTGGTTTGTTCACTTTGCAGAGAACACAGGAAAACTCCAGCTTATGCCAGGAGTGTTTTAAGGGACTTTGGGGGTCCCCGGGCGAGAAGGAACCAAGCCAACCCCCTAAAGAAACAAATCAAGCATCATGTTATCAAGATGTTCAAAATGATTCTCATAGTTTCAAAAGTTTTGTCTTAAACCAATTAGTTGAGGCTTCATTAGTGTCTTGGTGTCGCAGTAGATCATATAATTTAAATGGGTTCTCAAAGAAATTGCTTCTGTGGACAATCAGCCGTTCTCAGCTCAGGGGCCCAGACATCTGCCTGCTTCGCCTAACCTGTTAGCAACGCCCCTTCACTCCCACCAACGAATTTGCCGGCGGACCCAGACATTCCTGGGATCATGAACGTGACTGACTGTGGGGTCCACATTGTCTCAGAGCCCATCACTGCTTTGTCACAGCAGGTGAGAGAAGGTTAAATAAAAACGCCATCTCTCTGCGCGGGCGCTTTGAGGTGGGACGACATTGTGTAGTCTGACCCTCGAGAAGATGATTGATGAGCATTGAGGTCCCACTCCACCTCTCCTGTGATGATGTGTAATTTACATTTCTCAAATTCAGGTGACAAGAAATCGTTTTCACTCACGAATGCGAGACCAAAACATCTAGAACCTCAAGAGTAAAGTAATAGATCATGTTTATACTTTAGCACTTTTCTGTTGTCTGATTTTAAAATTTGTGATTTATATTGTGTTTTTCTGATCCTGACAACCACTCAAAGCGTTTTAGAGGAGAGATTTGGGACTTTGCCGTTCATTGGGGTTAGCTTGGTGTTAGTTTGCCCAAGGCGACTACGGCATTCAGAATGATAGAGAATCAAACCGGCGACCTTCTCGTTGATGGGCCGCATCAGTAACTTTTAGCCAGCAGTGAGTTTTCTAACAGTTGTTTCACAGCTTGTATCACTGCTTTGAGACGATAGATCCATTACATGTCCTCAGCTTCACTGTTTCCCTGTTTTTGGGGCAACAGGAGGTTCAGACACCTGGTTGTGTCCTGGCTCAGTCCGTCCGAGCCAGGAAGTCCTGGGATAAAACGTCTTATTTCAGGATTTACAATGGCATTCAACTTGTGCTTTCCCTTTGTACAGGATAAAGGGAAATAACATAAAGGAAAAAGAGAAAGAAATGGCCAAGGGAGCACAAAGGAAATGGGGTTGGGTGTCCATCACGACAGAATTGAACGAAACAACCCTTAAATCATGAAGGGAGAGAGAAGGACAATAAAAAAAGACAGAGGTCCGGGTTTAAGGGATGGAAGTGTGAGTCGAGGGTGACACTTGTGAGAGAGATGGGAAAAGCAATAAGAGGGAAAGCAGCGATACCGAAATAAAGAGAAAGAAGTAAAGAAGAAACAAAATGGGAACACAAGAAAAAAAGACAACAAAAGTAATAGAGAAGGAGCAGAACAAACAAACAGAAAGAGATTGGTCTCCATCCTCTCTTGTCAGCTCAAGATATTGAGAGATGTCTCAATATTGACTCGGTGAGCTGCACACAGCCCGGTCTCCCTGGCTGGAGTCAGTAAAGCACAGACTGCATCCACACTTAAAAGCTCCAACACCTCATTGATGTCTCCATCCCTCCAAGGATCGACATCAGGACAACGCTTGAAGTTCGGCTCTTCTTCAAACTGAATAGCAGAAGTTTTTTTTACCTCAGGGTCCTGGGTATGAAGAGCAGATCTGTACTTCACCTCTCCTCCTCAGAACCAACCAGAGACACAGTGTTTTCATGCTGACATTTGACTCTCTTCACTTTAATGTTGGATACTGAATAGTAGCTTGAATGAATATATTGGTGAGATAATGCATTAAGAAAGGAAGATGTGATTTCAAACAAACGTGTCACATGTCCAAATCCTAAACAAATTCTACACTGCATTTCTTTGTGCCCTGAGAAATAAGTGTGAAGACGATAAGATGAACAGTTCTCAAGATATTTGAGCCACAGATAGACACAGACAGAAGTCAGGAGTTATTGGATAGATATGCAATTGTATCTATGTGTTAAGAGTATTTCAGATATACTGCAATTTATAGAAGTTATACATTTTAAAGTGTTTTTGGAGAAGTCTTTGCAAAAGAAAGACATGGACATCATTTAATCATTGACGCCTAAAATAAGGTAAGAAGTCAATATAAAGTTATATAATGTATCTGATCAATAATGTGCAGCTGATGGTCTCATCTTTATCTCTGTGAGAGCTGAAATCACTCAGAGGATCTGCATCCTTTTCATTTCTTTTCCCAAAACTCAAAAAAGCACAAACTGTCTACTTCAAAATAGTGTTTTTTCATTTTTCAGGAATGTTTTCAAATTCAGCTGCCTTACAGTTACGCACTTTGATGAGATTTGTCGATGAAAATCCCCCAAAATATGTATTCAACCTTGTCTACATGGTGTTATTGAATAAATTATAGATTTATCTACAGTTTTATATAGATTTCTTTTTTTCCGGCCACTAGCAACTGATGTTTTTCACCTCCTCCCTGCTCCCAGCGCCTCTCCTTCCTCTCTTCTCCCCTTTGACTGGTCAGCGCCTCAACTCTAATCCAATGGCTTCATTAAATGATAAAGAATGGCTTTAATGAGCATCCCTGTCCATTCACAGAGAGGTGGGGACAAAAATACAGACAGGGACCTAAAAAAGAGACAGAGGAGAGAAATGGAAAGAATAGGATGAAGGTTCAGAGAGTTACAGCTGTTACGAGAACAGTTAACGGAAGCAGTTCAGCAGTTGAACCCATTAAAACATAATTTCTCCATACATCAGTAAGTTGCCTTGATGACATAACAACGTTCAATATCTAAACTCGGTCTGTGCTGAATCGCTGCAGGTTAATTTGCGTCTGAGCATCCAGGTCATAAAGGTTTGCAATCGTCAATGCACGCTTGATGTCCCCCCAGCCAGACCATGAAATACCCCAACAGTCTGGATCTCAAATGATAACACACTCATTATTATAAATCCAATTCTCATTGTCAATACTAATTAGCAAAGTTTGACAGAACTGTTACAGGGCACAGAGCTTTAAACTTGAGGGAGGTGAAAGGGTTCCTGTGGCTCGAAGGGTCTAAAGTTTGTAGAGTAGGTTGTGTTGCCGATGTAATTTTTAATATTTATGAGGATACAGTATATACTGCACATGGGGGTCGACAGAGTTCATTCTACTGCTCACAGCTACTGTAAAGTGGGAGTTGAGACATAAATAAATATGAAACTTCACAGTTGCACAGTGTGAAGCGCACGCGATTCATGTGACTCAGCAGAACTGAATAAGATTGAAGAAGGTTGGTGTAAATGTGTAAATGTTTAGCTGGAACATTTCTGGTGTAAACAGGGTGATAACTGACATGAATATGTGGACAAGTTTAAAAAAGAAAGCAACACAAATCTTGTGTGGAGGAAGAGACACAAACATCTTCAGCAGCAGCATCTCCGACTGTGTCATGAGTTCCAACCATCGATGGATAAAGTGACAGCTCCTGAAACGTGAAGCCAAAACACTTTGATCACCCCCCTGGTGGCTGGCTGCAGTATAGATCATTAACCCTGACGCCTCCATGTTTGTGGATGGGACAAGGGTCAAACTAAAAAGACAAATTACATGATAAATTGGTTGTAGTCATTTTAGGTCGTTTTTATCACACTATTTGTCCAAGTGATATTTTTTCAGGTAAGTTTGGGATTCATTTGTTTATCATGTGCTTTTAAAACAGGAGGTCATGATTGACAGCTGAGACTGACTCGCAATTAGTCGAGCACGTGTATCGTCCAATCTTTGGAAAAGTACAAAAGGAGATTGTGAATCGAAAGTCGAAAATATTTTTTTAAAGTACCAAAAACTAAAAGTCTCTCAAAAGTTCAACATATAACCTGAATCATGTAACATGGCGTGATCTGTTTTTGTTCAAGAATAGGTTTTTTATAGAACTATCTAGAGTACTACAGGTAAAATAAAGCTTAAATAGTTAATATTGTATTCACAGTTTTTCTTTTTTGGGTCCACTTTAACCAGTTGGTATAGTTGTGCAGCCAGCGTGGGGCATCCATCCTCTCCATGCCTTTGTCAGTATACACTGTACACGAACATGCACTGTGTGTGAGTGTGTATGTGTGTGTCTGTGTGTGTCTGTGTGCGTATGATCGCGTGAGCCGCCTCTGATCCTCCTCGGTGCTGCGCTGCCCACTTAAAGCCTCTCAGCTTGAAGAACTCTCACATGAAGTTTGTTTCTGTCACTCGATGCACCAACAGACAAGCTTGCTGTACCAACAGTTCCCACGCCAGGCCGGCACGCACACATTCCCATGTGGGGACCACTCTCCTGTTCTCGCTCCCTTACACGTGTCACTCTTCCTCAATCCTCTCCCTTCCCTTCCTTTGTTGGGCGGGGGGGGTAGGAGTGACGGAGGGGCCTTCAAAGATCAGCCCGAGATATAAAAGGACAAACGGTGCTCATCATTTAAACATAACAGTCAAATCAGCATCGGTGAGGATGGGCCGGGTGAACGGGGGTGCGCCCGATTCGCTGGATGACAGAGCAGCTGGCCTGAGGTAACTCCCGTGGCCGCCATGTTTGCGTGCAAACTTCCACTTAGTGTTGATGTTCACAGCAGTGTAAACGCACAAGCCCAGGCCTCAGTATGTGTGTGTGTGTGTGTGCAAGCGTGCCGGATGCTGCGAGTGTTTGTTGGGCTGTGCGTTCGCCCGGGCTCATATTTTATTGACGTGTATTCCTCGGAGGGCGGCTAAAGCTGGCACTGTGTGTGCCTTCAGAGAGCTGTGTGTTTTGGCTGAGGGGAACTGTAGCAATCACACACAGATAAAAACATCACAATACAGAGAACAAGGATACCTCAACATAGCAACAGAGGGAGGGAGGGAGAGGGCTGGGAGGATGTGGTGAGGGTGCACGCACACACAACCACACACACAACCACACACACACACATACACAGACACACACACAGACACACACATGCTGGATCAGCAGACTTGTGTGCGGATACAGGATTTTGCAGTTACAGGAAGATGTACATGTGCATACTGTACTCACGCACACACATTTACATGCGCACACAATCACAGAAGCCAACACACGTGCACTTAGAGGAAGGAGGTTTTATTCTTAAAGAGATGCAAGTGCACGGACACTTTTTATATATGTGCACCAACACAATAAATTACATTCATATACCCGTACTTACTGAATATGACCTGTCTAACGAAAATAAATCTTTTGGCTGCATGAATGTGACGTTTCATGCATCTCTCCTCTTTTCTCCTCTCCTCTCTTCTCCCTCTAAGTCTTTATCTCCATCTTAGCTACTTTGTCCTCTCCTCTCCTTCTTCTTCTTCTTCTCCAGCCCGGCTCCATCTCCGCTTCATCTCCTCTCCATCTTCTTCCTCTCCTCTCCATCTCCTCTCTTGTCTTCTCCTCTCCTTTTTCCTCTACCTCTTCCTCTCCATCTCCTCCTCATCTCCTTTACTTCTCCTTAGTCCTCTCCTCTCTTTCTCCCTCTCCATCACTACTTTCCTCTCCTTTTACCTCTCCATCTCCATCTTTCCTCCTCTCTCCAGCTCGCCTCTTTCCTCTCCATCTCCTCTTCATCTCCTTCTCCATCTCCCCTCATTGCCTCAGCTCTCGTCTCCTCTCCTCCTTCCTCTCCATCTCCTTCTCATCTCCTCTCCATCTCCCTTAGTCCTCTCCTCTCCTTCTTCCTCCCCATCTCTCCTTTCCTCTCCTTTTACCTTTCCATCTCCATCTTTCCTCCTCTCCCCAGCTCTCCTCCTTCCTCTCCATCTCCTCTTCATCTCCTTCTCCATCTCCCCTCATTGCCTCAGCTCTCGTCTCGTCTCCTCCTTCCTCTCCATCTCCTCCTCATCTCCTCTACTTCTCCTTAGTCCTCTCCTCTCTTTCTTCCTTTCCATCACTACTTTCCTCTCCTTTTACCTCTCCATCTCAATCTTTCCTCCTCTCCCCAGCTCTCCTCCTTCCTCTCCATCTCCTCATCATCTCCTTCTCCATCTCCCCTCATTGCCTCAGCTCTCGTCTCGTCTCCTATCGTCCTTCCTCTCCTTCTCCTCTTCATCTCCTTCTCCATCTCCCCTCATTTCCTCTCCATCTCCTCTCACATCTGTGATAGCAGCTTGGTGCAGACTCCTTCCTGAAGCCTCATATAATCACAGCTAATAGCCTTATTCTTCACAGTATTTACACGCTGGCTGAAGAAGGAACCTGCTCCCGTCCTGAGCTGAAAACCACTACACACTCTTGTGTTTGCTTTACCTCTTTTGTCTCTATCTATACCTTTCATCTCTGTCCATCCTCAGTCCTCTCCTCTTTTATTCATCACCACTTTCTTCCTCTCACTCTTTGTGCATCACCATTAATTGAACTGGCCAACAAAAAGAGAACACATGAATTAATTAGATTTGATCAGTCATTAATGGCCGCTGTCCCCTTGTCGGTTTAAGGACGAGACACGTGCACTCGGACGTGTGTGCACGCTTGTGAGAGTTGTGCGGCTCTCAGCGGTGCTTTATAAAGCTGTCATCAGCAAGACACAAGCAGCAGGTAACCGGGGTTACACAGGACGGGAGGTGAACGTGCACATCTGTGTGTGTCCACGTGTGCATTGGTGCGTGTACGTGTGCACATGTGTCCTTGTCATCCTAACCGAGCTGTTGTTGTTGTCTCCAAACGGAATACACGCACAGCGCCAGAGATCACTTCATAGCCAAACTCTTAGAGGGAAACAGGTAAAGTTTTTGATGCTTAAAAATTAAAAAATTCATAATTAAACTTTCCCAGGCTTTGATGGAGGAACACACATCTTCTAATGGCCTGACGCTCAGTATTGACGGAGCTTTGATATATTATTTGTGCTTCCTTTGTGAATTCCTGATGTTGAAAAAAGCCTTCATATTTAAACAATGAAGAAAATGAATCAAAGCAGTTCTGTGACTCAATTTTCGACGACAGTGTCCTCCTTTAATAAGGTGCATTCTCAGAGGGGACAGATAAATACTGCACTGAACGCCGGGACGAACCCACCCTGGGAACCTGTGGCGACGTTGCTATTAAATATTATCTCATAAGCAGCTTTGTTTAAATGTTTCCCTAAAGTTGAAAGTCATTGGGTTTGTGTATGAATTGAGTTTTGACCCCTTTAAACAGTAAAGCTCATTATACAATAGTCAAGACGGTAATTTCTCATAACAATACAAACCTATTTGCAGATATTGGAGATTGTGATTCTAGAGATGTGAAGTAAACTGAAGTAATTCCGCTGTTATTGAATTTGACATCCTTAAAAAATAATATTAAAACATATTGTAGATTTATGCTAAACTGTGACAAGCCAGTTCAGAGACCCAACTGGGATGCTGGTCATAACCATCAATGATGTCATGGATCAGACATTTTCCTCTGGTACCCTGACTTCCTCCCACAGTTGAAGGACAAGCCTCCATCCATCCACGCTTTACATTTGAGGGCTGCACTGGGAGGTGGGAGCCAATCACCAGGAGACACTGGACGGGAGGCGGGGATGAACCCTTTGACAGATCGCCAGCGTATCGCAGGACTAACAACCTTTCACACCAACATTCACACCTACTCCACAAGCAGGAGCACCCAGAGAACATCCATGCAAACATGGGGAGAACACAAAGCTAAAGGTTAATTGGAGGCTCTGACATTAATTGCCCATGGGTGTGAATGTGAGTGTGAACGGTTGTTTGTCTCTATGTGTCAGCCCTGTGATATAATGGTGACCTGCACGTTGGTGAGTAACCGACCTGCTGCCCAATGTCAACTGGGATTGGCTCCAGCCCCCCCGACAACCCATTAACAGTGTAGATAATTGATGGATGCATATTCAAGAGAGCTGGCTACTTTGTCCTTTGTCTTTAAAGCCACCATTTAGTAAAACTAGATGCTGAATAACCGAGCATCATTTAGCGTTTCCAAAACAACCTCCGAGTTTGGAAACTTTTCTCACCCGGGCGCGAGAGTGAGATAAATTATGAAAAACATAACAATGGCAGCCATTGTTGGCAAAGCAGCTAGAGCCATCCCGGGTGTCAAACTATTCGCTATGATGAATAATATCTTCATTAATCACAGTAATGGCCTCAACACCACCTGAGACAAACAGGGCAGCTGGTAGGCCAGGAGCATCCAGCCTGACCAATAGGAGCTGAGTATACTGAGGAGGCCAGGGAGCAGCCAATCCTCAACTGTGATTATTCTCAATAGAAGTCTCATCTCTCAGCACAATGACCTGACCTCCATCCCGTTTGGGTGTGTGTGTGTGTGTGTGTGTGTGTGTGTGTGTGTGTGTGTGTGTGTGTGTGTGTGTGTCTGTCTGTATGGGACAGGGAGAGAAAGAGCGAGCCACACAGGAGAGGTACAGCACAAGAGATGGATTTGGAAGATGACGTGAATGGATGAGGCTTGAATGGAGGTCCCAGGGTGGGAGAGAGACATGACACCTCATTATTCAGATCTGGGCATGTGTGTGTTTGTGTGTGTTTGTGTGTGTGTGGCGACGGAGGGCAGGGGGTTCAGGGATGCCAGATGTCTCATGAATTCAACAGAAAGACACAAGCACAGCCTCGAACCCCCTGGCCGACGTGTTTGTTCACATACTGTTCGTGATTCTTAAATGTTGCTGCACGGTTCACACGATGTTCACAGCTGCTGAGCTTGGCATCGCACTTCTCCAGCCTATGGAAACATCTTGAAGAACAGGTCTCTCACCTCGTGCCTCGTGCACAGCTTATCTTGTATCATCATGCAACGGCATGTGATCAACCGTATTTCGACTGTACCACTTCACACCAAAGACAACCCTTTTTGTTTTTCGCGCTTGTTTACTTTTGAGATTACGCAGATATTAGAATGTGTTGTTGATGCAAATCTGTGGCACTGCTGGATAATACAAGCGGCTCTGCTCGCGGGGACAGGTGTGATACCATCTGGATTTGTCAAAAAATATCAGCTTAACTTCCGACAGTAAACACAGCTGCTCGGAATCTCAATAGCATCTCAGTAACTTCTGAACCAATCTAATAGAGGAGGACAGAGGTGGAAATTGTGTGATTTTCCAATGTTTTTTCAGCATATTTCCAGTATTGAGGCTTCACTGTCTGGCTGATGTGCAATTACACCGAGTCAGCACAAGCAGCGGCTATAAAGACTCATAGTTAACACTGTGATTTGCATGATCCTCCATCTGGTGTGGAGTGTCGTTAAAAAAGGCAGAGAGAGAGAGAGAGAGAGAGAGAGAGAGAGAGAGAGAGAGAGAGAGAGAGAGAGAGAGAGAGAGAGAGAGAGAGGGAGAGAGACAGAGAGAGAGATAGAGAGATAATACGGACGTTTGTTCTCTGCACTGTTTCTAGATAAACTTTTAAATCCAAGATTCATTTAAGACTTCAAAGTACACATTGAAGATATAAAATCATGTAATAAAATAATGTAGATATTGACTAGACGAAAATAAACTGACAAACAATCCAATAAAATCCGACAGAAAAAATAAGTGACAGTGAACCGCTCCCTCTTCATTTATTTGTATACATCATGACATAAACCTGGCTCTCAGGTTATGTGCGTTTGTATCCATATCCATAATCAATAACTGACTTTATCTCCTGGGCTATTTGACGCCACTTGACCTTTCACCTCAGCAGTTTTTCCACTCACGGAGAATGAGAGGTGTCAGAGCAGCTCATGCAGGAACCCCAACGTCACCATAAGTTAAAGTGCAGTCACGTAACGTTGCAAAAGCAGAAGAACGTAAATCTGATGGACACACAAAAAGTTACATTTACATTCAGTGTCTGTCATCACAAATGCTTTGTGTGTATCGTTGTGGTTTCCTTAAACTGTTGAATGCAACCCTACCTTTGTAAACACGTTGACACACATTAAGATCAATACATTATTTCCCTAGATAAAAACATAAAAACAGGGTGCCTTTAATATGCAGGGACCCATCTTTTGTATGGTCCCACATGTTGCTTATTATCCATTTATATTCCAAGCGGTAGGAAGCTATGCTATCTATATACGTTGGGGAGTCTGGATCTGGATGTATCTTGACTAACTGAAGTTATAGTAATTGAAGTGGAGTGATGCAAGATCCCACGTTGTGAATATTAAAACAGTTCAGACGTATATTAGTAGAAGCTCTCCGCCCACACCTGACCCTAATTGATCCGGTGTCAGCCAGGTAAACACGGTGTCTCCACCCGACCCGGGGTCTCGGGATCCGTTTCCAAACGGGGGGGGGGGGCGAAGCGGAGCACCTCAGGGCAAAGCAGACGAGCCAAGAGCACATGCATTATTAATGAGGGCGGCAGTCAGTCAGTGTTGGATCGATGTGAGGTTCTGTTTTTACAGTGCAGCAGGCAGTCGGCCGGCGCTGGTAAATACACCCCAGAGAGAGATTAAGAAACGGGTTTGATGGATGAGGAGAAACAAGAGAGACGCTGACAACACAGAGGAGATTTCAATTGTTGGGAATAAAACTTTTATAAGTACATTGTTAATTTGAGTTATAGAACAAAAGTTACAGTTTGCATTCATCCTTAAACACGTGAACTGAGACTTGAATGCGTTTGCTTGTGTATTTTTACACACAGATAATTGCAAATAAAAACCATTTCGCAGATTCTTTCTCAACATAAGTAAGGGAATTTAATTTTGAGCTTAAATTAACTGTGTTTTAAGTGTAGTATTTCATTGCCCTCTACAGGCTAATAAAACCACACATAGACCTGTAATGCAAAGGTAAAAAAGAACAGGGTGTAATTGAATGTATACTATGGGGCAGGATTTAAAAGATTAATTCTCACATTGTGTTGTTGTAGCTGATTTTTCCCTTTTCAATGGAGATCTTCATTAGTGATTAGGTAATGGAGAGTGACGACTCTCTGAGGGACGATCCCAATCTTCAACACACACACACACACACACACACACACACACACACAGACACACACAGAGCCCTTTTTTTCCTCTCCAAGTCCTATCAGCTTGCCAGCGATGTCTGATACACATCTCACCGTATGCTTCGCCATCTGGGGACGCTTTCCTCCTCCTTTTGTTTCATCCCTCGATCTGCTTTTTCCCTTTCATCCCAACCCCTCCTAACTTCCTCTCGGTGTCTCCCCCCGTTTTTCCCTCATTTCCTGTCCTCTGAGGGGAGTGTGAACTCTGAATTTCCCCCACCGAGCGCTGTGCACGGGTCTCAGGTGAGCGCTGGCTCCTCATGCCGGCTCGGCGACTGCCAACAAGCTCTCGCTTTTCTCTTTGTGAGGCCCTCTGTCTTTTTTTTCTTTCTGGGAACATGTTAATTGCTTCTGGACTCCGATCAGTGTTCATTAGATAGGCATGTATTCACCACAACAGATGCTCATTCACAGCGTCCCAATTGTCGGCTGTTTGCTTTCCCTGGCTCTTTGCTGTTTTATTCAAAGAATTCTATCAGTGGACGTCCACTTGTCTAATTGCTTCTCATTTATCGCCTGGTTTCTCACATTTATGTCACCAGACAAGCTAGTTATGTGAAGATAATGAAGCAATCGAAACAGTTTTCTCGTGATTATGTTCCGATCTAAACAAAATGAGCTTGATATGTTTGAAATATATCGTAAAAGACTCTGATTTTTTTCTTTATATGCATCAAAACACGTGGCATCAGCTTTTTCCTTGTTTGTCGTTATACAGGAAATATATGAGAAGCTTGATGTATATTTTCCTTCCGCACATTTCCACGACCAATCACCAGACTGTTGTGTTACGTTTGATAGCATCGAATTAACAGTGTGCATAATTGATGTCATGCTTCATCGTTGGGCTTTTTGTCTGGCGTCATTCCGCGACGACCCGAGATGCATTTCCTAGACGACAGCAGAGACTTGGATAACGATGACTGATGGTGTCACACTGTGGTGCGGTTGTCGGGGCGATGAGCGAAACCTTCTAATGAGGTCTGATGAAAGTCTACGGATCAAAATCCGGCGGATGGAACCAAACATCGCGTGTGTGTAGATACTGACCGAGGATAAATATGTGTGATAAGAATCATTGGGCGGCTTTGCATGACATTACAATCACACATACTGATACTGGAATCACTGGAAGTGTCATTTGTGTCGCTCGGGTTTAGCGCTCGACAGTGGCGATGTTTCTGTTGGACTAGCACAAGCCATGTATGTGGTGTAGATGGAGCTGCAGCACCCCTAATTGCAAGAGGCTGTAATAGCAAGGCAAAAAAAGCTATCGCAACAAACCCATTATTATTTGATTTCATTTAGAACATCCAATTGTTTCTCTGTTGCTTATCTGATGCAAAGATGAAGAATGTGACAAACTAGACAGATTGGTTGTTCTAAACTTGAATGGGCTGTTGTCCTGTGGTGATGTTGGTTGCAGCTTCCTCTCTGAAACTGTAAAAGTGACCTGAATAAGACCAGCTGCTTGATTCAGTCTACAGGCGGCTGAAGTTGCACTGTCGCTGCTGCACAAAGAGCAGGAATCAGAAAGTAAAGAGCTCAAACGGGAAAATCAGTCGTTGTTGCTATTGACGTGATTAGCTGCTGTTGAGATCGACCACATCTCGTTCATTAGTATAAGCTGCCAATGCTGTTTGCCTCTTTATTAAGTTCATTAATATTGAATGTATAGCTTGTTCAAATTGCACCAAATTGATACTGTACTTCCTTGGGCCCTTCATGGCAAGTGTGAAGAGGGTTAGAGCCACAAACAGATAGATATTTCTGGATTAGTAGATATTATTTAGATAGATCACTGATTCAACAACGAACACGTTGAATATAAACTCACAAGCTTCATCCAAAGCTGCTGATTTAGAATGTATGAAATACTTACACTTAAGTCAGTGGCTACAGGATCTCACATGCTTTACAAATGCCAGAACGAACACGAGGACCACAAGTGTGAAACTAAACTCCACTCGAGAAAACTTTATCCGTCCGCTCTTAATCGTATCCTACAAAGATTTCTTCATTTCTGGGTCAACTCCATTAAGAGTTGGCACCGACGGGCTCATCAGCTCTTGATGGGACCCACGTCTGATAAGTGCAGAAGTGTCCAGGTAGAATACAGTGAATTACATTAGAGTGATATGTGGCTCTGAGTGACCACAGTCATTAATGTCCCGATACCCACAAGGATTGGATTTCTCTTTCTGTGCCTCCCTTCCCGCTCCATCATCCACTGTGCTCCCAATCACATTGTCCATCAGTAAAGGCGTAATTATCTTCTAACCCCCCCAGGATGGTCCGACGGAGGAACAGGTAGAAACATATCATATTCAAGGTGTATTAATAGTTGGATATTATAACAGGTTTCCTTCATTTATCATGCATCAGTGTCTCCAGAGCTCACCTGGGTCTCGGTCCCATATTCCATGTCTCCAGGCTCGTGACGGATGCCCCGCTTTCTCTTTCTCTTTCTCTTCTTTTTCGACATGGATGGTGAGATCAATAAAAAAAAGAAAAGAGAGACACTGAGATGAGACGAGAAAAAGATGTAGAGTCCCATGAATGTCTCTTTGTTATGTCAATGTGTTTAAGACACATAGACGAGTGGGTAATCACTGGGCTGTTTAATTACATGTATCACACACACACACACACACACACACACACACACACACACACACACACACACACACACACACACACACACGCACACACACACACACACAAAGGAAAGGACACACTGGCTCATTTGTTATTCATCCAGATGGAGCTCTTCACTCGGCCTTTTAACTGTCATATGAAACCACAAACACATGGACACACTCAACTAAACACACAAACACACACACACACACACACACACACACACTGACTATTATTTGCTAGGTGTGTACTGGTTAAGAGTAAAAGACAAGCAAGAGCAAAGAGGTCAAGGTCAATAATTTAACTCTTAAACCAGCAATAAAACTTTGTAAAGTTCGACTTCAGAAAATCGATAGACCCATTTACATAAAGGTTCGCCCTCCAGTCACAGATTGAGATTTAGTGGTGGTGGTTTTTACAGAAACCACAAAGTAAAAGAAAAAGTAAATTATTCAGAGAATTTGAAGTAAAAAAGTTAAATTAATTCGACAGATGGTTCAACGTACAGATTTGTTAAATATATCAGACTTTAAAGTCTTGAGAATGAGTATAAAAATCACAGGAGCTGCACCTTCTGGGTTATGGTCGTATGTATAATTCATGAGGAGTTCTTCTGAAATTGAAATGCTAAGATACCATTACCCATTAGAACAGATCTCTGGAGGACGTTTAACACAGCGCCGATCATTGTCCGTGTCAGTTGTTCAGGAGATCAGCCGCTGACCCGCTTTCAACCGTAAAATACTAATTAGGGCCATTAATTAGTCCAGTCCAGTGAGATTCATGGCAACGCTCCGTCTAGAGTGTTGGTTATATGTGTCATATATGTCTCCTTTTAATGCACTGTGCATTACACTGGGACTATTTCCTTATATTCAAGGCTAATTAGTATGAGGCATGAAAGACAAGTCCAATTAATTAGTGAGTGTAATGCAACATGATATCATTTAGTAAGTCTATTTAAAACGTCTGCACACGTTATCTTCACTGTGTCTGAATTTACACACGGACACATGTCCATGATGGGAGTGTGTTCATCTGAAAACACTTTTTCTCTTCCTTCTCTTATTCGACTACTTTCAACAAAACAAACAAAGCAGACAAACTTCTTATTTTTTTCTCCATGAATTGATCAACACTGATGTTGATTGTAACATCTTTGCTTCACCTTCGTTTGATTCTAAATTCAGAATTTCCAGTGTTCACCGTTTTCCAAAGATTCATTAGTGAATAATTTTTTTGGAGATGTAAACCTGTTCTACACTAAATAAGCCTCATCATAAATCTGCAGATGATGGTTCCTGTTTGGAGACTGGGCTACTACAGCACATGCAGATAGTGCCCCCTTCTGGTGAAATGGCACATTGTGAGTTGGTTGTATTGCTGTGTCTCATGACATTTTTATTTATATCTGTCTGAAATGCTGTAATAGAACCATTCACTTTTACCAAAGATCAAAGTTGCATAATGCATTTTTTTTTATCAGACTAATTGAAAGCTGATATTCTAGAAGCTCTACTTTCTATAACCTCCTTCGAGCTTACACAGATTCACGACGTAGGACAGATGCTCTTTTACAGATTATACATTTTTCATACATTTTTCAAACTACAATACATCGTGCAATAAGATCTCAGTTCATCCTATGGCTTAATAACTGTTTATCACATCATTAACAACTGTTGATGTGCAGATAACGAGATAAAATGTCTCTGATCTATTCAGTCTTATGTATCTTTTTCCGTTTAACTCTCAATTTCCCGTTTCTATCTCATTTACACTGAAGCTCCCGTCCATGCTTCACATGTAATCACCTACATGTGGTTACACTGCTCCTTCTCTGCTGAGTCTGCACAATTATGTAAATACAATCAAAATGTATAAAAAGCAGAACAGTCAACCAGAGAAGATAGGAAATAATGAGCATGTACCTGCAACATATTGCGTGTCAGCTTCAGCATGTGGCAAGCGTCCATCATAACAAAAACATTGTCATGGGTTACTGGATGTGGGAAATGGGTCTTCAAGGGCTTACAGGGGTCTGCTTTTAGATCGCACCCAAGTTGGGAGAACATACTGACATTTGATGCATGACCATCCATTGTCATGCACACCACCCTTATCTGACGATGATGCAGCTCTTCTAATGCATGTTCTACTAACACTTTCTGTGATTCTGGTGTGAGGGACTTGGTCAAATAATATGCAATTGGAGCGTTCCAATAACCTTGAAGCCCAACCACCATAAACACAAGAGCCTCGGAAGCTATGTCAGTCTCATTCAATCGATCCCCCATGTCCACATAACCAAACATTGTTTGTGTCTGAGGATCATGTTGAACGTGTTTTTTGATGGACATGGCATCCAGCATCAGAGTGACTCATCCATATTTGACCTCATCTTCCTGACGCCGTCTTTCCAGCATGTCTAACATCATTTTATTGAAACCAGGTCTGGCATCAAGAGAGCTCAGCCACCTTGCAAAATTAAAAAGTAGCCATTTAACCACTAACCCAAGCATCCCTATATTGTCTGTAGTGCTTAATGTAATTCAGTGTAAAATTAGACATCACGAAGAATAGTTTTGTAATGAACTGGGATGTGGCAGGTGAATATGCAGAGTATCTCTCAGGTAGTGATATGCCTTTGGACCATGCAGATGGAGCGTTAGGGCAAAATCTCTCTGGGCCTTGGTGTACTCTACGCCCTGCCTCGACAGGAGATGAACCGGATGATCTGAAATTAAATTAGCAACAGTGATTCAGTAGGTCTCCTTTTAATAGTAACTAGGAAGCCAACAAAGAACATAAAATACACAAAATATTTGTTTTATTATTTTACCTGAGTAGCATTCAAGCTTGTCTTTCAGCTCTTCGTTGATGAGATTTTTCTCCTTCAGTTACTCCAGAAGAGCCTGCATGTTGTTTTTGGCCGTATTTTCTCTCCTAAAGGCATTAGTCTTCT
Source organism: Limanda limanda (assembly GCF_963576545.1). Classification (NCBI taxonomy): domain Eukaryota; kingdom Metazoa; phylum Chordata; class Actinopteri; order Pleuronectiformes; family Pleuronectidae; genus Limanda; species Limanda limanda. The sequence continues at coordinate 7,113,129 of NC_083636.1, forward strand.
CCCGCTGCAGTTTCCTCACTCTCGCTGAGGCTTCTTCAAGTTTGGCCTTTATAGCCTTAGGGGAAGCAGGCCATGCATAGAAGTGGTCAGTGGCCTGCCGCTTGCGCTCCAATCTCCTCTCTCCAGTGGCTCCCTGTTGTTTTGGCAAAATATACAAATATATAAATTATAGTAATACGGAAATGAATAACTTACTTTTTCAACAATTCAATCTTCACTTTTCAATTCTGTGAGCCTAAATACATTTTTAGGTTCTCAAATTCTCCTACAGAAAACACAACAGCATACTTTTAAGAAATTTGTATAGGCTCCTCCACTTATAAGGCAAAAATATGTTTTGTGGCTCTGGACAAAAATGTAAAGGTTGCCTACCCCTGGGTGTAGTTTCAATGTTCACGTTTGTTTATTCATTCCAGTGTATGAGTGACAGGGAAAGTGAGATAGCCAGTGGTTTTCAAACTTTTTACAATGAGTACCACCTCAAATAATATTGGGCTCTTAGACTACTAACACCATCATAGACCTTTCTGGGTACCACCAAGATAAAGGATTGAATATAACAAGCCATATGATGCTATCATTAGTTTGTGACATTCCACAGGCAAATACTCACAGCATCAGGCATCAAGTCCATTGGCAGGTTGTCATCGGCACTTCTAGAAGTGGTTGTGGTTCTTGTTGCTACCAACTAAAATAAACAGTAAAGAAGTTTTGAATGTCTAAAATGTGCTGTAATAAACAACACATTATATAACTTGCAGAAACAAAAAACTAAAATGTGACATTTAATCACATATTTATATTGATACATCAATCTTATACACCTTAAATTATTGTTGGTCAATGATACACATACCCTTTGAAGATGAACAGGGGTCTCATTTATAAAAGAGTGCGTAGGATTCATACTAAAAGTGTACGTACGTACAAAAGCCGGAAATGGCGTACGCAAAAGATAATTCCGATTTATAAAACCGTGCGCACGTACACCTGAACGCAATGTTCGCTTTATAAATCACAGTCCACCTGGAAACGTTCGTACGTGGATCTGCCTCCAAATTCGCCCTCCACACGCCCACTTTCCACCATAAATGGTCAATGCAAAGCACGGCGTGAATATTAAATGATGCTGCTGACCAATGGGTTTCCACCGTGAGTCCTGACGGAGTCACCACATCAAGCGATGTGAAGAGGAAGTGAAACTTTCTGACACTGACATCGATGTGTCTGTTAGTGAGGTGGAGGTGAAGAGCGACGTTATGGGACAGCAGTGACCCTACCTCAGATACAACAGGTCCTTCCAGAAAGCTTACCCGAGGCAAGATGGCCGCCTGTGAGACGTTCAAGACTCCGCCGGAAGCCATCTAGCCATGTATATGTCTATGAGGACAACGGTAGGAGGAGAGGCTTAGAGGAAGCTGCTCACGTGTACTGGCTCCGCGACTCCCGAGTTTCCCGCCCCAACAGAGGGCGTTGTCCCTCTCTTGCAAAAAACTGGGGATGTGTGTGTGTGTGTGTGTGTGCGCGTGTGTGTGCCTGTGTATGTAAGACAATGAGAGAGTCAGACAGACGGACAGACAGACAGTGTCTCGCCGTGCTCGGGAGGGAGGCTGAGTACAGGGACCTGGTTGACCGCTTTGTGAAGTGGTGTGGGGAGAACTGCATGCAGCTCAACGTGGCGTGTCTGCATCGGTGGGACGGATGTGGAGGTGGTAGCTGCATACAAGTACCTGGGGGTCACAATGGACAATAAACTGGACTGGTCCACCAACACAGAGGCCGTCTACAAGAAGGGCCTGAGCCAGCTTTACTTCCTGAGGAGGCTCAGGTCCTTCAATGTCTGCAACAAGATGCTGCAGATGTTCTACAAGTCTGTTGTGGCGAGCACCATCTTCTTTGCTGTGGTGTCCTGGCGTGCGGGCATCAATGCAAAGGACGCCAACAGACTGAAAAAAACTCATCAGGAAGGCAGAGTCTGTGGTTGGCTCTGAGCTTGTCACCCTGGAGAAGGTGGTGGAGGACAGGATGCTGGCAAAACTGCTGGCAATCATGGACAATCCCTCTCACCCCCTCCACAAAACACTGGACAAGCTAAGGAGCAGCTTCAGCCACAGACTCATTCAACCCCGCTGCTCGAAGGAATGATACAGGAAATCAGTCCTCCTAACCACAATAAGACTGTACAACTCCTCTACCTCTGTCAGAGCCTCCATCACAGAACTGTACTAAATATACCTGTCTCCTGCACTGTGTACCCTGTACAACACTCCGCTCCATATACTGGAACACTTACTTCACATCATATGTGATATGTGTTAAAATAAACCATATTGATATTATATATCATTCTATACAATAATATTGTCTTTTGCACACTCTGTCTACACATTCTTATACTCATAGTATATTATATTATCTATTGTATAGTCAAATACTTATATTTATACCTCTACTATATATCATATCATATTATATCATACTCTTTGTATATTCTTTGTATATATAAGTCTATATACACATATTTATACATGTGTACATGTTATTATTATTAGTATTATATTTACTATTATTATTATATATACTGTTGCTGCCATTATTACTATATACTGCTATTATATTGGTATAATTACTATCATATATAAATATATGTTATGTTATATTATATACTCTATATACTGTACTATTTTTATATACTGTCTAACAATAACATTGCCATCATATCATCAGTACTATTACCATCATCTTGCCACTGCAACTTTTCTACCTATTTATCTTGTGTTTCTGTTTTTATTCTTTCTACCTCAATGTTTTTTATTTTATTGTATTGTATTTTATTGTATTCAAATATACCGGCTGCTATGACAACTTAATTTCCCTTCGGGGATGAATAAAGTAATCTATCTATCTATCTATCTATCTATCTATCTATCTATCTATCTATCTATCTATCTATCTATCTATCTATCTATCTATCTATCTATCTATCTATCTATCTATCTATCTATCTATCTATCTATCTATCTATCTATCTATCTATCTATCTATCTATCTATCTATCTATCTCACATTCATATATTATTACAACATTTCAGTCCTGTGTGTTTAATTGTCTTCTTTTGCTCATATTTCCTGTGAGTAACTGAGGGTTTGTATGTACAGCAGCCATTTATACCCATTAACAGTTTGAAAGTGTTTTGTTTTTTAATCGTAAACAAGCAAAGCTCAGCAGTCAACCCTACACATGTATGCACCAATTATATACAGAAAGAATTGCAATCACTATCAGTGCATGGTTTCCACCCTATTTACAAATTTACAAGGCCCTCCTCTCCTAGATCTACTTCTGTCTGGTTGCTGACTACGATGGTCTGTGAGATACAATAAATCAAATAGCTGAGCCTGGGTGAACACCTTCTTGATCATGGTATCTACACTGCCAGGTAAATATGAGTTGTGCAGCCCTATGCGTTAATTAGTTATTAGCAACAAACCAGAATTTCACAGCAGACCTGAACTGCTCAATATCACTGCTGTGACAGAGGATGAGAGATGATCCGGTTCGTGGCGTCATGACAGAGAGGGATCAGAGCTGCTGGTGAACAGGATGAGGAGACTCATCTGGAGGAAGAACTGAGAGAGAAAGAGTGGAGAGAGTGAAAGAGAGAGAAAGAGGAGGGAGGGAGAGAGAGAAAGACAAGGGGGAGGGCAAGAGGAGCGAGAGATAGCCAGAGAGAGAGAAAGTTGGGGGAGAGAGAAAGAGGAGTGAGAGAAACATAGGGGGAGGGGAAGGTGACAGAGAAAGAGGAGGAAAAGAGAAAGTGGAGGGGAGAGAGACAGAATAGGAAAAGGGATGGAGAGAAGCAGAGAAAAGTGGGAGCGTGGGTCAGGGTGAGTCTCAGTCCGAGGTTTTACAACTTGGAGCAGCAGGAGTGAGCCTGATCTCTGGTGAGTAACCACATGTTGAATGTGCTTGCAGCTGTGGCACATGACAGTGACACACCCTCTTCTTACCTTATCTCTGTCTGTGTCTCTGTCTGTTTTCTATCTTAATGTCCTTCTGCAGGTTATGAATGTTGTGTCGTTGGTGTAACTCTGTTAACCTGAGAACATTTTGTCCTATTTGCACTTAAACTAGTTTCAAACATTTGTAGCTTTACTTCTTTTTGTGGTTTTTCCCTTTTTTGGCAAGTGAAAGAAAAAAATTGGAAGTAATTATATATTCTTGAAAAAGTCAACTACGTTTTTTCACATTAACATTTTCCTGCAGTGTGGGTAGCTTTGGGTTTGGACCCCCACTCATTCAAACACACAGCCCTGTACAGCGATCCCTATTAGGACTTGGCATTGTCTTCCATTCTTTGTCCACACCGTGACTAAACATTATCGTGAGCATTAACCATGACCAGTTAATGCCTCAACCTAACCTTAACCTAACCTCAATTCATGTATCACTAACCTTAACCAGGGCCTCAGAAGTGAAGAGCTGCCTCAGTAGGACCAGGCTTTGGTTCCCATTAGCTCTACTGCTCCTGACAAATAACTCACTCTAGAAGTCCATGGTTTTCATTATGGGGAACTACTTTTTGTCCCCAGTGACAACAGATTCATGTGCCCACAAAACCAGTAATAAATCTACTCACTCCCACACACGCACGCAAAATAATTTTGCCAATGTCTAGGAACTGTTTTTCATGTGTTCCTCTACAGCTTGTTGTCACATAATAAAAAAAAATTCCTGCAGCCATATTACCCAATGATACTTTTTTATAAGTCTACATTCATATAAATTTTTTTGGAACATTTATACGAATGTAATAAAATAATGTGAGAGTTCCTTCTACAAAATGTGCAAAGCATTGACAATGTGACTATAGGGGCCATGAGATTCGTGGTCATGATAGATGTGAGACAGAAACAATGTTTGGCTTGAGTGAATCATCAGTTGTTGGAAAGCAGGCAGGGGACACTACGCTGGAGCATGTCGGGCCCCGTGGATCTGAAGCTAAGCAGTTCCAGATGTGGCCGGCTGCTCTAAACAGCCACAAACAAACCAAACTGTTGAAGCTCAGAGTGAGTCAGCATTTTTCGGAGGGATGGAGGAGGAAATCAGAGGAGGTTGTTTACAGTTGGAGCAGCTGGGATGTGCTTTTGTCATTTCATTGTGTAAGCATATTCTTGCAGTTACGTAAAAGTTTAAACAATCCCGCTGGCAGTTGGATTCCATCTTGAAAGCACTGGCATCAGGAAGTGGTGAAAGGCTTTGGACTAAATGCGGCCACGTGTGTTGTCCAGTGTCTCCTGGCTCGGGGCCTCAGTCAGTTAACTGCAGGTTGTGTTGTTCTGGGTTGGGGGGTGGGGTTATAATGCACCTTGAGCTGATTGAACGAGCCTAACTTTTACTGCAGACATGAGCCGTTGTCATACATGAGAATGTTCGCTCGATTGGGTCCGGACATTCTCCAGAGTTTGCCTTTCACACATGGACAAGGCAGCATGAGAATCTCTTCTCAGAGGGTACAACTCACTTAAAACCTCACTTGACATGTTCTTGTGTGGAAAACATGTTCATTATATTGACATTTTTGCCTCTGTCGTGTGTTAGAAATGCCTTCAACACTTGCTGAGTTTTTACAAGGGGGCGGATTCTCATATATATATATATATATATATATTCGGAGAATGTCTGGAGATTATCCGGAGTTCGGTGCCACTTCCTGAGGTGGCTGGGGATATTCAGCATGTCGCCAAAGATCCTCAGCAACTTCTACAGCTGCATCATTGAGATCATCTTGGTGGTAAAGGCTGCTAAGAAGATCACCAGAACATCACTACCCTCTCTGAAGGTCCTGTGCCATCTACCGCAGAGTCCACAGAAGAGCCTGCTCCATTGTAAAGGCCTTTACCACTCAATGATGCAGCTGTAGATTTTGCTGAGGATCTTTGGTGACATAAAGAATTTCCCCAGCCACCTCAGGAAGTACAGCCGCTGTTGTGATTTCTTGGCCAGCTGGGTAGTAACTACTGTCCAGAATAAGGTGTAAGGAATCATATCAGACCGTGTATTTAGTATTTATGTTGTCAGTCATGTGATCCTTTGAGAGTCGCTTTTACAATCTCTTGTATGGAGAAGCAACCTGGTTTGATTTATTAATGACGCTGAGCCAAGTGCTTCTTAACAGTTAAGTCTGTAGTTAAGTCTGTACTCCAGAGACTTTTATGTGTCCTTCTTAGAAGTCTGATGAATTATGAGACCTGTCATCTGTCACTTTCAGCTGTGTTGGCAGATTCATTCTCCACTGAGGCCAGATCCTTCATTCATCCCACCAGACATTTGTGTTACTGTAACGCCAAGAAATATTTAATCTCTTGTTTGTCAAGTTAACCTCTCTCCATTTTGTGTGTGTGTGTGTGTTTGCAGATGCTGTTGGTGGCAAACATGAAACATGGCTCTCCTGAGAAAACGTAAATATAAACTGATTTATACTTTCATCAGTTTACATGAGACAAAAAAAGTGTCATGTGTGTGTATCCTGTTTCTGTCCACGAGCAGAGGCACTAACGAGGTCAGTTAGTCGACTACGGGGTGAGCTTTGTTGAAGTGATGTTTAGTTGGTGAAGCAGTAAAGGAACCCCTGACTTCTTTCTTGGCATGGCAACAGGAAAGTATCCAGCTTGCATGCATGTGCACCAAATGTGCACGTGTGTGCTGGGGGAGGGGGCATGATGAGGTGGCCAGATGACAGGCTGTCGGGAGTTATAGAGTTCATGATTCCATTCAAGGTTGGAACAGCTGGATTGAATGCAAATCTCTTGTTTAGAGTTTGTTTCCAAAATTAAACAATAACAAAAAATGCATGTTTTAAATTAGTGATATTAAACAGTTGTTTTTTTATAAAATAAAACAAGGGTTAATTTAATAGGTGGATTTCACCCAAATCCATCTGGTGCAACATTCAAGTTCAGGTTATAAAAATCTTAAACAATGTAAAAAGATTCTAATGTGTCTCAGAAAGCACATCTGTGCAGGTCTTTGTTTGGGTCAAATATTTCAGAGTGAAACTTCTTCGCAGATAGGATATTGTCCTGGGTAAGTTATGACACCTGGATCAGCAGCCAGAAAGGGCTTTTAAATTGTTTTCAGGGGGATGTTTGATCTTCTTTCCCTCTTGTCTGTCTGGCAGCTGGTGGACACACTCAAACACTGGATTGAAACACAATGTGCATCTCTGTGGCTCTGTAAGAAAAATAATGACAGCAAACACAGCAATTCAGCAGGGATTCAGTGATGCTCTTATTCTATCAAAAAAAATGATTGACATTATGTTTTTAGCTTTAAGTTTTAGAAGATGGAGTCTCATGTCTGTTAGTTTAACATGGAGCCAGAGCTGGGAGGCAGTTGGCTTAACCTTTTACAAAGGCTGGAATCAGTAGAAAAAACTACAAATACATCTAAAGTTAATCAACAAATTATATTTCATTTGTTTAATCTGCACTCTGAAGTAAAATCAGCACTCTGGTTGAGCTGCAACATGTTAATAAGTCAGGATCAGAGTTCCCGGTAGTTGTTTTTAAATTTGGAAGGAACTAAGCATAATGTTGCCCCTGCTCCAAATGTTCATGTTACACTAAACTAATATCCTCGTGGCCATAGCTCCATATTTAACATGAGCCGCTTTCAGGCATAACCTCCGCAGATGGCTGCATAAATGTGTCTTGTGGATGCGACTTCCAGTATCAGGAAAGTCTTGAGGGATTTCCATTACATCTGGCTCAAACTTCCTCTTGGATTTAAATACCTGAATAGAATTTGGTTGTCAAAGTTCACTGTGACCTCATAATAGTCGTCTTTGGCTGTAACTCATTACTAAAAATTTGGACGCCAATTGTGTCTACTACCATGAAATTATGTCGTGATGCCTTCCCAAACCTCCAAAGGTCAACGTCACTTTAACATAACACTGTTACTCTGTAACATAACAGTTACTCTGGTTGCCGATCAAGTCAATCATTTAGTGGAAAATTATTTGACTTTTTTGGATTCAAAGAATTTAAAATGTGCGACATTTGTTGATAATGACAACAGTCATTATAGATTGACCCACTGATGCTAATATTTAAAGGGGAATTTCTTTGAAGATGGTCGGGAATAGATATGAGAAATCTCCCACTGCACACTGAGAGAAACCTTAGAATCTGCTGTCCCTGTGTTTCAGTTAATCACGTCCTCCTGGTGCTGGTCGTACTGATGTTGTGTCTGCTCCTGCACAACACACTGTTCAGAGCCTCCACTCCGCCCAAGCTCCGAGGTACATCCACACAGTTTGTTATCCCATAATTTATCCTTCATTTTATGTATCGTGTAGTTGTTAAAGAAGAATTAAACAGAGAAACACAATCAGAGTAAGCGGGGTCCAATAGCATTTACAGGCAGGAGTGGCGATGCATGACACAAACGTTGACTTCCAACCTACGCTGTCTGCTTCCTCTCAGATCACTGGAGGGGCCGTGGAAGCGCAGCGCGAGTTCCTGCACTGAAAGTACCGGAGGCAGATAATGTCGTCCCTGTAGTCATCTGTGCATCAGAGGAGCGGATGGGTGGAACCATGGCTACCATCAACAGCGTCTACAGCAACACAGACGCCAGCGTTTTCTTCTATATTGTTACTTTCCGGGATGGTGTGAAACTGTCAAGGTCTGTTTTTAAAGGTGCAATGATGATTTTATATTTCAGGTGATATGGGATTTTAAACTGTAAATGTATTGGTCAACTTTAACTGTTTCAAAACATGAAGGGGACCTGATATCCCAGTGTTATTGCTTATCCACTTTTCACTGTGATACTCAACACCAATCCTTAAACCAGGAAGCACTCAGAAACACAACTGACAGCAAAAATCTTCTGTGTCATTGAAAACAGTCCCAGAAATATATTATTGCCTAAGAATAACCTTTGCTAAAAATTGCACATCATTCACAAAGTGACACATGTTGATTATTTTTTCTTTAACATTGTGAGATGTTTTCAACATTTTCCTTGATTTCTCAGAGAGTAATTAGAAAAATTTGCGATTCTAAATGTGGTTTCACAAGGGGGCTGCTGGGCCTTGGTGGAGGGAGGCAGTCTTCTGAGTGCCATTCTGGTTTTGTTATTAGATAAATATTTCATTTTGGCCTGGCAAGGTATTCTCGTTCCATCTGTACTGTAATAGAGCAAACTCTACTTATCACGCTGACCTTCATGTTTATCTACCTCTTCTTTCTTTCTTTGCCTCTCCGCAGGCAGTACATTGAGAAGACTAAACTGAAAGGCATCAGGTATAAGATACTGGAATTCAACCCCATGGTTCTAAGAGGAAAAGTGAAGCCAGATTCCTCTCGACCTGAACTGTTACATCCAGTGAGTTGTGGATTTACTTTTGTTCATGCAGCAGAACAATCATTACACAGTGCACGCTCATGTAAGTCCTCGGGAGCATGAAATAGTGACTTTGCTTTTATTTTGCAGCTCAACTTTGTGCGCTTTTACTTACCCCTGCTGGACATCAACCACAAAAGAGTGATCTACTTGGATGATGATGTCATTGTGCAGGGTACGTAATGGGATGAGCGAGTACAGCGTTATCTGTATCTGTATCTGTTAACCATATGAATTATCCGTATCCGTATCCGTACTCGGAGTGGGCAAGGCCTAACCCGGAAGTGGGTGTGATTTAACCCGGAAGTGGGCTGGTTCAACATAACTTTCTTTTTTAACTTTGAAATTTTTTTATGATTTTTTTATTTTTATTTTTTTTAAATTTATTTCCACACCAGGTGTGTGTGTGTGTGTGTGGGTGTGTGTGTGTGTGTGTGTGTGTGTGTGTGTGTGTGAGTGAGATGCGAGGGACGTTCACTGTCTCCCGGAGAAATTAACACTCTGCGCCCCCAGCACAGAAAGACGTGAACCACATTCGTCCACAAGTCACACAGACTGGTCCTGCCATTTTCACTCTACACTAACACTTAAATTTTAGTGCAGTGTAATTGTTTGCCGTGATAATTAAATGCCAGTGTGATAATAAATGACAATTTCAAACCATACAAACTGTCATGTTGTACTGTATTTAATAGAGGTTTACTTTACTGTAAAGTAAGTGTAAATGTAAAGTGAAAACAACAAAACCAGTCACCATGACCTGCGAACAAATACAATTCACGTCCTTCCACACTAAAAACACAGAGTGTCCATCTCTCCGGGAGACAGTGAACGTCCCTCGCATCTCCAGCACTCCTCTACTGAGCCAATGCAGGTCTCGTGAAAATTTTTCCAAAGACTCGTACCCGAAGACCCAGTCGGGAAATGAACGAATCATTTCTGCTTCCTTGACTGAGCCTATGGAACAGTCCCGATGCGCAGTGAACCTGAGTGACTGAGAGACAGAGAGGTGTTCTGTGAGTGAGTGAGCAGAGCCGTGTGTGACGGGAGGAGCGCTGTGACGCTGCGTGAGGATTTTCATTCAGTCCGAGCACAGATAATGACTCCGATTACTCCTATAATAATCGTACTCGGCAAAAGTGCTTTATCCGTACCGGATACTCGTTTCAGCCGAGTATCCGGCTCATCTCTAGTACGTATGCGTCATCATGCCTGAAGGAAATTCTTTAAAGTTAATACAGAACGATAGATCCTACTTCATTGAAAAATTCTGGGTACACTGCTGGTTCCAAGATGGTCCATCACACTTGTGTCAGCATGTTGTTATTATATACCAAGAAAGTTAAAACCATAGGCCACCGGGATGACAATTCATATATTATTTCATACATTCATTCACATTTATTTATTTTAGAATAGGACAAAATGGTTAATATCCCTTACGTATGTTTGAAGAACTCCGGCACTAGATTGATGATAACTACTGGCAAATGTTAGGGACAATCATCAGATGTGTCCCTTTGGGTCTTTGGGTGTTTCTTGCTTTTTATTACAAGACATCCACAGGATCATCAGACCTGGGTGTGCTTTTTAATGCAGATCCAAAAGTCGGTCGACGGATTAACATATTTCGATATTGTCTAATGCCCAATGACTGAAGATTCAGACTGAGATTAACATCTCTTTTAAGTAACTTTGATGTGACAGGTAGAGTGTATTTTTGTATGATGTATTCTGCCACCTATTTGTTTCTTCTTGCTTTCAAGGAGACATCAAGGATCTGTTCAACATCAAACTGAAGCCCGGACATGCTGCTGCTTTCGCCACCGACTGCGACCTGCCCTCCACGCATGAGATGGTGCGCAGCATCGGCATGCAGGTGGATCGTTATTCTTTTCTATCCGATCTCTTTGTACCTTTAACTGTCAGTGTGAGAGTTATACCCGAAAATCAAACCAGACAAAAACAATGTTTCTTAAGACTCATCATCTGAAAATCCATCCTCTCCTCTGAGCTCGTCTCCTAGACAACCTACATGGGCTTCCTGGACTACAGGAAACAGGAAGTCAAAGACCTGGCCATCAACCCCAGAGACTGCTCTTTCAACCCTGGTGTGTTCGTCGCAGACATTAGCGAGTGGAAGAAGCAAAAGATCACCAAACAGCTGGAGAGATGGATGGAAGAGAATTTCAGGTCAGATCTGGTGTGAATAATGACATCATTAGTATAACTGTAGCAGGCATCCACTTGGCAAATAACCCTTCATTACAACTTGAAGATCAGCAAGGAAACAATGTCAATCAATCAATTCTTATTTGTAAGGCCCATATTCACCGATCACAATTTATCTCATAGGGCTTAAAAAGGTGTGACATCCTCTGCCCTTACACCTCAATAAGAAACCTGTTTGTGATGACAAGAATATAGGTCTCACTGTACAGATGTACAGATGTGTGATATATAATAATAGGACTGGCATATACTACAGATATTTGTTTGTCTTCAGGTGTGTTCTGACTTGAGTCTTTATCAAAACCACATCCTGAAGCAAAGTATGCTCCAATCTTGCACCAATCTAAATGTATTTTTTAACGTGTGTCAGATAATTTTGTCTTTTATTCTTTACTTGTTTTCCATATATCAAGGTTTTGTATTACCAGGTATTATATAGTCTATATAAAATCTGTCTGATCAGAAACTCTTCCCTTTCTCGCCACCAGGCAGAACATATACAGCAGTGCCATGGCAGGAGGTGTGGCGACCCCACCCATGCTGATCGTTTTCCATGACAAATTCACCACACTGGATCCTCTGTGGCACGTCAGGCACCTCGGTGAGATCATGTCTTTTTTTTCATACATAGAAGAATCTCAATGTGAGTTCCTAAGGAGAAAACGTATACATGAAATCATACTTCTGAAAATATAAATAAGAAAACAATTCATCCTCTTGTGGGCATACAATGAGTGATATTTTATTATAAGTGTATATATATATAGTCACTGTATCTCTAACTACCAAATAGAAAACGGAACAAAATCAGCAGTCCCTAAAATTGGAAACATGTAAGGAAATGCATAGACAGTTCTGGATGGCCCCCTGGTGGCAGATTGCAGTATATTTCATATACTTCCACCTCTTCCATGTTATCAGACATGGACCAAACTAAAAAGTGCTTGATTAGTACACTTTCCACATGTATTTCAGGTAGTTCTCATTACGCTGATATATGTTTCTGATGAATTTGGTTTAACTTAGTTATTTGATGCCATAAAAACGTGCTGCGTTGTCATGATTGACAGCACCAAAGGAATTCAATATATAATTATATATATATATATATATATACAGTGTAGTGATTTAAAAAAATAAACATGTGTTAAATTACAGCCATGTAGCTCTTAATCTTTAATAACTATCCGAATTGCTCATTGTGTCATGACATTTAAATGCATCATTAAAATTCCATCACAGCACAGACAACAAGGTAAAGCTTATTAACCTTCCAATGTTGTCCAGCAGAGGGCAGCGTAGACTTGTAAAAATGAAATACAAACTTATATTTTTTTGCAGCGGTGCAGGACACATTTTTCTTTTGTGACATGAAAAATGAATGTTCATGGCAACATGACGCGATTAAAAAAACTTTCCAATAACAGCTTTGGAGTGGGAAAAGGGGTAGAGGTTAATTCACATTGACATGTTCACATTTATAAGACACTTGAAGCTAAGTAAGTTAATAATATAGAACGTTAATGAGACACAATGAGATCAGGTGATGAAGTGCGCAGTAAGAGCTAGTTACACATGTTAAAGGCTCATTAATGCAGCATTTAATATTAAAAAAGAGATACTTCCATTTCTAACAATGTAACCATCACTGTCCACAAACTTCTATTTCCTTTACATTGCTCAGCTATTGAGAAAAACATTCCTCTAGAGAGCAGCACAGTCGAGAGTCTCTGATAACAACCAACATGGCAAAAGCTGGGGTGATGTGAAAATGCTCTTAAGAAAGAGGTCTGCAGTTTCCTATCAACTCTAAAAGTCCCTCCTCCAAAAAATTCCGCCATTGTTGAAAAGTCTTCCTCGTGTCTCATGGTCTTCTTTCTTCTACTCACCACTATGTTGATGGAGATGAGGGTGAGTCTACAAAACACTGTTAGAGTTTCAGAGGTAAATAGCGTTGCACCCAAATCCAAGTCAATTGGAATAACGGGGTGACCTTGTGTTCAAATGTAAAAAAAAAACAAGAGAAAGAAACACATAACATGCCTCCATACTGCTCCTGTGGTGTGACCCAAGTGTCTGTAAGCCCCAACATTCAAATTCGACTTGAAACTGCATAATTTACTCCATGTTTAAACCCTAAATGTCCTCTCATATCTTCCCCTGGAGCCGCGTTCACGTTCGCAACCATGCGTGAATTTTCCTTTTCGGTGAATTATCCCTTTGTTTGTATGATTGTGTTCAAGTAATGGATGCAGACCCAGAAGATGCTCTGTCGGCAAACACCCTTCACTTGAAAATGCTCTTGACATGGCTGTAGGGCTGCTGACACAAACTGATGATAGCCATGACGGTTATTCATTTAAAGAAACAATCACAATCTGATACCAAATCTTCTTCTGCTGAGCCATTAAACGTATGTGCTGAGCTTGTATAGGCCAACGTTGTCCTGAACTGAACGTACTGTATCAGACTGACTGACTGAAGAGTCTGTCTCAGCACAGGACATCACAGCTGCATTGAATGCTGATTTGTTCTCTCTTGCACGGACCAAGGTGCCTTTGAACGGTGATGCGTTCATCTGCTGTTGTACATAGAGAAGCTGCTGTGATGTGTACAGAGGTCTGTTTGAAGTAATAGGGTCAGGGTAGCTTAGCTTAGTACTTCACTTTATCCGTGACTACGAATCCAGGCACAGAACTGAAGGAGATGATTCTAATTGATAGAATCAATGGATAATCTCATTATTATTACGTTCGAGTAATAATGTCAAGGGGTGATGAGGAGACTCATTATTTCAGCTACATATAGACAGAGAGAAACTTATTATATCGTAGGACTTCCCTCAGGTTAATTTTTTATAAAACATTCCTGTCTGTCCAGGCTGGAGTCCAGATGCCCGCTATTCCGAGAGCTTCCTACAGGAGGCACATCTGCTGCACTGGAATGGCCCTTTCAAACCATGGAAGTATCCCGCTGTTCACTTGGACCTGTGGGAGAGGTGGTTCATCCCCGACCCCTCCGGAAGATTCACCTTGGTACGACCTGATAGTGAGAGCTGAGGTCTGTGGAACATACCTTGTCTGAGCCACAGGGGTGCGGTGAATGATGCGTGGGAAGTTGACGGCTTCACTGCAGGGAGGTGAAGCGGTAATAGGAAACAGACAGTGAATGTAATGCAGAGGAATGCTCTTGAAAATATATTTGCTTGGTTGAACATTGTATGAGAAACAGTGTTAATCAACTAGGTGCCCCCTGTATTGCTAAAGGCAATGTGACTACTCTGGCTTTAATGGATATCAGATGCAGGAACGTGTTCAAAGTGAAAAGATTTTTATCTGTGTCAAATTGAGCTGCAGAAAATGTGTTTCCTTGATAAATTGAAATAAAATCTCAGAATTCTTACTTTTTCACATTTTCTCTTCTTTTATAGGTCATTAATACTTAAAGGAGACATATTATGAAAATTCCACTTTTGTAGTGCTTCTACACGTTAATATGGGTATCTGGCATGTCTACAGTCCCCAAAACTCTGGGAAAAAACTACTCCCACGATTTGTTATGGTTCCTCTATGTCAGAAACGATACGTTTGAGTGCGTCCAATGGGATTACGACCGAAAAGTGTTACGGTTTGGTAAAGGTTTGGACCCCAAAGCAGACACGGAAAGTAGATGGTAGTATATTAACGGTGTTTATTGGCTGGATAGGTGGAAGTAGGCTGGAGCGGCAGGAAGCTGGCAGGTAGCCAGCAGGTAGCAGGCAAGTAGCAGGCAGGTAGCAGGCAGGCCGCAAGCAGGTAGCAGGTGGCAGATAGCAAGCAGGAAGCAGGTAAAAGAGCCGAGCGGCGAGGCACACCAGGGTTCTAGGTAGAGGAAGACACAATGGTTAGAGGATAATCCACGAGGCATGAAAATAGCGAGTTAAGCTACACACTGATACCATAGAAGACGGAAGAATCTGGCCCCGAAGTGGTGAGACGACCAGATACTTATGGAGGAGATGATCAGATGAGATTGGGTGCAGGTGTGCCTCGTCCGCATCAGCAGGAGCCAGCCACGCCCCCTACCACACAACACATACAGGGCGCAACACAGAAAGGAGGGAGGAGACACAACACCACAACACCACACAACACCACAACCACAACACAATCCTCACAGTACCCCCCCCTCAAGGGACGCCACCTGGCGGCCGGCCCGGCCTTTCTGGGAAAAGAGTGTAAAAATCGTCCAAAATCGATCTGTCCAAGATGAGGGAACGGGAAACCCACTGTCTCTCCTCCGGCCCATAACCCTCCCAGTCCACAAGATATTGGAATCCTCGGCCTCGCCGACGTACATCCAGCACTCTGTTTACCGTGTAAGCAGGGTGGTCATCAATGTTCAGGGTGGGCGGAGGAGGCTCGGCAGGAGGGCTTAAGGGACTGGTGGACACTGGCTTGAGGAGAGAGACGTGGAACGTGGGGTGAATCTTGAGTGACAGGGGAAGCTTCAGTCTTACCGCACATGGATTGATGATCCGATCTACCTCAAACGGACCAATAAACCTCTGGGTCAGTTTCCTGGATTCGGTCTGGAGAGGCAGATCCCAGGATGACAGCCAGACCTTCTGTCCAGGCTGGTAGTCGGGAGCCGGGGTGCGGTGGTGGTTGGCCACCCGCTGATTGCGAGCAGCTGTGCGGACGAGAGCTGCCCGGGCCTCGCTCCAGACCCGATGAATCCGTCAAAGATGTTCCTGAACGGAAGGCACTGCCACGTCAGCCTCCTGGGATGGGAAGAGCTGAGGTTGGAAACCATTAGTGGCCATGAAAGGAGACATACCTGTGGCGGAGCAGACCAGGGAGTTGTGAGCGTATTCAATCCAGGGAAGGTGTGTGGCCCAGGACGCCGGATGTTGAGCAGAAACACAGCGCAGAGCCGCCCCAGATCCTGGTTAGCCCGTTCTGTCTGGCCGTTGGTCTGCGGATGATATCCTTAAGAAAGACTGGCCGACGCTCCCAACGCCAGGCAGAACACCTTCCATGTCCTGGCAGAGAACTGTGGACCCCTGTCTGAGACGATGTCCACCGGGATCCCATGCAACCGGAAAACGTGCATGACCAGAAGGTTCGCTGTCTCCAGGGCGGATGGAAGCTTGGATAGAGGGATGAAGTGTGCCGCTTTAGAGAAGCGGTCAACGATTGTAAGGACCACTGTATTGCCTTCAGAGGAAGGAAGGGCTGTGATGAAGTCCACCGCAATATGCGACCAGGGGCGGTGAGGGATGGGTAGAGGGCGCAGCAGTCCCGCAGGGGCCTGATGTGAAGCCTTGCTTTGGGCACAGACAGAACAGGCAGCGATGAATTCCCTGGTATCCGCCGCCATGGAGGGCCACCAGAACCGTTGTTGCAGCAGAGCCAGGGTCCCCCGGACACCAGGATGGCAGGCAATCCGGGAGGAGTGTCCCCACTGCAGAACTGGAGACTGGTGAGACGACCAGATACTTATGGAGGAGATGATTAGATGAGATTGGGTGCAGGTGTGCCTCGTCCGCATCAGCAGGAGCCAGCCACGCCCCCTACCACACACCACATGCAACACAGAAAGGAGGGAGGAGACAAAACCACACAACACCACAACCACAACACAATCCCAACAGAAAAGTATGTCATGGTCCAACCATGCCCATGTAGGGAGTCTCGCTACATGGCCTTGGACCGCCCCCCACCATCATCTCACTGGCTCCGGGGAGAGACGGTGGAGCTAGCATTAGCATTAGCATTGGCGCTGACGGAGCTCCATGGCTCCATCTGCCGGGGAGACGGCGCTCCAGCGGAGATACATAATTTATCTTCAATTTGACAAAATATTTCCGCCAGTTTGTGGTAAATACATGTTTGGGAATGGGGTTCCTATACATATAGTTCCAGTGTGTGCCTGGAAGGAGTATAATGCAAATCTTACGGTCCTATGACCCTTAGCTTGTCTATAACGCACCTTTAGGTGAACTGTATATTATTAAGCCGGAACAAATTAGCTTTGAGCTGAGGTTGTGGATGTCATAGAGTTTAACAGATGAACTAAAATGTCGTTGGGGTTCCTCTTTCCATAGCTGACAATTTGAAAAATATAGCATAGAGTCAGCCTCATCCTTTAAATGCGATTATTATAGAGTGAAAAGGGGACTTCCACCAAAACAGCTCCACACACAAGCTTGATGTTCTTCCATACATTTCCCCATCTAGTTGGCTATACATTATCATGGCTGCTTATTATCTCTCATGTCATAAAAATAGTTTTGCGGCCCTGCATACGACCTTTGAATGCTGCGATCCCTGTGACCCGGAAAACCTGCGTAACCTACAAGAAGTCTACATGTACACCACACTATTACTGTCATTCACTGTCCAGCTGCAGCTATGTGCTGATCGTCGTTGTAATGGAGGATCCTTTGTCGCGTTGGCATCGGATGATGAGGGACCACGACCGAGGCGGCAGCTGATAATGGATTCTAACTGGCGGCGGTGGACAATGACTGTGGATTATAGTGGATCCCATCCTGATGCTGGATCGTGGTCTTGCTGCTGGCCAGAGACTGTGATTGCAGCGGGACTGCCTGACACATAGTATTGAAAAATGTTTAGCCTAATGGATGCTGCTAAAAATCCTGATGATGTTTTCTTACACCTGACATCTATTGCACTTCTGTCCGTCCTGAGAGAGGGATCCCTCACATGTGGCTCTCTCTGAGGTTTCTACATATTTTTACCTGTGAAAAGGGTTTTTAGTAGTTTTTCCTTACTCTTGTTGAGGGTTAAGGACAGAGGATGTCACACAATGTTAAAGCCCCATGAGACGAATTGTTATTTGTGAATGTGGGCTATACAAATAAAACTTGATTGATTGATTGATTGATTGATGTGGAGCAGACACTTCCCCCTCACCTCCTGCTGACTGTGTTTGAGAGGACATGTGATTTCAGAGTCATGTCCCTAACACAAGTTGTATCAAATGTTCTCCCGGTGGTGGATAAGTGATGTGCATTCCATGTTTGCTTCCAACCACACATCCCATTTGAAAACAATCTGTTCTCTGTCTGTAAATTCAACACAAATCAAAAACAACAAGAATCCTTGTGCGTTAGTAGTCTCTGCACTACTTATCTTAAGCACTTTAGATACTTTTAAATGTTCTGTCAGATTTTCTCTCCAGGTGCATGAGGCTTTGCACGGATCAGTATAATTGTACTGTGGATTACCAGGGACTCTAGACTCCTTCTCTTTTCAAATGCCTTGCCTCGGCTATGACGCAGAGTTGCACCTCTTTGCACGAGCCAATGACTCACCACCATATTCCTGTCTCAGTGAGAAGCACCTGACACCAGATAACTGCACAACGTGACTCCTGAAAGCAGAATCAGAATTAAAGTAGGTCAAAGGGCAAATAGTCTCCCCGTGGATGATAAAAATAAATTACACTGAGGAGAGTTATAATGGTGACATCATCATGTTGTGTTTTAATGATATGCCAAAAATTGGTTTGTTGGGGATACAGAAATAAGTTATATTCTCTTTAGCAATTACTTGTGCACAATTTGAAAAAGAGTGGGATGTGTTGTATGTACAATAATATTAAGATATTCTAAAAGAAAAGATGTAAAAGACGTTTACCACTCAATTCTATGTGCTAAATTCTCATGGTATTTCAGAAGATAAATGGTATAGTCCACAAAAAGCTACGTCCCTCTGGAATACCTTCCACACTGCAATAGAGTTTGTTTACAGACATTATGCAGAGTTTAACTGGAAACACTATCTACCACTTTGGTTTGACTTGTCTCCAACATTCAGACGTCCACTGCAGAAAAGCTCGACTTTTACACCCACAGTGCCTGAAATCAACCAGAATGCAAAGCAGCTACAAAATGGATTTACTAATGTGCCTGTGACATTAAGTGTAGTTGTCTTTTCCTGTTTTAATACTTGTCGTCAAAACAATAAGGACGGCGTGGCTCTCTTCTTTATTTTAATGAATTGAAGGTATGGCATAATGATGTGTTTTATGTTTGTTAATGTTTTCTTAAACATTTTGATAAACTTGTTTAATAATTGTGTGACCTAATACAACATGTTTGTTTTATAAGGCTGCCTTTAGGCAGAATATTTCAGGTCACTGTTTTTCCCCACATTTAGATTATTTGACCTTGTTTAGATTTAGTTTCTTTCTGATTAATTAGTTTGATTACTGGTTACTTTGTTTTATTTTGTTCTGATTTTTGGTCTTTGGGCAATGTGCAATATGGTTGACGGGTACTGTGCAATCCTGGTTTAATGGCTTGAATATTGGGGAGTTATTGGCTCCATGAACTAGAAACCCTCTTCTGTTATTTCATTGTATAATATCGCTTGCAGTGATAATCCACTGGTGCAATCACACCAGTGTTGGGATTCTTAAAGTGTGCTGTGCTTGTTTAATGCATTATATTTTAGCTTTGTTAAATTGGGTCTGGAGCCTTTAACTTCTCTCTTTTGAATCTGTTATTTATATCAAGTACAGGCCAGTACTCCATCCTTTGCACATTATCCTGTGCTGTTTTATCAGCCTTTTTAAATCATTTGTACGAATTGAATAAATTGTATATTTCTGGAATCCTCAGCCTCCCGTCCCGTTTATTCTGGATATATGTGGTGAACCCGATTGGCATTCAACTGTCACCCTAAACTTTTGACCACTACATATACTTCCAGAAAATCTATATGTCCTCGTGCAAGTACATTTCTTTACAGATATGTTTTCTGTCTGTAGTGACGGCTGTTTATTATGTATATCTAGTCTGTATTTGTATTAAATTGCCTATTCTATACTCTTACATGTGATCTTAGTGTGTCCTAAAGTTGCGAACAGAAAAAGGCAGTGGCTCAGTAAGATTCTATTAATATTCCCTTTGAACTTTCAATAAATTGATAATAAAATATTTGTAAAGCACTTCTTATACAAATAAAGTAGCGTTAAATGATCTGATATACCGACCTATGCCCAACAGCTAATACATGTCATGTAATGACTTGAAATAAATCATTGTGCATCCCTGTGGATCGTTGCTTAGTTTTCAACAGAATTAGGGGGGTGCACCGTTCCTGGAGGTACTGCAATACCAGGTCGATGCGTGGAGTGGACGGAGCAAGCCCCTATTCCATCTCCCAGTTCCAAAAATCAATTTAATATATGGTCCCCGGGTAGGGGACGTATCAGATATTAAACTGATAAGAACAGATACTACACTTGATCTTAGCCAAAAGGCCGAGAAGCGATACTGAACAATTGCCTGAGGAATCAAACCGGTTCTCCTCCCAGTCCCCTTCACTCAGAGGTCTGAAAACACGTTCTTAACACAGTCCGTCAAACTGGAACAAAATAAGTCACTGAATCACTGGGAATACAACGATCTGACAAGTGAAACAAATACAGAAATAAGTGTTTCATACAAAGGGTGACAAAGATTGTTCACATTATTTCTTGTTGTAGATTTTCCATCATGCAAATCTGCATTTACATATGAAAGGCTGAACTAAAATCGTTTTTTAACTAATTTAACTCCGGAAAAAACACACAGCAGCTCAACGGTCAGTTCATGTGACTCAAAGCTGAATCAGACTGAAATAAAAGTGGCTTAACCCACATCTGGAATTCAAAAAAAATAACTAAAACCTTCAAACTACATGTTTCAGCTGCTGCCTGAGTTCTCCTTTCGACAGCTTCCCCAAAACTTCCGCCACAAAACCTTCCCAAAAAAGTTTTAATGCTTTACCTTAAATGTCCAACACGTTTTCACAAAAGTAATGCACTAAAGTATGTTATTAGGAAATTATACCCATTGATATATATATATTTTTTATATATAAATAACAATTGCCATTTTACTACTAACATTTTTATTGTATACCTCATCTTCCAGTATACTTCCAGAATATCTAAATGCCCTTGTGCAACTATCCTGTACGCACTTCCCTCTAGTACATCTCTTTACAGATATGTTTTCTGTCTGTAGTGACGGCTGTTTATTATGTATATCTAGTCAGTATTTGTATTATAATGCCTATTCTATACTCTTACATGTGATCTTAGTGTGTCCTAAAGTTGCAAACAGAAAAAGGCAGTGGCTCAGTAAGATTCTATTAATATTCCCTTTGAACTTTCAATATATTGATAATAAAATATTTTTAAAGCACTTTTTATACAAATAAAGTAGCGTAAAATGATATGATATACCAACCTATGTCCAACAGCTAATACATGTCATGTAAGTAGAAACTTGAAATAAATCATTGTGCATCCCTGTGGATCGTTGCTTAGTTTTCAACAGAATTAGGGGGGTGCACCGTTCCTGGAGGTACTGCAATACCAGGTCGATGCGTGGAGTGGACGGAGCAAGCCCCTATTCCATCTCCCAGTTTCAAAAATCAATTTAATATATGGTCCCCGGGTAGGGGACGTATCAGATATTAAACTGATAAGAACAGATACTACACTTGATCTTAGCCAAAAGGCCGAGAAGCGATACTGAACAATTGCCTGAGGAATCACACCGGTTCTCCTCCCAGTCCCCTTCACTCAGAGGTCTGAAAACACGTTCTTAACACAGTCCGTCAAACTGGAACAAAATAAGTCACTGAATCACTGGGAATACAACGATCTGACAAGTGAAACAAATACATAAATAAGTGTTTCATACAAAGGGTGACAAAGATTGTTCACATTATTTCTTGTTGTAGATTTCCCATCATGCAAATCTGCATTTACATATGAAAGGCTGAACTAAAATCGTCTTTTAACTAATTTAACTCCGGAAAAAACACACAGCAGCTCAACGGTCAGTTCATGTGACTCAAAGCTGAATCAGACTGAAATAAAAGTGGCTTAACTCACATCTGGAATTCAAAAAAAATAACTAAAACCTTCAAACTACATGTTTCAGCTGCTGCCTGAGTTCTCCTTTCGACAGCTTCCCCAAAACTTCCGCCACAAAACCTTCCCAAAAAAGTATTAATGCTTTACCTTAAATGTCCAACACGTTTTCAAAAAAGTAATGCACTAAAGTATGTTATTAGGAAATTATACCCATTGATATATACATTTTTTTTTTTTTATATATATATATAAATAAAAATTGCCATTTTACTACTAACATTTTTATTGTATACCTCATCTTCCAGTATACTTCCAGAATATCTAAATGCCCTTGTGCAACTATCCTGTACGCACTTCCCTCAAGTACATCTCTTTACAGATATGTTTTCTGTCTGTAGTGACGGCTGTTTATTATGTATATCTAGTCAGTATTTGTGTTATATTGCCTATTCTATACTCTTACATGTGATCTTAGTGTGTCCTAAAGTTGCAAACAGAAAAAGGCAGTGGCTCAGTAAGATTCTATTAATATTCCCTTTGAACTTTCAATATATTGATAATAAAATATTTTTAAAGCACTTTTTATACAAATAAAGTAGCGTAAAATGATATGATATACCAACCTATGTCCAACAGCTAATACATGTCATGTAAGTAGAAACTTGAAATAAATCATTGTGCATCCCTGTGGATCGTTGCTTAGTTTTCAACAGAATTAGGGGGGTGCACCGTTCCTGGAGGTACTGCAATACCAGGTCGATGCGTGGAGTGGACGGAGCAAGCCCCTATTCCATCTCCCAGTTCCAAAAATCAATTTAATATATGGTCCCCGGGTAGGGGACGTATCAGATATTAAACTGATAAGAACAGATACTACACTTGATCTTAGCCAAAAGGCCGAGAAGCGATACTGAACAATTGCCTGAGGAATCACACCGGTTCTCCTCCCAGTCCCCTTCACTCAGAGGTCTGAAAACACGTTCTTAACACAGTCCGTCAAACTGGAACAAAATAAGTCACTGAATCACTGGGAATACAACGATCTGACAAGTGAAACAAATACAGAAATAAGTGTTTCATACAAAGGGTGACAAAGATTGTTCACATTATTTCTTGTTGTAGATTTCCCATCATGCAAATCTGCATTTACATATGAAAGGCTGAACTAAAATCGTTTTTTAACTAATTTAACTCCGGAAAAAACACACAGCAGCTCAACGGTCAGTTCATGTGACTCAAAGCTGAATCAGACTGAAATAAAAGTGGCTTAACTCACATCTGGAATTCAAAAAAAATAACTAAAACCTTCAAACTACATGTTTCAGCTGCTGCCTGAGTTCTCCTTTCGACAGCTTCCCCAAAACTTCCGCCACAAAACCTTCCCAAAAAAGTATTAATGCTTTACCTTAAATGTCCAACACGTTTTCAAAAAAGTAATGCACTAAAGTATGTTATTAGGAAATTATACCCATTGATATATACATTTTTTTTTTTTTATATATATATATAAATAAAAATTGCCATTTTACTACTAACATTTTTATTGTATACCTCATCTTCCAGTATACTTCCAGAATATCTAAATGCCCTTGTGCAACTATCCTGTACGCACTCCTGTACCTCAAGTACATCTCTTTACAGATATGTTTTCTGTCTGTAGTGACGGCTGTTTATTATGTATATCTAGTCAGTATTTGTGTTATATTGCCTATTCTATACTCTTACATGTGATCTTAGTGTGTCCTAAAGTTGCAAACAGAAAAAGGCAGTGGCTCAGTAAGATTCTATTAATATTCCCTTTGAACTTTCAATATATTGATAATAAAATATTTTTAAAGCACTTTTTATACAAATAAAGTAGCGTAAAATGATCTGATATACCAACCTATGTCCAACAGCTAATACATGTCATGTAATGACTTGAAATAAATCATTGTGCATCCCTGTGGATCGTTGCTTAGTTTTCAACAGAATTAGGGGGGTGCACCGTTCCTGGAGGTACTGCAATACCAGGTCGATGCGTGGAGTGGACGGAGCAAGCCCCTATTCCATCTCCCAGTTCCAAAAATCAATTTAATATATGGTCCCCGGGTAGGGGACGTATCAGATATTAAACTGATAAGAACAGATACTACACTTGATCTTAGCCAAAAGGCCGAGAAGCGATACTGAACAATTGCCTGAGGAATCACACCGGTTCTCCTCCCAGTCCCCTTCACTCAGAGGTCTGAAAACACGTTCTTAACACAGTCCGTCAAACTGGAACAAAATAAGTCACTGAATCACTGGGAATACAACGATCTGACAAGTGAAACAAATACAGAAATAAGTGTTTCATACAAAGGGTGACAAAGATTGTTCACATTATTTCTTGTTGTAGATTTCCCATCATGCAAATCTGCATTTACATATGAAAGGCTGAACTAAAATCGTTTTTTAACTAATTTAACTCCGGAAAAAACACACAGCAGCTCAACGGTCAGTTCATGTGACTCAAAGCTGAATCAGACTGAAATAAAAGTGGCTTAACTCACATCTGGAATTCAAAAAAAATAACTAAAACCTTCAAACTACATGTTTCAGCTGCTGCCTGAGTTCTCCTTTCGACAGCTTCCCCAAAACTTCCGCCACAAAACCTTCCCAAAAAAGTATTAATGCTTTACCTTAAATGTCTAACACGTTTTCACAAAAGTAATGCACTATAGTATGCTATTAGGAAATTATACCTATTGATATATACATATTTTTTTTTTTATATATATATATATAAATAAAAATTGCCATTTTACTACTAACATTTTTATTGTATACCTCATCTTCCAGTATACTTCCAGAATATCTAAATGCCCTTGTGCAACTATCCTGTACGCACTTCCCTCTAGTACATCTCTTTACAGATATGTTTTCTGTCTGTAGTGACGGCTGTTTATTATGTATATCTAGTCAGTATTTGTGTTATATTGCCTATTCTATACTCTTACATGTGATCTTAGTGTGTCCTAAAGTTGCAAACAGAAAAAGGCAGTGGCTCAGTAAGATTCTATTAATATTCCCTTTGAACTTTCAATATATTGATAATAAAATATTTTTAAAGCACTTTTTATACAAATAAAGTAGCGTAAAATGATCTGATATACCAACCTATGTCCAACAGCTAATACATGTCATGTAATGACTTGAAATAAATCATTGTGCATCCCTGTGGATCGTTGCTTAGTTTTCAACAGAATTAGGGGGGTGCACCGTTCCTGGAGGTACTGCAATACCAGGTCAATGCGTGGAGTGGACGGAGCAAGCCCCTATTCCATCTCCCAGTTCCAAAAATCAATTTAATATATGGTCCCCGGGTAGGGGACGTATCAGATATTAAACTGATAAGAACAGATACTACACTTGATCTTAGCCAAAAGGCCGAGAAGCGATACTGAACAATTGCCTGAGGAATCACACCGGTTCTCCTCCCAGTCCCCTTCACTCAGAGGTCTGAAAACACGTTCTTAACACAGTCCGTCAAACTGGAACAAAATAAGTCACTGAATCACTGGGAATACAACGATCTGACAAGTGAAACAAATACAGAAATAAGTGTTTCATACAAAGGGTGACAAAGATTGTTCACATTATTTCTTGTTGTAGATTTTCCATCATGCAAATCTGCATTTACATATGAAAGGCTGAACTAAAATCGTTTTTTAACTAATTTAACTCCGGAAAAAACACACAGCAGCTCAACGGTCAGGTCATGTGACTCAAAGCTGAATCAGACTGAAATAAAAGTGGCTTAACTCACATCTGGAATTCAAAAAAAATAACTGAAACCTTCAAACTACATGTTTCAACTGCTGCCTGAGTTCTCCTTTCGACAGCTTCCCCAAAACTTCCGCCACAAAACCTTCCCAAAAAAGTATTAATGCTTTACCTTAAATGTCTAACACGTTTTCACAAAAGTAATGCACTATAGTATGCTATTAGGAAATTATACCTATTGATATATACATATTTTTTTTTTTATATATATATATATAAATAAAAATTGCCATTTTACTACTAACATTTTTATTGTATACCTCCTCTTCCAGTATACTTCCAGAATATCTAAATACCCTTGTGCAACTATCCTGTACGCACTTCCCTCTAGTACATCTCTTTACAGATATGTTTTCTGTCTGTAGTGACGGCTGTTTATTATGTATATCTAGTCAGTATTTGTGTTATATTGCCTATTCTATACTCTTACATGTGATAAGAGTATAGATTCTATACTCTTACATGTGATATCTAGTCAGTATTTGTATTATAATGCCTATTCTATACTCTTACATGTGATCTTCGTGTGTCCTAAAGTTGCAAACAGAAAAAGGCAGTGGCTCAGTAAGATTCTATTAATATTCCCTTTGAACTTTCAATATATTGATAATAAAATATTTTTAAAGCACTTTTTATACAAATAAAGTAGCGTAAAATGATCTGATATACCAACCTATGTCCAACAGCTAATACATGTCATGTAATGACTTGAAATAAATCATTGTGCATCCCTGTGGATCGTTGCTTAGTTTTCAACAGAATTAGGGGGGTGCACCGTTCCTGGAGGTACTGCAATACCAGGTCGATGCGTGGAGTGGACGGAGCAAGCCCCTATTCCATCTCCCAGTTTCAAAAATCAATTTAATATATGGTCCCCGGGTAGGGGACGTATCAGATATTAAACTGATAAGAACAGATACTACACTTGATCTTAGCCAAAAGGCCGAGAAGCGATACTGAACAATTGCCTGAGGAATCACACCGGTTCTCCTCCCAGTCCCCTTCACTCAGAGGTCTGAAAACACGTTCTTAACACAGTCCGTCAAACTGGAACAAAATAAGTCACTGAATCACTGGGAATACAACGATCTGACAAGTGAAACAAATACATAAATAAGTGTTTCATACAAAGGGTGACAAAGATTGTTCACATTATTTCTTGTTGTAGATTTCCCATCATGCAAATCTGCATTTACATATGAAAGGCTGAACTAAAATCGTCTTTTAACTAATTTAACTCCGGAAAAAACACACAGCAGCTCAACGGTCAGTTCATGTGACTCAAAGCTGAATCAGACTGAAATAAAAGTGGCTTAACTCACATCTGGAATTCAAAAAAAATAACTAAAACCTTCAAACTACATGTTTCAGCTGCTGCCTGAGTTCTCCTTTCGACAGCTTCCCCAAAACTTCCGCCACAAAACCTTCCCAAAAAAGTATTAATGCTTTACCTTAAATGTCCAACACGTTTTCAAAAAAGTAATGCACTAAAGTATGTTATTAGGAAATTATACCCATTGATATATACATTTTTTTTTTTTTATATATATATATAAATAAAAATTGCCATTTTACTACTAACATTTTTATTGTATACCTCATCTTCCAGTATACTTCCAGAATATCTAAATGCCCTTGTGCAACTATCCTGTACGCACTTCCCTCAAGTACATCTCTTTACAGATATGTTTTCTGTCTGTAGTGACGGCTGTTTATTATGTATATCTAGTCAGTATTTGTGTTATATTGCCTATTCTATACTCTTACATGTGATCTTAGTGTGTCCTAAAGTTGCAAACAGAAAAAGGCAGTGGCTCAGTAAGATTCTATTAATATTCCCTTTGAACTTTCAATATATTGATAATAAAATATTTTTAAAGCACTTTTTATACAAATAAAGTAGCGTAAAATGATATGATATACCAACCTATGTCCAACAGCTAATACATGTCATGTAAGTAGAAACTTGAAATAAATCATTGTGCATCCCTGTGGATCGTTGCTTAGTTTTCAACAGAATTAGGGGGGTGCACCGTTCCTGGAGGTACTGCAATACCAGGTCGATGCGTGGAGTGGACGGAGCAAGCCCCTATTCCATCTCCCAGTTCCAAAAATCAATTTAATATATGGTCCCCGGGTAGGGGACGTATCAGATATTAAACTGATAAGAACAGATACTACACTTGATCTTAGCCAAAAGGCCGAGAAGCGATACTGAACAATTGCCTGAGGAATCACACCGGTTCTCCTCCCAGTCCCCTTCACTCAGAGGTCTGAAAACACGTTCTTAACACAGTCCGTCAAACTGGAACAAAATAAGTCACTGAATCACTGGGAATACAACGATCTGACAAGTGAAACAAATACAGAAATAAGTGTTTCATACAAAGGGTGACAAAGATTGTTCACATTATTTCTTGTTGTAGATTTCCCATCATGCAAATCTGCATTTACATATGAAAGGCTGAACTAAAATCGTTTTTTAACTAATTTAACTCCGGAAAAAACACACAGCAGCTCAACGGTCAGTTCATGTGACTCAAGCTGAATCAGACTGAAATAAAAGTGGCTTAACTCACATCTGGAATTCAAAAAAAATAACTAAAACCTTCAAACTACATGTTTCAGCTGCTGCCTGAGTTCTCCTTTCGACAGCTTCCCCAAAACTTCCGCCACAAAACCTTCCCAAAAAAGTATTAATGCTTTACCTTAAATGTCCAACACGTTTTCAAAAAAGTAATGCACTAAAGTATGTTATTAGGAAATTATACCCATTGATATATACATTTTTTTTTTTTTATATATATATATAAATAAAAATTGCCATTTTACTACTAACATTTTTATTGTATACCTCATCTTCCAGTATACTTCCAGAATATCTAAATGCCCTTGTGCAACTATCCTGTACGCACTTCCCTCTAGTACATCTCTTTACAGATATGTTTTCTGTCTGTAGTGACGGCTGTTTATTATGTATATCTAGTCAGTATTTGTATTATAATGCCTATTCTATACTCTTACATGTGATCTTAGTGTGTCCTAAAGTTGCAAACAGAAAAAGGCAGTGGCTCAGTAAGATTCTATTAATATTCCCTTTGAACTTTCAATATATTGATAATAAAATATTTTTAAAGCACTTTTTATACAAATAAAGTAGCGTAAAATGATCTGATATACCAACCTGTGTCCAACAGCTAATACATGTCATGTAAGTAGAAACTTGAAATAAATCATTGTGCATCCCTGTGGATCGTTGCTTAGTTTTCAACAGAATTAGGGGGGTGCACCGTTCCTGGAGGTACTGCAATACCAGGTCGATGCGTGGAGTGGACGGAGCAAGCCCCTATTCCATCTCCCAGTTCCAAAAATCAATTTAATATATGGTCCCCGGGTAGGGGACGTATCAGATATTAAACTGATAAGAACAGATACTACACTTGATCTTAGCCAAAAGGCCGAGAAGCGATACTGAACAATTGCCTGAGGAATCACACCGGTTCTCCTCCCAGTCCCCTTCACTCAGAGGTCTGAAAACACGTTCTTAACACAGTCCGTCAAACTGGAACAAAATAAGTCACTGAATCACTGGGAATACAACGATCTGACAAGTGAAACAAATACAGAAATAAGTGTTTCATACAAAGGGTGACAAAGATTGTTCACATTATTTCTTGTTGTAGATTTCCCATCATGCAAATCTGCATTTACATATGAAAGGCTGAACTAAAATCGTTTTTTAACTAATTTAACTCCGGAAAAAACACACAGCAGCTCAACGGTAAGTTCATGTGACTCAAAGCTGAATCAGACTGAAATAAAAGTGGCTTAACTCACATCTGGAATTCAAAAAAAATAACTAAAACCTTCAAACTACATGTTTCAGCTGCTGCCTGAGTTCTCCTTTCGACAGCTTCCCCAAAACTTCCGCCACAAAACCTTCCCAAAAAAGTATTAATGCTTTACCTTAAATGTCCAACACGTTTTCACAAAAGTAATGCACTATAGTATGCTATTAGGAAATTATACCTATTGATATATACATATTTTTTTTTTTATATATATATATATAAATAAAAATTGCCATTTTACTACTAACATTTTTATTGTATAACTCATCTTCCAGTATACTTCCAGAATATCTAAATGCCCTTGTGCAACTATCCTGTACGCACTTCCCTCTAGTACATCTCTTTACAGATATGTTTTCTGTCTGTAGTGACGGCTGTTTATTATGTATATCTAGTCAGTATTTGTGTTATATTGCCTATTCTATACTCTTACATGTGATCTTAGTGTGTCCTAAAGTTGCAAACAGAAAAAGGCAGTGGCTCAGTAAGATTCTATTAATATTCCCTTTGAACTTTCAATATATTGATAATAAAATATTTTTAAAGCACTTTTTATACAAATAAAGTAGCGTAAAATGATCTGATATACCAACCTATGTCCAACAGCTAATACATGTCATGTAATGACTTGAAATAAATCATTGTGCATCCCTGTGGATCGTTGCTTAGTTTTCAACAGAATTAGGGGGGTGCACCGTTCCTGGAGATACTGCAATACCAGGTCGATGCGTGGAGTGGACGGAGCAAGCCCCTATTCCATCTCCCAGTTCCAAAAATCAATTTAATATATGGTCCCCGGGTAGGGGACGTATCAGATATTAAACTGATAAGAACAGATACTACACTTGATCTTAGCCAAAAGGCCGAGAAGCGATACTGAACAATTGCCTGAGGAATCACACCGGTTCTCCTCCCAGTCCCCTTCACTCAGAGGTCTGAAAACACGTTCTTAACACAGTCCGTCAAACTGGAACAAAATAAGTCACTGAATCACTGGGAATACAACGATCTGACAAGTGAAACAAATACAGAAATAAGTGTTTCATACAAAGCGTGACAAAGATTGTTCACAGTATTTCTTGTTGCAGATTTCCCATCATGCAATTCTGTATTTACATATGAAAGGCTGAACTAAAATCGTCTTTTAACTAATTTAACTCCGGAAAAAACACACAGCAGCTCAACGGTCAGTTCATGTGACTCAAAGCTGAATAAGACCGAAACAAATGTGGTTTGATCCAAATGTGAAATTCAGGGAAAACGACAAAAAGCAATCCCCGCATCCGCATTGAACCACTTCCGGTTTCTTGTGCTGCTAGTTTGTGGGTGCTTTACATCCTGACTGCTGCCACCTACTGTCCTGGAGTGTGAAGTACACGTTGACAATAACTCCTCAGTTCATTTGTCATTGCTGCTCCCCTCATCGTGATTGATTGACACATTGTCTTAATTTTCCAGTATGTTGCTCAAAACAGTAGGAAATAAATCAGATACAAACAGGAATTTAAGAGTGGTTAGATTTCCCATCATGCAATGCTGTGTTTCCTAATGAAAGGCTGGACTAAATTTGTCTGTTTTATCTAACTCCAAAAAACAGCTCAACTGTCAGTTCAAGTGACTCAAAGATTAATCAAACTGAAAAAAGTGTGGCTTGATACACATCTTAAATTAAAAAAATAAACAACCTCAAAGAACATTTCCCCCGATGCATGGGACCCCTTCCTGTTTCTTTCTTTACCCACTTCCTGATGTGTGTACAACACTTGCATCAATCTGTTTCTCTTACAGTATATCTGTATTTTTTTTGATCGATGAGGAAAAAACAAGGTGAAAAACAGCAACAGTAGATAATATGCAGAGTGGATTTTCTATTGAGGGAAGCATGTCTGACAATGTGTTTTGCTGCAGTGATGTCAAAGAGTGGACATGTTGTTAGTGCACCAGAGGTAAACGGCTTGTAGCAGCAGCAGAAGTTCTCTCTAACCAACCACTTCAACACCAGGCTTCCTTCAGCCCATCAGAACTGACCCCTGCATCTTTGGCAGGACTTTACATGGTAATTTGCATGGGGACGAGGCGGTGGATAGTGAAAGGGTTTCTAAGGGGGTCTGACCGTGGGGCCTCTCCCTAAAAGGCCCTCCCGGGGGTCAGTGAGGAAGCTTCACAGAATGCTGTGTGTCTTGGCAGGAATAAAGTATAGATCCAAGCAGTGGATGCAATGAGAATGATCTGACGGTGAGACAACTGAGTGAGACAGACAGACATCCCTCACATTCATATTATTACATTTCAGTCCTGTATGTTTAATTGTCATTTTCAATTAAACTTGTTTTGTTCATATTTCTTGTGAGTAACTGAAAGCCTCTTTTCATTGAACTTTCACTGTTTCAGACTGCAAACTCTTGTAACTCACAGCGCACCGTACAGTTTGTGCATATTTTCTGTTAGTGTTTTTTAAACCCAAAAAATGCCAAGTGAGGCAGGAGATGAAATACACTACCAGATTATTTTAGGTAAACACTTAGCATCTCATGTCAACTTTTCTTTTAAAGCAATTTCTATACTCTATAATTGTTTTGTTTTCAATATGTAACTGATTCATGTCTTCCTCTGTGTTGTCACATTATAATTGTGTCATTACTCAGGACTTAGTGGTGGAGATTTAGGAACAGACAAAAAACCCTATTTGGAACAGATGGCCTTGTTTTATTGTAAACAAGCAAAGCCGAACACTATACATTTATACACAAATTATTAACAGAAAGCCTTGTGATAACCATACGTGGTCTCCACTCCATTAACAAATTTACATGGGTCTCTTCGGACCATTCTCCTAGATCTACTTCCGTCCCTGCCGGCTCTCTGTCTGCCTGGGGGACTGAGGAGCAGGCTGCAGGACAGGGTGTTGGGCACGCTGAGGGGTGGCAGAGGCGGAGGCAGGGGAAGTTATTGTGGAGGAGGAGGTTGCCTGGGTGGCAATGATGTACAAGGTTGGCCTTAGTGTGTGGCAGCCTGATCAGAGGCCTCCTCAGGGAGAGGGACAGTGAGAGGCGGCCGAGGCTGAGGGATAAGCGGTGCTGAGCGGAGCAGACTTTTTAAATTGGTCAAAAGTTTGACCCCATGCAGCTCCTCCATGCACCATCCGGCATCGGGCAGCTGCTGCCTTTCTTCACGCTCATCTTTCCACTCCTCTTCAAGACTCTCTGTCCCATTGGAGGCATCGGGATCCCGGCCCACGTCTTGCGGCAGCACGGCACCTCTCTGCGAGTACAGGTACTCCAACCCAATGGGCTCCCCTGAACAGAGAGTCAAAAAAGAATTGTGGTTTCTACATGTGGCCTGGGACAGCCTGTGTGTGCCTGTATGCAATATGAGTTCTTAGGTTACCTGTGTACTCGCTCAGCTGTATGTAATTCTTAAGCAGCGTCCGACCCCAGAGCCTTTGGCTGAGCTGGTTGACTTGGTTCTCCAGCTGGGTACTGTTGCCACACAGCATCTTCTTTGGGTTTTCCTCCAGTGCTGCTCTGGCGCAGTTTTCATTCCACCTCACCAGGCCCTCCAGCAGGTACACCTGGACGTTGAGGGCGTGGGCAAACCTGCCTGTCACAGGACAGAGAGACGGAGAACATTAGTCTCTCACACACACACACACACACACACACACACACACACACACACACACACACACACACACACACACACACACACACACACACACACACACACACACACACACACACACACACACACACACACACACACACACACACACACACACACACACACACACACACACACACACACACCCACACCCACCCACCCACCCACCCTCGGGTGTACGCATTTCACACTCACGTGGAAAGAACCTGCACATGTGGCGGTGGAATGACTCCAGGGAGGTGGAGCCGCGGGCACAGCGGAAGATAGGGAGCATGACCCCCCCCATGGTCACCTCCCCTGTCTTTGCATACAGCTCCACTCCTGGTGGGTCCTGGATGCAGTGGAGATGACGACGCTGTGCGCTCCACACCTCCTCCATCTTGACATGGTCGATGAAGGGGATGCCCATACCGTCAGTCGCCACCCAGAAGTAGTGAAGCACTTCCTGAATGAGCCGCTCTGTCTCCAGCACACCCCTTGTGTGGCGGCGGCAGTGGGAGGCGAGCTCCTTGGACGTCAGCTGGACGTAAGCGTCTCTCCCCTCCTCAGACTGCTTGGCCTCCTCCAGGCGGCTCAGGTCGCTGCTGTCCCACTCAAAGATGGCAGTGGACAGATGCGTCATGAAGAGGCTGCACAGCTGGTGGTTGTCGGCGTTGAAGCCCGTTCTGAAGCGCTGCATGAAGTGCCAAACATCCAGCCGCAGGACCAGCTGCTCCCACTCGCCGAACAGGGCTGCGACCTTACAAAACGAGCAAAAATACATTTTGAGCTTTCTGCAGTCAGTCTAGGAATTAAAATGGGTGGCCGACTTTAGAGGTGGGCATCTTCACTAGCATCCCGATTGGATTCACATTCACTATTTCCTATTTTACAGCACAGGGCCGCTTTTTCCTCAACAATCAGTCAGACAAACATGAACTCTGTTTTTATTTAGAAAGTGCTTTAAAAAGTATTATAGACCGTTACAACAGTTGTGACTATTTCAGACTATAACAGTAAGTGAATGACGGTGGTCAGTGCTCTCCCCACTGATTTGACGTCCTCTCTGTTTACACTTGTGTGCTGCAACTAAGGTTTAAAAAGGACAAACTCCGATTTTAGCCTTTAATGTATTAAGGTGCCCCCCCCCACTGGCCACCCCTTGGCAGAAGCACAGCAATAAGGGACAGTACTCAGCAGGTCAACAAGTGACTCTGCTCCTCTGATATTTTCTTATCACTCACACTTAGAACTGATCCTCATAATTCATATATATGCTCCTGGATAAACACCACGTTATGCTGTAATCTGTGGAGTGTGTGTAAATGGTAAATGGATTTGTATTTTTATAGCGCTTTTCTAGTCTGATGATGACCACTCAAAGCGCTTTACAGTACAGTTTCACATTCACCCATTCACACACACATTCATACAGTGCATCTATTCACAGCACTTTGTTATTCTATGGGGGGTCATTCAGGGTTCAGCATCTTGCCCAAGGACACTTCGGCTGCAGATAGTTCAGACTGGGGATCGAACCGCCGACCTTCAGGTTGGAGGACGACCACTCTACCCCTCAGCCACAGCCGCCCACACTGTGTGTGTGTGTGTGTCTGCTCGACTCTGTCCCTCCTCACACACAAACTGATAATCACATGTATTTTCGCACATACGGTACCTTGGACTGTCCAACGGCTGCACAGCAGTCCCGGGTCACGTACAACACCCGAGGAGGGGCCTTTCCGGCGTCTTTGTAACGCTGCACAAGTCCAGTCGCCATGGGCAACAGTCCGTCCCCCTCTGAGTCAGTGAGAACTGACATGAGCACCTGCCTGTGCTCGTTGCCCACGTTAGTGAACCAGGCAGCATCTCCCGCAAGCTTCGTCATCTGAAAAGGAAAATAAAGAGACATGGCAATGTTACATCTCGTCATAACTCTTAAAAGTGGTATGTCCTGTGATCATGCATCTTATGTTTTACTATTATTCCTAATCATTCACAACATCCATAATAATCAAAAGCTTGCCTTCTTGGTGGAGTCCATCTTTAGGATGTCTCCGCAGATGGACGTGGCCCTGGCTTTAGTCTCCTCCAGTTGATTGAGGCCCTCCCTCACATAAAGTGAAATCAGACAGCGCACGCTGGGTAACGGGTGCATGGGGGGTAAAGACACCTGCTGCTGAGCCACACCCGGTACTTGAAGCCTGTCGAGCGTGCCAATGTAGATCACCGACTGCCGCTCCCACT
Organism: Limanda limanda; assembly: GCF_963576545.1. Lineage (NCBI taxonomy): Eukaryota > Metazoa > Chordata > Actinopteri > Pleuronectiformes > Pleuronectidae > Limanda > Limanda limanda. The sequence goes on from NC_083636.1 coordinate 7,149,204, forward strand.
CTCCAATGTGCTGAACCTCCAGAATGTGGTGGAGGCTAGACAAAGTGTAGCATTTCAGCATCCCAATCACTTTCTTGTCGCAAGACCACCTGTGGGGGGGGGGGGGGGGGGGGGCTACGGTCAGCTTCATTAAAAAACATAACACTGTGTGAGTGAAACTTTCCCTTAGTTTAAAGAGTGAGATGACAAGGTTTTCATATCTCTCCTTACTTGTACGTGAGAACAGCTGGAAAATGACTCCTGTTTGCCATCTCCACCTGTTCTAAGATGTCCTGCGCCCACGCCGCATACTTCCTCTCGCAAGACCCGCATTCCAGGTGCTCTGTGCCTATGAAGTACCAGCTGTCAAGATCCAGGACCCTCCGGACAGTCTTGTAAAGACCAGCGCAGGTAAGTCTGCACCCACAGTTGGGGCACGTGAGCTTGCAGGCCCACATCTGGTAGGGCGCCCACAGGAAGAACCTGCACTGGTAGAAGACATGGGCGGGGGGGGGCTCCGTGTAGATGTGCGGTTTTTCCGGGGGGTTCCACCAGAGGGCCAGCTCACTGGTGAGGACGGGCCGATTGTCCGCGTCCCTGGTGAAAAGAGCCTGGCCCACCCAGTCCTGCTGTCCCTCTGGCAGTGTCTGCCTCCAGCCCTCAGGCAGCAGCTTCAACAATAAGATCACATATCAAGATTAAAATCAAGCAGCCAGTATGGACAACTACTTACAAGTCTGCACACATGTAAACAATTCCCTTTTACCTGTGCGCCAGTGGACAGCGGTGGAGTGGGGGGCAGACCTGGTCCATGGTCTGCAGGGTGGAGGGAAGGCACGGGGGGGCGAGCAGCAGAGACTGGAAAACACAGACTCTCAGTTGTCACACGGTCACAGCTGCTATACCAACAGGGATGATTAAAGTCAAACACACACTCACGCTGAGCGTTGACCTCCACCGTGGCTGCGAGGAGCTCGTCATCCGACTCTTCTGAAGAAGGACCAGCAGATGCGGCGCCTGCGTCAGTGCAGAAGACCAATTAATGTGTGTATTAACATTTGAAAACACTACTCGTGAGCTGCATGCATGGTTCATGCACATTTTGACCAAATGGATTGACCCTTCAATAACTTTAAACCAAATTTCCATGACCAAACATTTTGTGAAATCCCGGTGTATACATGAAAGTGACAATTTAGTATTTAAGCTAATAATACATAAGCTAACAATGAGAATTCCAAAGCATACAGTATACCTTAAATGACACAAATGCTTGAGACAATAGTTTGATTTAGGTCTTTGTCTGTTGTAAATAGGGTTGCAAAATTCCGGGAATATTCAAAGTTGGAAACTTTCCATGGGAATTAACGGGAATATACGGGAATTAACGGGAATAAACAGGAAATGTTGTGGGTAATTTATACTAACTGTATTTACCTTGTCATATACAGACATAAATATAAACATTTTGTTTTGTCATAGGCTGATTTGAGCCCTGAGGAAACTTTGGGCACTTGACTATATGCTTCTGCATCGTTGTGGCATTCTTAACATAGGTCTTTGCACAGTATTTGCAAATGTACACAGCCTTTCCTTCTACATTGGATGGGGTGAAATGCCTCCACACATGAGATGGTGCACGTGGCATTGTTCTGTAGAATAAGATGAGAAAAAAGTTGGTAAAAAAAAGCTAATACAATGCCAGAGATATAAATAGTTAGCCAAACAATTGGAATCGTCTGTAAACATATTTTACAATTGATGGATAAATGAATGGAAATAGGCTAGATGAACATGTGAACAATCCTTAATCAGCATGCCAATAAATTTTCCCCAGTAATATCATTGAAACTTACCTGACTAGTCCTTCACACTACAGCAGGGCTATTACACTACAGCAGGCCTCAATAGCCCTGCTGTAGTGTAAAGGATGCTGGGAATTATCTGTGCATGTGATGGAAGAATGCTGCATTCAATACATCTTTAAAATAGAGTTTTGAATGATGTTTTTATTGCTCAGCATTTAATTTGCATTTTTTTTTTTTTTTTTTTCAAAATTCCCGAGCCAAACTTCCCATGGAAAGTTTCCGGAAATTTACCGGACACTTTCTGCCCCTTTGCAACCCTAGTTGTAAACCATGACATGTACTTTTCCATTAATAGCCAAGCATGGTTGAATCTACACTTCCCTGGCATAGTGCTTAATCCTGCCTGCTTCCCCCACAGAACTTTTCAATTCGGCAGAGTGAGGGCAGCCCCGGCTGTTCTCACCGGACCCTCGCGGGTCAGCTCGCGATTCTCCGCTTGTTGTTGTATGGAACCCGTTCAATGTCAGGGTTCGGGGGTAAATGATGATGGTCCTCATAGCCCCCCCCCCACCCCTCTTTCTCTCTCTCTCTCTCTCTGTGTGCTTGTAGTGGGGGGGGGGCAGATGGGGACATTTAATAATGAGAGGAAATTTCAAAGTTCTCAGTTACAAAGTGTTTTTATGGAGAGTGTTAATGTTGCCATCATTAAGGGTTTGAATAACAAGGCACCGATATCCTGCATGGTTTCACGGAGGAAAAAGACACGCAGACGTAATCGGTGTTTACCGGAACCGGAAGTGACTGGTACTTCCGGTTAGTCATTAAAAAAAATAAGGGCACATATTAATAATCGTTTGAATAATCGTGATTTCGTTTTTGTCCAAAATAATCGTGATTATGATTTTTTCCATAATCGACCAGCCCCAATTTTGAGCGTATTTCCTTTAAAAGCATATGAATTATTTAAAAGTAAGCGTAAATGAACGACTTGAAAATAGGAATATTACAAATTTCCATGACTTCTCCAAAACGTTGGGGATTTTTTTTTTTCAAGCACTTTTTCAGGCCTTGAAATATACATTTTACAATTCCATGACTTTTCCAGCTTTTTCATGACCGAAGGAACCCTGTACATGTGAACAGACCGACAGATCTTACTCGATGGAGGCTGTGGAGCCAGCTGCTGAGTGGGAGGAGCCACCGATGCTCCGGCTGGTGGCCCCTCCTCCGTGTCCCGGCCGAGCACGTACACCTGCAGGTTGTGCTTCGGGGTCCCCTCCTTGACATCCACTCTCCTCAGCCGCTTCAGGTAGCTGCAGACATGATAACAACCAAAGAAAACATTAGCGGACAAGTCCTCTCACATGGGGTCTCATTTATAAAACAGTGCGTAGGATTCATACTAAAAGTGTACGTAAGCACAAAAGCCGGAAATGGCGTACGCAAAAGAAAATCCCGACTTATAAAACGTGTGCGCGCACACCTGAACGCAATGTTGGCTTTATAAATCACAGTCCACCTGAAACCTTCGTACGTGGATCTGCCTCCAAATCCGCCCTCCACTAGGGCTGCAACTAACGACTATTCTGATAGTCGATTAGTCACCGATTATTGAAACGATTAATCGACTAATCGGATTATGAATGACACAAATTCTCAATTGCTCTTATTTAGCAAACAGCTTTTAAATTTAGCTTGAGGTTGTTCGAGGCATGTGATGACTGAAAATAAAGGCAATAAAGATTGATACTTCATTCAAAAAAAATGTCTTTTAATAAACTTTGTTGCATATAAGGGTACTGTTGACACAAAAGCAAAGACAAATCAAGTTTTTGTCCATTTAAAAGCAAGGACAGGCAAAGTGCTAATAAAACAAATAAATTAAAAATCAAGTATTCATTTTTCCTGTTAACAAAAATGACAGGGAAAGTAACAGCAATAAAAACATCAACAAACGAAACTACAGTCTTCTTCAGACTAAATTAATTGTGATTAAAAAAAGACGTTTGTCAGGCAATAGGATAACATTTCGCTTTTAAACTCGTTCAAAAAAAGTTTAAACCATATTTTTGTAATGGATGCTAGAATCCTGCGCGCAGGTATAAATGTTTAAATGTAACATCGCAACGAGGCGAGTCCGCATCGTCTCCGTTACGATGTCACGCGTGCCTCCTCCTCACATGCGCGTGTCCTGCTTCCATGGAGAGCAGGTCCGCCGCACAAATACTGCAGTTAGTTTTTTTTGGGCTGTTACGGGTGAAGTTCTCCCGAACTTTTTACTTTCTGGTGCGCGATGCTGCTGCAGCGGAGGACGCCATTGGTCCTTGTTTTGACGCTATTGCACATGCGCGACTTTCAGAGATAGGAAGGAAGCGAGATGGCTCACTCCTCAGCTGCTTTCATCAGCACCTCCGGTAAAACGACGTTTAGTTCAACTGCACGGCACGAGAAACACGCGCTATGACGTAACCAACGAATCATCGACGAGTAAATTCGTCGGCGACTATTCTTGTCATCGATTTTTGTCGACGACGTCGACTAATCGTTGCACCCCTACCCTCCACACGCCCACTTTCAACCATAAATGGTCAATGCAAAGCACGGCGTGAATATTAAATAATGCCGCTGACCAATGGGTTTCCGACATTAGTCCTGACGGAGTCACGGCATCAAGCGATGTGAAGAGGAAGTTAAACTTTCTGAGACTGACATCGAGGAGTCTGTTAGTGAGGTGGAGGTGAAGAGCGACTTTATGGGACAGCAGTGATGTCACTAATAAAGAAAATACACTGATACTCTGCCGCTGCTGCTGTGGATAACACACTGTGTGAGAGTGAAGACGATAGAAAGATCAGAGCCTGAAGTTAAAAAAAAGATCACAGATCAATAGAATCTATATCAGCTGGTCAGAGATTGCTGAACCCTCTCTTCCTCCTCGTCCTTCCATTCACATGCACACATTGAGCAGAAGCCCGCACCGGTGTCACAGCTGTATTTATCTATTTAGAGCATCGGACCGATTCCCTCACACCAGTGGATCCTCACTTCCTCTGGGATATTATTTGTAAAGTTTCTTCATTTCTTATAAGTAATCTCCAGTGCGCTCTGTGGCATGATGGCTCAGTCCCGTTCACTGCAGTGATCTGATGATACACGCAGTGTTTGAAGATATTATTAAAACCTATTAATGACCCGGCTCTGTAACTCCGCTGTTAAATGGAATCTAAACGTTATTTGCTGTAAGTTGTTTTATATATTATTTAATTAAAAGGTTTGTGTGGAACAGATATGTTGCGCGTGCAAAACTAAGCTGTTGGCTTTATTGTAAATGATGAATTGGATCAATATTCTGCTTCAGTTCACCACCTCACGTCTGCGTAGCCATGGGTCAGAGTTTGTGTGGATTTACGCACATTTTTCCGTCAAGTTTGTTTCTGTAAATCCCAAAGTTTGCGTGAGAAGTGACGTACGCACGTTTCAGACCCTCATTCCCTGCACAGGAAGTGACGACACTTACCGACGACACTCCCTGCTGGTCGACTCGTACAGGTCTCGGAATGTCAGCTCGGCGAACACTCCGAAGCCCACCAGCGTCTGGTCCTGGCCTCTCACGGACAAAGACCCCTCGGAATCCATTCTGTGAATAAAATTAGAAAAGAAGCAAAAGTATTGTTTTAACGAACCACTGGACAACCCTGGAAACCCGAAGTGATACCCTGCCATCGGAGTAGCATGTTTAACGGAGATGCTAATGCTACAGCCGACTGACGTTCACATCCTCCCGTTGAAAAGTTCGCAAAACACGATAAAACAACCATCGTTCCCAATAAATAACCAACAACTATGAGTTACATCGCCAAACCATGAAAACTACAAGTATGAAGGACACGGACGTTAACCGTTAGTTACTCACGTGTCGCACTTGGCCGCTTTTGGAAGTGAACTGCACGGAAGGAAGCTGCAGAGTAACCGGAACAGCCCAGGTAGCGGAGGGACAGCAGCCAGTCCGAGAGCGAGGATCTAATTCGGACCAAGCCAATCGAGGTTTGCCAGAATCTGGAGTCGTGCGATTCGCTGAGGGTCATGAGAGACGAGCCAACAGGAGAGATGTGGGCGTGACGACAAGAGCAGGACAACGGTAGGAGGAGGGGCTTAGAGGAAGCTGCTCACGTGTTCCGGCTCCGCGACTCCCGAGTGTCCCGCCCCGACAAGGGGGGGATGCAAGAGTCATAATTTAGATCCGATGGTGTCTGTTTTTGTGTGTCTGGTTGTGAGTGTGTGATTGTGTGAGTGTGTGTGTGTGTGTGTGTGTGTGTGTGTGTGTGTGTGTGTGTGTGTGTGTGTGTGTGTGTGTGTGTGTGTGTGTGTGTGTGTGTGTGTGTGTGTGTGTGTGTGTGTGTGTGTGTGTGTGTGTGTGTGTGTGTGTGTGTGTGTGTGTGCGTGCGTGCTGTGGGCGTGTGTGTGCGTGTGTATGTAAGACAATGAGTGAGAGACAGACAGACAGACAGACATCCCTCACATTCATATATTATTACAACATTTCAGTCCTGTGTGTTTAATTGTCTTCTTTTGCTCATATTTCCTGTGAGTAACTGAGGGAACAGCATTTTTTTATACCCACTAACTGTTTGAAAGTGTTTTGTTTTCAACAAAATATTTAAGTGATTCATGTCTTGCTCTTTGTTGTCAAATTATAATTGTGCCATTGCAGAGGACTTGGTTGTGGATAGACAAAATTCACAATTTGGCACACACAGCCTGGCTTAATTGTAAACAAGCAAAGCTCAGCAGTCAACACTATACATCTATGCACCAATTATATACAGAAAGCATTGCAATCACTATCAGTGCATGGTTTCCACCCTATTTACAAATTTACAAGGCCCTCCTCTCCTTCTTGATCTACTTCTGTCTGGTTGCTGACTACGATGGTCTGTGAGATACAATAAATCCAATGGCTGAGCCTGGGTGAACACCTTCTTGATCATGGTATCTCCACTGCCAGGTAAATATGAGTTGTGCAGCCCTATGCGTTAATTAGTTATCAGCAACAAACCATAATTTCACAGCAGACCTGAACTGCTCAGTATCACTGCTGTGACAGAGGATGAGAGATGATCCGGTTCGTGGCGTCATGACAGAGAGGGATCAGAGCTGCTGGTGAACAGGATGAGGCGACTCATCTGGAGGAAGAACTGAGAGAGAAAGAGTGGAGAGAGTGAAAGAGAGAGAAAGAGGAGGGAGGGAGAGAAAGAGGAGGGAGGGAGAGAAAGAGGAGGGGGAGATAGCTAGAGAGAGAGAGAGAGAGAGAGTTGGGGGAGAGAGAAAGAGGAGTGAGAAACATATAGGGGGAGGGGAGGGTGACAGAGAAAGTGGAGGAAAAGAGAAAGTCGAGGGGAGAGAGACAGAATAGCGAAAGGGAGAAAGAGGAGGGCGTGAGCGAAAGAGGGGGGAATGAGAAAGAGGAGGGGGAGAGAGAGAGAGCAAGAGGATGGAGAGAAGCAGAGAAAAGTGGGAGCGTAGGTCACAGTAAGTCTCAGTTTTACAACTTGGAGCAGCAGGAGTGAGCCTGATCTCTGGTGAGTAACCACATGTTGAATGTGCTTGCAGCTGTGGCACATGACAGTGACACACCCTCTTCTTACCTTATCTCTGTCTGTGTCTCTGTCTGTTCTCTAACTTCATGTCCTTCTGCAGGTTGTGAATGTTGTGGCGTTGGTGTAACTCTGTTAAACAGGAGAACATTTTGTCCTATTTGCACTTAAACTAGTTTCAAACATTTGAAAGACAAAAATTGGAAGTAATTATGTATTCTTGAAAAAGTCAACCACATTTTTTCACATTAACATTTTCCTGCAGTGTGGGTAGCTTTGGGTTTGGACACCCATCCCCCCACTCATTCAAACACACAGCCCTGTACAGCGATCCCTATTAGGACTTGGCATTGTCTTCCATTCTTTGTCCACACCGTGACTAAACATTATCCTGAGCATTAACCATGACCAGTTAATGCCTCAACCTTACATTAACCTAACCTCAATTCATGTATCACTAACCTTAACCAGGGCCTCAGAAGTGAAGAGCTGCCTCAGTAGGACCAGGCTTTGGTTCCCATTAGCTCTACTGCTCCTGACAAAAAATGACACACTTTAGAAGTCCATGGTTTTCATTATGGGAACAGATTCATGAGCCCACAAAACCAGTAATAGAACGTCTCACTCACACACAAATACACACACACACAAAATAATTTGCCACTGTCTAGGAACTGTTTATGTTTTCCACTACAGCTTGTTGTCACATAATAAAAAAGATTCCTGGAGCCATATTACCCAATGATATTTTGTTATAAGTTTCGGCATTCATATTCATTTTTGGAACATTTCTCAGAAATAGAGAATGTGCAAAGCATTGACAATGTGACTGTAGGGGCCATGAGATTCGTGGTCATGATAGATGTGAGACAGAAACAATGTTTGGCTTGAGTGAATCATCAGTTGTTGGAAAGCAGGCAGGGGACACTACGCTGGAGCATGTCAGGCCCCGTGGATCTGAAGCTAAGCAGTTCCAGATGTGGCCGGCTGCTCTAAACAGCCACAAACAAACCAAACTGTTGAAGCTCAGAGTGAGTCAGCATGTTTCGGAAGACACGGGGGAAGCAGACGGTCTGGGCGTCACCTTTAATCTGAGGTGTCACCACTTCACGCTTGATGCACAAACGATGAAGTTAATGAAACCCACAGTTTCACAGTGATCCTGTTAAATTAACATCGATCACAATGAGGCCTTTGAGATGGACCGGAGTATTCAGGTGAGAGGTGGTGTAGTGATTCATTCCGAATAACTAAAATCTCACTTGACATGTTCTTGTACGGCACAAATTTTCATTATATTTAAATCTTTGCGTTTGTCGCGTTTTTGTCTTCAACACTTGCTCGCGGTGAACGCTGAGGAGGATCTCCTGCAGTTTTCTCACATCGGCTCATTTGGACATTCTGCTGAGTTTTTACAAAGGGGCGGATTCTCATATAGAGCCCCTACGGAAAATGTCTGAAGATTATCCGGAGTTCAGTGCATATCTGAAAGCAGCTATGATCACTCCATCGTGAATATGGAGTACAATTAAATAATGTGTAATTTTTACACAGTATAGAGATTGCCGTAACTTTAAATAGGATAATAATATCTCATCTGGACACTAGTCACCACACAGCTAGTCAAGAAAGTTCAACTTCCTGAGGTGGCTGAGGAAACTCAGCATGTCACCACAGATCCTCAGCATCTTCTACAGCTGCATCATGAGAGCATCTTGGTGGTAAAGGCTGCTGGGAGGATCACCAGGACATCCCTACCCTCTCGGCAGGACATGTACCAGCTCAGAGTCCACAGAAGAGCCAGCTCTATTGTGAAGGACCCCACCCACCCCCAACATGGACTGTTCACACCTCTGCCCTCTTGGTAGAAGGTACAGAAGTGTGAAATGCAGGACGTCCAGACTGAGGAACAGCTTTTATCCAACTGTCATCAGACTGTTAAACACTCACTGGCCCTGACACCACCCTGGACTATCTCAACACACACATCCTTCAGTCTGCCCCGCAACACACACCCAGACAAACAGACTTATCCGATACCACAACCAAACTCTGTACAATGTGTGTTTTTGCACAGACTCAACAAGAGCGCATTCTACTGTCCAATGCACTGCATTACTGTCTATGGCACAGATGTTTCATTGCCCATGTTTATTTTTTCTTAAGTTGATATGTATGTATTTGTAGCAGAAGGCAAAGTAGGAATTTCATTGTACAATGCTGTATATATGACAGATAAACACATTTAGAGCTTTTGAACTTGGATAAGTAATGAGATCTCAACAGGGTGCAGAGGCAGTTGATGCTGGAGTATTGCAGTTATGTATCAAGATACGAAATACATGGACATCGCAGTTTCAATCTCTGTTTCAAAATTGTTACAATTTTAGACAATATAAACCACAAAAATGTATTTCTAGTCAAAATGATTTCTTTCAGTGTTCAGTTTCAGTGCGATCACAGGTTTTGGGTCATCCCAACCAACCCCTGAACACATGCTTGTTTAAGCAATAATCTGGACAGCCAATCACGTGGCAGCCGTGCAATGTATACAATCATGTCCTCCCAAATATTTAATTGTCTGCACTTTTCAGTATTGTAGTACATTTTCCTTATTTCTCTGCCATAACTTGTCAACCAACAGCTTTAAGTCTGAAAGTTATCTTTCCTTTTAAACCTTCCCATTCCCCAATATTAATCAGAGTTTTATGCAGATATTTTTTCCTAATTTCCCATGTTAAATATTCCTGGAGATTTAAAGATTTTACATAAATACATATTTGTTCTTGCAGAATAAAATCTCACTGAATAAAGTGTAAGGAATCATATCAGACAGTCAGTGTATTTTGTATTTATGTTGTCAGTCATGTGATCCTTTGAGAGTCGCTTTTTCAATCTCTTGTATGGAAGACTTGGATGGGGTCGAACCGCCCTCGTCATGTTGCAAGCATAACATGACGATCCTGGGTTGATTAATTAATGACGCTCAGCCAAGTGCTTCTTAACAGTTAAGTCTGTAGTTAAGTCTGTACTCCGGAGACTTTTATGTGTCATTCTTAGAAGTCTGATGAATTATGAGACCTGTCATCTGTCACTTTCAGCTGTGTTGGCAGATTCATTCTCCACTGAGGCCAGATCCTTCATTCATCCCACCAGACATTAGTGCTACTGTAACGCCAAGAAATATTTCATCTCCTGTTTGTCAAGTTAACCTCTCCCCATTGTGTGTGTGTGTGTGTTTGCAGATGCTGCTGGAAGCAAACATGAAACATGGCTCTCCTGAGAAAAAGTAAGTATGAACTGATTTATACTTTCATCAGTTTACATGAGACAAAAAAAAGTGTCATGTGTGTGTGTATCCTGTTTCTGTCCACGAGCAGAGGCACTAACGAGGTCAGTTAGTCGACTATAGTGTGAGCTTTGTTGAAGTGATGTTTAGTTGGTGAAGCAGTAAAGGAACCCCTGACTTTCTTGGCATGGCAACAGGAAAGTATCCAGCTTGCATGCATGTGCACCACATGTGCACGTGTGTGCTGGGGGAGGGGGCATGATGAGGTGGCCAGATGACAGGCTGTCGGGAGTTATTGAGTTCATGATTCCATTCAGGGTGGGAACAGCTGGATTGGAAACAACTCTCCTGTTTAGAGTTTGTTTCCAAAATTAAACAATAAAAAAGACGCATTTTCTAATGAGTGATATTATAGAAACAGTTGTTTTCATTAAATAAAAAAAGTGTTATTTTAATAGGTGGATGTCACCCAATTTCTAATTTGTCCTTGAACATATACCATCTTTTGTCTGGTGAAACATTCAAGATCAGGTTCAATTCAAAACTATGTAAAATGATTTTACAAAGCACATCTGTGCAGGTCTTGGTTTTGGTCAAGTATTTTTCAGAGTGAAACTTCTTCGCAGATAGGATATTGTCCTGGGTAAGTTATGGCACCTGGATCAGCAGCCAGAAAACGGGCTTTTAAATTGTTTTCAGGTGGATGTTTGATCTTCTTTCCCTCTTGAGGTGGACAAAATCAAACGCTGGATTGAAACACAATGTGCATCTCTGTGGCTCTGCAAGAAAAATAATGACAGCAAACACAGCAATTCAGCAGGGATTCAGTTATGCTCTTATTCTATCAAAAAAAATAATTGACATTATGTTTTTAGCTTTGAGTTTTAGAAGATGGAGTCTCATGTCTGTTAGTTTAACATGGAGCCAGAGCTGGGAGGCAGTTGGCTTGACCTTTTACAAAGGCTAGAATCAGTAGAAAAAACTACAAACACATCTAAAGTTAAGCAACAAATTATATTTCATTTGTTTAATCTGCACTCTGAAGTAAAATCAGCACTCTGGTTGAACTGAAACATGTTAATAAGTCAGGATCAGAGTTCCCGGTAGTTGTTTTTAAATTTGGAAGGAACTAAGCATAATGTTGCCCCTGCTCCAAATGTTCATGTTACACTAAACTTATAACCTCGTGGCCATAGCTCCATATTTAACATAAGCCGTTTTCAGGCATAACCTCCGCAGATGGCTGCATAAATGTGTCTTGTGGATGCGACTTCCAGTATCAGGAAAGTCTTGAGGGATTTCCATTACATCTGGCTCAAACGGTCTCTTGGATTAAAAGTCCTAAATAGAATTTGGTTGTCAAAGTTCACTGTGACCTCATAATAGTCGTCTTTGGCTGTAACCCACAACTAATAATTTGGAAGCCAATTGTGTGTACTACCATGAAGATATGAAGTGCTGCCAATGTATTCCCAAACATCCAACATAACAATGTTCTTCAAAAATGTTTTTCTGGCTATGGGTCAATAGCATGACTGCAACTTGAGTCGTTGCCGATCAAGTCAATCATTTAGTGGAAAATTATTTGACATTTTTGGATTGAAAGAATTTAAAATGTACGCATTTGTTGATAATGAAAACAGTCATTATAGATTGACCCACTGATGCTAATATTTAAAGGGGAATTTCTTTGAAGACGGTCGGGAATAAATGTGAGAAATCTCCTGATGCACGCTGAGACAAACCTTAGAACCCTGATTGGATGTAAGCTGCTGTACAGACGCTGTCCCTGTGTTTCAGTTAATCACGTCCTTCTGGTGCTGATCGTATTGATGTTGTGTCAGCTCCTGCACAACACACTGTTCAGAGCCTCCACTCCGCCCAAGCTCCCAGGTAAATCCACACAGTTTGTATTCACATCCTTTATCCTTTACTCCTGCCATTTACAGGCAGAAGTGGCCATGCATGACACAAACGTTGACTTCCAACCTACGCTGTCTGCTTCCTCTCAGATCACTGGAGGGGCCGTGGAAGCGCAGCGCGAGTTCCTGCACTGAAAGTACCAGAGGCAGATAATGTCGTCCCTGTAGTCATCTGTGCATCAGAGGAGCGGATGGGTGGAACCATGGCTACCATCAACAGCGTCTACAGCAACACAGACGCCAGCGTTTTCTTCTATATTGTTACTTTCCGGGATGGTTTGAAACTGTCAAGGTCTGTTTTTAAAGGTGCAATGATGATTTTATATTTCAGGTGATATGGGATTTTAAACTGTAAATGTATTGGTCAACTTTAACTGTTTCCAAATATGAAGGGGACCTGATATCCCAGTGTTATTGCTTATCCAAGTTTCACTGTGATACTCAACAAAAAATCCTTGAATCAGGAAGCACTCAGAAACACAAATGCAAGCAAAAATCTTCTGTGTCATTGAAAATAGTCCCAGAAATATTGCCTAAGAATAACCTTTGCTAAAAATTGCACATCATTCACAAAGTGACACTTATTTTTATTTCTTTAATATTGTGAGATTGGCAACTTTCAACATTTTCCTTGATTTCTCAGAGAGTAATTAGAAAAATTTGTGTCTAGTGATTCTAAATGTGGTTTCACAAGGGGGCTGCTGGGCCTTGGTGGAGGGAGGCAGTCTTCTGAGTGCCATTCTGGTTTTGTTATTAGATCAATATTTCATTTTGACCTGGCGGGAGGTTCTCGTTCCCTCTCTACTGTAATAGAGCAAACTCTACTTATCACGCTGACCTTCATGTTTATCTACCTCTTCTTTCTTTCTTTGCCTCTCCGCAGGCAGTACATTGAGAAGACTAAACTGAAAGGCATCAGGTATAAGATACTGGAATTCAACCCCATGGTTCTAAGAGGAAAAGTGAAGCCAGATTCCTCTCGACCTGAACTGTTACATCCAGTGAGTTGTGGATTTACTTTTGTTCATGCAGCAGAACAATCATTACACTTTGCACGCTCATGTAAGTCCTCGGGAGCATGAAATAGTGACTTTGCTTTTATTTTGCAGCTCAACTTTGTGCGGTTCTACTTACCCCTGCTGGACATCAACCACAAAAGAGTGATCTACTTGGATGATGATGTCATTGTGCAGGGTACGTAATGCATGATCATGCCTGAAGGAAATTCTTTAAAGTTAATACAGTTTAACCACAGAACGATAGCTCCTACTTCACTATAAAATATGTTTGCAGTCTGGGTACACTGCTGGTTCCAAGATGGCCCATCACACTTGTGTCAGCATGTTTTAATTATATAAGAAAGAAGAAAGTTAAAACCATAGGCCACCGGGATGACAATTCATATTACATAATACATTCAGTTACTGACCTATTTGTTTTAGAATAGGACAAGATGGTGAATATCCCTTACGTATGTTTGAAGAACTCCGGCACTAGATTGATGATAAGTTGCCAACTACTGGCAAATGTTCGGGACAATCATCAGCTGTTTACCTTAGGGTCTTTGGGTGTTTCTTGCTTTTTATTACAAGACATCCACAGGATCATCAGACCTGGGTGTGTCCCTAACATCTTGTGGCCCAGCTGGAGTCTTTCCTCCTGATCCAGAGCCATTTATCTCTTGCTACTCTACTTCTTATCTTGGGTTTTCATCACAAATACACTATAGATACTACATGTTACATGTTATTATAGTGAACTCTGGTTAGGGTGTAATGACATTTTTTGTGACTGTGAGGTTGCCCTATGTATGAAAACACATATAATGTCACTAACTTGAAACTTAACTTAAAAAGTGCTTTTTAAAGTGCTTTTTAATGCAGATCCTAAAGTCTTTCGAAGGATTACAATTTTTCAATATTGTCTAATGCCCAATGACGGAAGATTCAGACTTAGATGAACATCCCTTTTAAATCACAGTGATGTGACAGGTAGAGTGTATTTGTGTATCATGTATTTTGCCACCAATACATTTTTTTCTTGCTTTCAAGGAGACATCAAGGATCTGTTCAACATCAAACTGAAGCCCGGACATGCTGCTGCTTTCGCCACCGACTGTGACCTGCCCTCCACGCATGAGATGGTGCGGAGCATCGGCATGCAGGTGGATCTTTATTCTTTTCTATCAGATCTCTTTGTACCTTAAACTGCCAGTGTGCAAGTTCAGTTTTGTTAAACCTGAAAATAAAACCAGACAAAAACAATGTAATGGGTCTTATGCAAAAAATGGAATGTAAGTTGCCTTGCTTGTTGCGTTTAGCTATAAACAAAGTCGAAGTTTATAGATGTGTTTGCGTTTTTTATGGCAATCATTCAATTTAAGGTGCATTTGGAAGTTATGCTAATATAAATATAATTCATTGAAAACAACTTTTCTCTGTTGACCCCTGATAACCTTTTCTTAAGACTCATCATCTGAAAATCCGTCTTCTCCTCTGAGCTTGTCTCCTAGACAACCTACATGGGCTTCCTGGACTACAGGAAACAGGAAATCAAAGACCTAGCCATCAACCCTAGAGACTGCTCCTTCAACCCTGGAGTGTTCGTCGCAGACATTAGCGAGTGGAAGAAGCAAAAGATCACAAAACAGCTGGAGAGATGGATGGAAGAGAATTTCAGGTCAGATATGATGTATATCATGACTTCATTAGTACCAATGCAGCAGGCATCTACAAGAACCCTTCATTACAACTGGAAGATCAGCAAAAAAATAATTTCTTTTTTGTGATGATCAACTGTGATGACAAGACGATAGGTCTCACAGTACAGACGTACAGATAGATGATATATAATAATACATTCCAGATATTAATTTGTCTTCAGGCATGTGTGCTGACTTGAATTATGATCACAACCACACCCAAAAGCAAAGTATGCTCCTATACTTTCCAATCTTACATGAATTTAAATGTATTGTTTAACATGTGTCAGATAATTCTGTAATTTGTTTTTTCTTGTATTCCATGTATCCAGGTATTGTATTATCAGGTATTATATAATCTATATAAAAATCTTTCTGACCAGAGACTCTTCCCTTTCTCACCACCAGGCAGAACATATACAGCAGTGCCATGGCAGGAGGTGTGGCGACCCCACCCATGCTGATCGTTTTCCATGACAAATTCACGACACTGGATCCTCTGTGGCACGTCAGGCACCTCGGTGAGATCATGTCTTGTTTTTCATACATAGAAGAATCTCAATGTGAGTTCCTAAGGAGAAAACGTATACATGAAATCATACTTCCGAAAATATAAATAAGAAAACAATTCATCCTCTTGTGGGCATACAATGAAAATTCAGTGATATTTTATTATAAGTGTATATATATATAGTCACTGTATCTCTAACTACCAAATAGAAAACGGAATAAAATCAGCAGTCCCTAAAATTGGAATAATGTAAGGAAATGCATTGACAGTTCTGGATGGCCCCCTGGTGGCAGGTTGCAGTAAAGTTCATAAACCTCCACCTCCTCAATATTATGAGACATGGACCAAACTAAAAAGTGCTTGATAAATACACTTTCCACATGTATTTCACAGTATTTCAGGTAGTTCTCATCACACTGATATATGTTTCTGATGAATTTGGTTTAAATTAGTTATTTGATGCCATAAAATCGTGTTGCATTGTCATGATTGATAAGAAATACAACATATAAGTATATATATACACTGTGTAGTGATTTTAAATAATAAACACGTGTTAAATTACAACCATGTATCTCTTAATATTTAATAACTACCCGAATTGCTCATTGTGTCATGACATTTAAATGCATCATTAAAATGTCATCAGAGCATAGACAAGGCAAAGTGTATTTACCTTCCAGTGTTGTCCAGCAGAGGGCAGCGTAGACTTATCAAAATGAAATACAAATATAATCACAACTTCCACATGCATCTTAAAATTGAATGATTGCCATAAAAACAAACATGACTCCGTTAAATAAATTGTCCAATCACAGCTTTGGGGTGGGGAAAGGGTAGGGGCTAATTCACATTTAAATGTTCACATTTCACAGACACTTGAAGCTTGAAGTAACAAAGTAACTTAATAATATAGTATAATAATGAGACAAAATGAGATTAGGTGATGAAGTGCACAGTAAGAGATAGTTGCACATGTTAAAGGCTCATTTATACAGCATCTAATATTAAAAAAGAGATACTTCCATTTCTAACAATGTAACCGTCACTGTCCACAAACTTCTATGTCCTTTACATTGGCACAGCTATTGAGAAAAACATTCCCCTAGAGAGCAGCACAGAGTCGAGAGTCTCTGATAACAACCAACATGGCAAAACGGGGGGGATGTGAAAATGCTTTTAAGAAAGAGGTCTGTGGCTGGGGAGGGTGAGTCTACAAAACACTGTCAAAGTTTCAGGGGTAAATAGCGCTGCAGCCAAATCCAAGTCAATTGGAATAATGGGGCGACCTTGTGTTGGGCGGTGTGGCCTATGGGGTAGAGTGGTCGTTCTCCCACAAGAAGGTTGGCGGTTCAATCCCCACTCTTCCCATCTGAATGCCGAAGTGTCCTTGGCAAGATACTGAAATAGATACTGAGTAATGTGATGTGTTCAAATGTAAAAAAAACAATCGAAAGCAACACATAACATGCCTCCATCCTGCTCTTGTGGTGTCACCCAAGTGTCTGTAAGCCCCAACATTCAAATTCGACTTGAAACTGCATCATTTACTCCATGTTTAAAGCCTAAATGTCCTCTCATATCTTCCCCTGGAGCCGCGTTCACTAACCATGCGTGAATTTTCCTTTTTCGATGAACTATCCCTTTGTTTGTATGATTGTGTTCAAGTAATGGATGCAGACCCAGAAGATGCTCTGTCGGCAAACACCCTTCACTTGAAAATGCTCCTGACAGGGGAATAGGGCTGCTGACACAAACTGATGATAGCCACAATGGTTAGACTTTTAAAGAAACAATCACGATCTGATACCAAATCTTCTTTTGCTGAGGCATTAAACGTATGTGCTGAGCTTGTATAGGCCAACGTTGTCCTGAACTGAACGTACTGTATCAGACTGACTGACTGAAGAGTCTGTCTCAGCACAGGACATCACAGCTGCATTGAATGCTGATGTGTTCTCTCTTGCATGGACCAAGGTGCCTTTGAACAGGGATGCGTTCACCTGCTGTTGTACATAGAGAAGCTGCTGTGACAGCGTGTACAGAGGTCTGTTTGAAGTAATAGGGTCAGGGTAGCTTAGCTTAGTACTTCACTTTATCTGTGACTACGAATCCAGGCATAGAAACTGAAAGAGATGATTATAATCGATAGAATCAATAGATAATCTCATTATTATTACGTTTGAGTAGTAATGTCAAGAGGTGATGAGGGGACTCATTATTTATGTTTCATATAGACATAGAGAAACTTATTATATTGTAGCACTGCCCTCAGGTTAATTTTAAAAAACATTCCTGTCTGTCCAGGCTGGAGTCCAGATGCCCGCTATTCCGAGAGCTTCCTACAGGAGGCACATCTGCTGCACTGGAATGGCCCTTTCAAACCATGGAAGTATCCCGCTGTTCACTTGGACCTGTGGGAGAAGTGGTTCATCCCCGACCCCTCCGGAAGATTCACCTTGGTACGACCTGATAGTGAGAGCTAAGGTCTGTGGAACGTACCTTGTCTGAGCCACAGGGGTGCAGTGAATGATGCGTGGGAAGTTGACGGCTTCACTGCAGGGAGGTGAAGGGGTAATAGGAAACAGACAGTGAATATAATGCAGAGGAATGCTCTTGAAAATGAAATTTGCTTGGTTGAACATTGTATGAGAAACAGTGTTAATCAACCAGGTGCCCCCTGTATTCAATGTGACTACTCTGGCTTCAATGGATATCAGATGCAGGAACGTGTTCAAAGTAAAACATTTTTTATCTGTTTCAAATTGAGCTGCAGAAAATGTGCTTCCTTGATAACTTGAAATAAAATCTCAGAATTCTTACTTTTTCACATTTTCTCTTCTTTTATAGGTCATTAATATTTTACAATTATGGTATTGAAGTGTTGAAATAAGCATAATGTCCTGTTCCTACACAGAGACTAGGATAAATTGATGCTAAACTACTATAAAGAACAAATTTGTAAACTCTGTGACATTGTTGGAGCAGGAAATTAATTCAACTCAACCGTTATAGTCATGATGTCAAAGTTCAAATCTGTGTTGATTCATATTTCAGCATGGGTCTCTGGATGGCATTTATTGGTCAGTCTGTCGGTCCACCATTTTGTTCCATTATCTGAACAGTTGTTGAATGGATTTCAGAGACAATTGATAGTTGAGTATTATTTCCTTTAAAATAGTTCAGTTTGGTTGATGAATGAAAGGCTCTTTTGGCCTCTTTTAGTCTACTGGGTTTTGATTTTTGGCTCCTTCCATAAGAAGTCTCGCAATATCACTTTTGTGACCAGGTTACAAAAAACAGAATCATATTGATAAATCATTTCCCAACGAGTTAGTGCAATGTTAGTCTTTATCCACTTAGAGGCGCCAGAGAAAATATCAAGGTCGGCCCTGGAGCAAGTGGGTTTTCATTGTGGATGTCTCCGGGAGGGTTGATGGAAGTTACAGAATCAGTTCACCTTCCAAAGAATTAACATTTTTTTTACTTAAACTATATGAAATCAAAAAATCTGTTCAGAATTGGAAACTCTACATGAAAGTAAAATTTAATTCAGTAAATAAAGACGTGTTCATACTTACTCAACCTTCCTGTTCGCTATTTTATAAAGTTACTCATCATCAGAATTGTCGTTTGTGTAGCTTTTGAGAGGGAAACATTGTTGGCACAAAATGTATTATTTGTGATCAGCCAGGGGAGTCCTTTCTTTTGTTTATGCATTTCAGGAATGTTGTTAATGACGTTATTCAAGCTGTTTTGACCATTCACCCTACGTGTGTGTGTGTGTGTGAAAAGAGAATTATAAGTATCACTCCCCTTTACCCCCTCTTGGAATCTGTTGATGGATTTCTGGACTTTGGGCATGGCGTGCATCAGAGGTGGAGGTGTGTGTGCTTTCACTTCATCATGACGTCAGAGTTTTACACAACTTCGGGAGGATGCCAGAGCCTGAAAACTAAACAACCAGGTCTGTCCATATCTTAAGAGGGAGTATCTAAAGATTATACTCTTTATATATATTTTTCTCTCATATAGCAATCTAAGTGTATCTGCTGATTGAACTGATCAATACCACTAACTCTGATGCTAACTGGATTTCACCGGCTCCTGATTTTCAAAACCCGCCCTCTGATCCGCCCTCAGGTCAAGGCAAAACGTCTGCACACTGTGGCAATCAAATGAGCCTCTGTTGGTTCTAAAGCAATTATTGCACAGCTTAGGGAAACACACGTTTGATTTCTTGCCAAGGGTCAAAGGAGAAGATCGATTGCACACATGTTTGACGGACACATGAGGATACAGCCAGCAGCCGGCTTCGTGTGGAATCAAGAAGAATAAAGGCTGAAAACAAGAAGGAGCAAACAGCCCAGCTCTGTCCAAAAGTCACAAAAGCCAGTAAGCTGCAGGTTTCACAGGGAGTTATGAACCAGACTGTTTCTCTGCCAGGTGCAAAGTCCTATGGAGTCTTGATGTGATTATTATTGATTACAAAATGATTAAGTTATTTTGAGAACAAAACACATTTGGTCTGATCGGCTATTAGCACAAGATTTTTTTGCAAAGATGTCTGAACAAGAGGTGGAGAAGTACCACCATGTTTTATGATCTGCAAAAAAAATGTCATATTATGAGTCTATGTCTGTGCAACTGAATGTAATTTAAACATGACATCTTAATAAGACAACAAATGATCTGAGTTTTCGTAGCAGCCATCTATTACACCACTTACACTACTGTCAGGATTCAAAATGTTTATTAGGATGGCAACATCTATACTGGGAAATGAGGAATAAACGGCATTATTGTCAGTGTCAGAACGGCCAGTGAGCAGCAGACCTGTGTTGATGAGAGAGGTCAGAGGAGAATGGTCGGACTGGTTGGAGCAACACGTCTAACATTGAGGTGGATGGTTCTACATGAGCAGGGGCCACTTCAGGTTCCACTCCCGTCAGCTGGGAAGAGAAAAGAGAGGCTGCAGTGACACAGACTCACCAAGACTGCACAGATGAAGACAGAAAACGTAGCCAGGTCTGATGAATCACGATTTCTGCTGAGGCAGCAGATGGTAAAGTGAGTCACTCTCTGGATTCGGTACGAATCCCTGGAGCCAAACTGACTTGGTGGTGTTATGGTGTTTCTTGTATCTATTTATGGTCACACCCATATTTTAATGGCTAATTGTAGCAAAAAAAATGCCTCATGTTATACGACACTGTGGCTGTAGTTCTACATCCTGCAGCCCTGTGATGTCTGGCTTTTTGATGAGCTGGCAACATTGGCAGGTTTGCTTGGCGTCATCATGTGCACCCATCATTAGTGATGCGTGTAGTCAGAAGTGCTCGATGCTGTGCCAGTGAGCACACCTCAAACAGTGACGCATGTTCTAGTGAACACTCTATTTGGTTGATCGCCCTGCATTTACTGTGAGTGATGGACATTTTGATAAAACCAGTGCAGTGCCTATAGAGAGAAACCCAATTGCCCACAATGTAACTTATCACCATAGAGACAAACAGGGAATCCTTTCATCCAGGTCTGGTGTCAGTAACTAGTGTGAGAGCAAGGTTGTGGTCTGTGAGCTGTGAGGAGACTATGTGTGAAGCTGCACGTATGCTGTGTGTGTGTGTGTGTGAGAGGGAGAGAGAAGCATGGTGTGGAGTCACGTTTACCTTCGAGTTTCAGACTGCAGACATCACCGCCCTTCTCCACAACTTTCCCACAGATTAGTTTCCTGGCCAAACTGAAGCTTAGTGACAACACACACACACACACACACACACACACACACACACACACACACACACACACACACACACACACTCACACACTCACGCACGCACGCACGCACACACACACTCAAACAAATGCACACTCAGAGTCTGGCAATTTTTTTATTGTCTAAGGGCCAGTAAATCAAACCAACCTGCCTCTTCCTGCTGCATCACATCTCACCTGAACACTCTGGAGATTTCTGTTACTGTGAACATGCCTGAGCAGAGAATCTCCAGAAAAAGTCCGGACCGAATCAAGTTAATTTGTGAAAATGGCTTCGATAAATACTATGGGTAAAGATAATGGGAAAAAACAATAAATTAATGATCAATATGAGCATCACAAAAACTTTGGTTAAGATTTGGATAATTGTGGTGCTGGTTAGATGTTAAGAAAGTTAACACGTGTCTCCTGTTTCAGGTCATTTTTGATTTCGATTCCACATCAGTGGCTTGGAGAACTAATTCCTGTTTCTTCTCAACTCGCCTGGTGAATTTCAACCCACGTTTTTGTGTATGCTGGCCTTCTGGGAAGCAGGAACTCCAAAAGGAGGAAGCTATCATAGCTCGCTAGCTGTGTCACACCACACATTTATTATTAATCCTCTTTTGGCTACGACAGACTTTGGCCAGTGCCAGCATGAAATATAAAGCAGTCGGGGGGGAGGCATGTGCGTGATTATAAGTTATATGAGTTATGTTTGTAGCCACATGAGACTAGTCATGGGATATATGTAATTTATCTCCAATTTGACAAAATATTTCCGCCAATTTGTGGTAAATACATTTTTGGGAATGGGGTTACTATACATATAGTTCCAGTGTATGCCTGGAAGGAGTATAATGCAAATCTTACGGTACTAAGACCCTTAGCTTGTCTATAAGGGACCTTTAGGTGAACTATATATTATTAAGCAGGAACAAATTAGCTTTGAGCTGAGGTTGTGGATGTCATAGAGTTTAACAGATGAACTAAAATGTTGTTGGGGTTCCTCTTTCCATAGCTGACAATTTGAAAAATATAGCATAGAGTCAGCCTCATCCTTTAAATGCGATTATTATAGAGTGAAAAGGGGACTTCCACCAAAACAGCTCCACACACAAGCTTGATGTTCTTCCATACATGTCACCATCTAGTTGGCTATACATTCTCATGGCTGCTTATTATCTCTCATGTCATAAAAATAGTTTTGCGGCCCTGCATACAACCTTTGAATGCTGCGATCCCTGTGACCCGGAAAACCTGGGTAACCTACAGGAAGTCTACATGTACTCCACACTATTACTGTCATTCACTGTCCAGCTGCAGCTATGTGGAGCAGACACTTCCCCCTCACATCCTGCTGACTGTGTTTGAGAGGACATGTGATTTCAAAGTCGTGTCCCTAACACAAGTTGTATCAAATGTTCTCCCGGTGGTGGATAAGTGATGTGCATTCCATGTTTGCTTCCAACCACAAATCCCATTTGAAAACAATCTGTTCTCTGTTTGTTAATTCAACACAAATCAAAAACGACAACAGGAATCCTTGTGTTCCTCTTGAATGGTCTATATGCTGAGTCTCGGCACTGCCACTTATCACTTTAGATACTTTCAAATGTTCTGTAAGATTTTCTCTCCAGGTGCGTGAGGCTTTGCACGGATCAGTATAATTGTACTGTGGATTACCAGGGACTCTAGACTCCTTCTCTTTTCAAATGCCTTGCCTCGGCTATGACGCAGAGTTGCACCTCTTTGCACAAGCCAATGACTCACCACCATATTCCTGTCTCAGTGAGAAGCACCTGACACCAGATAACTGCACAACGTGACTCCTGAAAGCAGAATCAGAATTAGAGTAGGTCAAACGTCAAATATTATCCTCGTGGATGATAAAAAGAAATTACACTGAGGAGAGTTAAAATGTTGACATCATCATGTTGTGTTTCTAATGATATTTGGCGAATGGATTTGTTGGGGACACAGAAATAAGTTATATTCTCTATATCAAATACTTGTGCACAATTTGAAAAAGAGTGGGATGTGTTGTATGTACAATAATATTATGATATTATAAAAGGAAGAAGGTAAAAAAACATGGTTATCAATCTTTTTTGTAGAGATGTGAAGATGTTTACCACTCTACTCTGTGCGCTTAATACATACACGGCTTTCATGGTATTTCAGAAGATAAATGGTATAGTCCACACAAAGTGACGTCCCTCTGGAATACCTTCCACACTGCAATAGAGTTTGTCTAAAGACATGAGTTTGACTGGAAACACTGTCTACCACTTTGGTTTGACTCCAACATTCAGACATCCACTGCAGAAAAGCTTGACTTCTACACCCACAGTGCCTGAAATCAACCAGAATGCAAAGCAGCTACAAAATGTGATGGCTTTAAGATGAGGGGTGCATCACAAACCTTGAACTGCACTTATGTATGTATGGTAAACCTCTAATAACGGAGGTAGAAGCACATATAGGAAGTTTTAGAGAAGACAGATAGACCAAGATATAAGACTAGACCCTCATCTTAATAACTTGTAAGTTCCTGAGGCAGGAATTTAGAAATATTTCAATGACATTGGAGGTATAACCCGAGCAGCTAAACTTGGATTCAATAAATCACAAAGAAGAAGCTGAGAAGACGTAGTGTGATCCAAAAACCTTGAAACCTATCGCTCATTCCTCAGTTATCTTACTGCTACAGCCCAAACCCTTGTCAGCTGAAAGATAACCAGCGTGCACAATGTTCTGTGTGTCTCCAGTGAGCGAGTCAGCAGCTTTTGAGACAATGTATCACACCATAGCGTTTAGTCATAGAGTCAAAACAAGCAGGTGCATACTCTATCTCTTATCCAGGCTGGGCTGCTGATACAGAAGTTTCATTATGTATGTACAGCTAAGTTCCCATCGCACTTCATCTCAGAGCTCATGCATTTTAAGATGCAGCAAAAGGTTTTTAGCAAAAGGATTTTTTTTCTATCCATGCTGTGAAATGAGCTATGGCTCTTGAAGAGTTAAAATTATGTTAAATTATGGATTGTGGTGGTATTCAGGGCCAGTGGAATCTCAAAGCTGTTTCTTAAGACTACCACAACCAGGAACCACATGAAAACCTGCAAATAGGAGATGTGGAGTACCAAAGGCACTTCAGACTCCTGGAAGAAACTCAAAGTGTTTAATTTGGTTGTTCACATGGAAAGTTCCCAAACCTGCATCAAACGAAAATAAGGGTTAGAGTGATATTTAATATGTTTGGTGAGAAGCTTTTTAATGTATACATCAATCTGTTTTTATTATGTACAAGAAAACCTTTCTCCAACAGGGAATGTCTAATGAAAGAAGTCAATGACCTGAATTATATGACTTAGTGGTAGGAGCCAGCAAATGTGAACATCTCTTCTGCTGCTTCACTAATTCTGACCATTCGCCAGTACCCAGTTTTCATGGAATTGTAAAATTTCAACTTCAAGGACTTCTAGTCTGTCAGTTTGAAAGCGTTTTTAAAGGCACTTAAAAGTATGGCTACAAATCAACATTGACAAAAGCATAGGTATTGCTTTTGCCACTAGGAATACTCTTCCCAAAATATTGATAATCAATTACTCACCTTCTTTCCTTTTAAATGTGGCTCTTGAAAGTTTGAGGACTGCTCTTTTCCAAGACGACAGCTGTAGTCAGTATGGATTCATAGGGATAAATACTGGAATCTATTGACAACTTAAAGTCAAGGCAAAAAAGTGCTGACCTGCATGTTCAGTATATAATGATATAACACATTTTTAGGTACGGTATAGGTATGCTGTAAGGAGGCGATAGCACAGACGTTGTGTATTTAGCTTTGTATTTTATTGAAGTGTAGTGATTTAATCGCTCAGCAGGGGATAAATCCACGGAAGTGATAGTTTCTATGGGCATCTGCTTTTCATCAATTACATCTTGAGTGGAGAATCACTGAGTGTATGTATCCTGTAAGCCGTACTCTACCCAAGAGCGGCTAGCGACTCAGTCTGCCACTTTGCATCTTGCGAGACAATCTCCGTGTGAATTTTGTCTGAATTTCATCAAAGTCAGATGTGCATTGGAGGTTAACAAATGCCCCAGTCCAAAGTATGTGTCTGGGTGTGTGTTGGAGATACAGTAGCCTATATACAGTAAGTGTTGTAGTTACGTAAAGGTTAGCCCTGTGTCGTGTTGTGTGTTGGAATGTGAATGTTATGGCATTGGGAACAGGTGTATAAGGTAAAGACGGGGTCTGCTTTCTGTGTTTTAACTACACTCACATGGACGGACAGTGGCTCGTCTCAAATATTTTGCCGCCATCTTTTATAGTGGTCGTTCTCCAGCTTTCCTCTGATACAAAATACAAACAGCTCAGCAAGAGATCTTGCCCGTTTTTACTCTTCCTCTTCCCATATAATTTACCTGTGAGAAACATTAGTTACGTGATAATATCTGTATAGACTGTATTATTCTGTTTGGTAGTGACACATTTTGGGGGGCGGAAAAAAATCTTAAACCGTCTGAAAATAATGAAAAAAAAGGAGGATTAAGTGTACAATTGCTTGAAATGTATATCCTGAATATTAAACAGTATATACCCTGGAAATTTGTAAAAATCTATTGTGATTGTCGTACCATGATCTGCTCTGATTAAATAAGCTACTACTATACAACGTGAACCAGGTCTGGCCACATGTGAGGTTCCATCTCCAGTCACTCAAACGACTGATTTATTTCCACTTTGGGGTTACCAGTTTTGTCTTGTGGTCTAGACAATGACACACAAATTCTGCACTCTCTCATTATATGCGACTGTAAGACTGTGAAAGTCAACCAAACTGTAAATTTTAATGTGAGGAATGTGAGGAGGGAACATTCCCTGGTATGTGACACCGTTTCTGCTGGCTGACATACAGTAGATCAGCTGCAGGCAAGATGGTATGACATAACTAGTGCTGGTTGACATTTGGTATTTGTTGTTTACCTTGTGATAAAACATGAGCAAAGTGATAACGGAAAGGCAGGTGGACTTAACACAAACACAGAGAATGAATGGGTTTTTCTAATCATCAAACTTTGGAAGTTTTAAAAAGCTGTGAGGGACCTATTAAAACCACAGTAGTAGTAGGCAGCATTCTTCCCCTCAGTTTTGGGAACTCCAGTGATTTAGTATAGCACTTCCATAACGTTTGGGGACTCACCAGATAGATACACATTTTAAAAAGGGGTCAAGCTCCCAAAATGCCAGGCCCTTGCCCAGAATTTCCAACCCAGACTGCAACTGAAATGTTTTGGTCATGTCGGAAATGTTATATGATATTATGTTCACTGGAAAATACATGTTTATTTCTATATAAACCAGTATGTCAGCTAGTAAGTGGTTGAAGCTGTCCATGAAATTGTAGTTAACCCTAAAGTAGGGTGGCTGTGACCAAGGGGTAGAGCAGCCGTCCTCCAACCAGAAGGTCCGTGGCTGGAATCCCAGCCCCTGCCAAAGTGTTGCCCTTTCACGTCTCCTTTACCTTATGCTAAATGAGGCAATGACTTGTCCGCTGTTAACCAAATCGCCTGTCACTAATTAACTCTGGCCGACCATACGACCTTTACTGCTAACGTGGCGTCTGTGACATCACAGCCTGATCGTAGGTTTCTGGATGTTTGATTCACCTTGTGCCATGTTCCCCATTCGATTTGTTAGTCCTGTCATGTAATGATTCACTTCTTTGACTATTGTGTCACAGCAGTATGGCCAAGGACATAGTAACTGGAAGAGGGTGTAAAAACGATATAAATGTATTTATATATATATATATATATATATGTGTGTAATGCTGAATAAGAAAAAATGCTATGTATTAGCAAATTTGAGTTTTTAAGCCTTTTATGGTTATATATCTTTATTTCCTTAACAAGTGCATGCACACACACATACTCTTAAATCACAGTCTATACTCCATCACACTACAGTATAGGTCTTTATTTTACAGAGTGAAGACATCGTCAAACAGTAACATTTTAACTACAGTTAAGACTTCCTCTCCTACCATAAGGTCATGTTTAAGGAGCAGTGGAAAATAAGAGACAAATAGTCTTTGGTGACATACAGATATTAACTTAAAAAGATAACTTAAATACATAACTTTAAATAATTGGCTGAATATATATATATATATACACACACATATATAAATATATAGGTATATATATGTATACATATATAGATACAAACAAACATTCACAGGTTCACATGACAGTCACCCTTCACAGTCACCGTGATGACACATTAAGTGCACTGACATATTCAAACACATCTCAAATGCAACATTTACAATAGGAACCAACTTTCACAGTGAAATTCAAGCTGTGGGAAACTATCTGTGAACACATTGATGCATTAAAGTGCTTTCCTGTGACTCAAAAGCAGATCATGTGACTTTCAAAAGGCAACAAAAAGGAAAAAGTAGATCCACTGAGGTCTTCCTATATTGTACAACTCTAACAGAAACATGTGTTACATGCTGACACTGCCGTCATTTCTACTGTACGTCTTTGCAATACTGAGCTATGAA
Organism: Limanda limanda; assembly: GCF_963576545.1. Classification (NCBI taxonomy): domain Eukaryota; kingdom Metazoa; phylum Chordata; class Actinopteri; order Pleuronectiformes; family Pleuronectidae; genus Limanda; species Limanda limanda. The sequence goes on from NC_083636.1 coordinate 7,177,340, forward strand.
ATCTGTACACATTTCTATGGGGAGGTATTAGCGGTCGTGCACAGTTTGCTCATACAACTAGACATGACGCAATGCCAGATGTCATAAAAACATACTGCGGGGAGGGAAAAAAAGAGTCTGGTGGCACAATGGTCCAGGGCACAGATCAAACACAGGAGATAAGTGTCCTGATAGGATGCATACCTCAGCTCAAACACATACAGACATGTGAAACAATACAGTTCAAAAAGAAGAGAGATCCACCAGGGGTTTTTCAGCGTTTGAAAAGCCTTTTAATGATTTGTCACGAGATAATGATTAGCTCCATTACAGCTAAGAGGATGGCATGTTTCACCTCAGCAAGCCTATGAACAGATTAGATTTAGGAACCAATGATGATTACCCTGTGACCTCCAGGCTTCAATGATTACAGATATAAGAGGGAAAGAGAGGCAGGACAGGGCTGAGAGACTTAATATAAAGAAGCTTTTGATTAAGGGAAATAGGGAAAATATCAAAGAAAACAAAAATCAGAAGAAACACAGATTAAGATGTAAAAGACACATTAATATATGACGTCAAGTATTGCCAGGTATTTGGTGAGTTTTAACTAATGGTCTCAAGAATACAGAAATGTTATGTTCTAACAAAAGCTCAAAAGTTTCTATGATCAAACAACTAGATAAGTGTGCACGTATATCCACTGCTTTTCTACTGAAATATGAAATATTCAACAGCTCTCTCTAAGTTAAGACTTGACTATAATAAAGTAAACTCATGGAACAGATGCTTGTAATAATGTAAGTAATATGTAATATAAGGGTTTTTATAGCTTTGGTTGCATTTTTGGGGGGAACTTTGACTTTTTTTTCAAATTTGAGCATGCACTTTGAGGAGAGCTTGACCTTGTTTAGTCTCAGTCCATCATCTGTCCACCGTTCTAAAGATGGACATAATTAAAGAACAAGAAAATGTCAGGGCGTGCATTTGTGATGGTGCTACGCTATTTTGTGTACTTATTTGAAATCGGGCTCACGTGCACCTAGCATTTTGGTCATTGTGGTCTCTCATTAGAAACCTGCATTGTAACAGTAGGACTTTAAGGGTGCCTGGTGCTGCCAACAAAATTTTGTAAATTGGTGCAAAGTGCTGTCAGGTTTTGCCAAGAGGAAACATAAGGAACAATTGACCTTTTGTCATATGTTCCGGGGGAAAAAAATCACTTTCGTCTGCCATATACCATATTGGTGGACTTGTCTGTTTTAGAACCTCATTTTAGGATTTTAGGTTTTTCTAATTCCTAGTAAATGATGCCCCAAAATATCTCATGGGCTAACATCATCCATTTGAACACTCGAGCATAGAAGGAAAAATGTACTAACTTGTAAGAACACTATGGGATGTACTTGAAAGTATTGCTCTATTCCCTCAGTCCACTGTGCTTAATTGGTCCCTTGTTGTAAAAAGTCAGCTCAGTGTATGTTTATGAAAAGTAAGTGGATTCTTTTATGTTTTGGCACATAGCCATTTCAAGGGCTTCTTCAACCTCATTAAAATACATTGTCTATACAAAGTTAGTCTGAATTTTACTTGACCTACACTAAGAACTCACATTACTTTAAAAAAAACAAATTGAAACGACCCTTTAAGGCTGCATGTGCAAATATGTGTGGAGGCCAAATGCTTTACTCTTTATATTTATGTGTAAGTGTTGAGTGTGCAGACCACTGGAGACTTAGGGCCCCCCCCTCCCCTGCTGTGTCGGTATATATGACTGAAGTGATTAAGCCAAGTATATTAAACTCCTGTCAACCCAAAGGCCTGACTTGGAGGGGGAACTTGTGAATCACGTGAAGGGGCTAATATTTCAGACTTGGCCTCTGACAGAGAAAATGCCAGCAGTGGTATAACTGAGTGCTGATCCATGGCTCCAGGCTTCACTACTGCGTCAGCTAACCAGCCACTATAATGCAACAAAGAAACTGATCCTTTGGGCGCTGACATTCCTCCCAAAGCAGTGGCTTCTGAACCTTCTTCTTTATCGTTGTCAACATGGATTTTATGCGGTTGAGACCTGACTCAGAGCGCTCCAAACTTGGGTATAACTGAAGTGCTGTGGCTGGTTTCAAATGTAAACCCTGGTTGTGAAACACACAGTCTTGCTGAGCGATGAATTCCCAGTTCAGCTGAAAGCTTTCCGACTGTTCCAGGGATGTCAGTGTTCCTATTCAATTACATGTGCAGTGTTGAAATGAGTGAAATAAGTTTCTAAAATTGACCAAAAAAGGAGGTAAAAGAGTTCAATGGGTCAAATTACCAGGTCTTTGGGAATACATTGGTTTGGACAGGGCTCCAGCTCAGAGTGCAGGTTGAAATCCACATTAGGGGCTTAAGTGTTTGATCAATGGGCCAAGGGATAACCACCACTGGGGAGGTCAGTTGGCAGACAGGGCCGAGCCACTGGATGGTGTTGAAGACAAGCCTTCATTCTTACATTAACAGGATTAAGACACCAAACGGAGGCCTCTTGGTTTCTTTTGAGCATTCAGGCGGGAGGATCGAAAGAACTTCAGTGTCTTTCAAATGTTCCCAGGATGGCGGGAGACCTCAAATTAGGGGGTTCGGATAAGGATTCAGACAGCTATGATCTTGAATTTGAATCTTCAAATCCATTAGTCAGCACAAAAAGTAGCGAGGCACGACATTCAGTCATTTGGCAGTATAATTCTCATTTTATGAGATGGATAAACACAAGTTAAGGACTACATCAAACGTTAATGCAAAAGACTACCAGTAATACATTAAGAGATAAATAAATGGAGATATAGATAGACTTGCTGTGGGTGTTTGGAGGTGTCTAACTCATCCATAACTATGAGGGCTTCTGGGATTAATGGGGGACGAGTCTTCTCTGCCACTCTGACCAATGAGCTGATAGAGCCGGTGGCTAAGGTTCTGCACTTGGCAGGTTCCCAGGACGCAGCCCACTCTCATCAGCTTGGCATTCTGAGGGTAGTGGTGACCCCCTCGCAAACCCGAGTGGGCGTGGCGGCGAACTCTCAGTGCCCTCGTCTTGAACTGCAAAGCTTGGGAAAGCCATGCCAGGTTTGGCGAGCCTATTCTCGCTCCTGAAGCCGGTGGGTGCCTGAGGAAACCAGGCAGCCATTTTGGGGATTGGCTGGGGGCTGAAGAAGGCATGGCGGTGTTTGGCTGGTTTCCTGACGCCAAGGCTTTATCCTCCCTCGGGCCGATGAGTTTGCTGAGGAGGTCTGACCTGAGGAGAAAATAAAAATCAGGTGAAAATCACAACAACTTGTCTGGGTGGGTGATTCTCATTCATTAACTGGAATGTAAACCACATGTCTGAAATGTGATTTGAGCTATTTTGCCTGCAACCATTTTCACAGACAATGTTAATATTTTGATGTTTAGCAAGTACTGTTTACCATGTTCAACATCGTACAATTCATCCAGCGAGTTCTCCGACTTAACAACCGTTTTGGTTGCTTCATGCGTCATGGAAATGTTCCTGCACGTATTGTTGATATAATGTTGCAAGGTGGGAATTGTGCAGAAATCCGATTAGCTGCACAAAGCAGCTTTGATAAACAAAACATTTTTGCCGCTTGTCTGAAGACAGACTGGCTCCCTGCGCAGTCGCCCAGTCACGTGGACCCCATGCTCATGTCTTAATGCCCAACATAAAGGTAAATGGTTTTTCACATAATGCCCAACGCGACATCATTCTATCAACTCCAGCACCTCCGTGCATTTTAATGCTCAGCTGAGTTTCAGCAAACAGTTTGGGGATCTTATGTATCTTATGATCCTATTTTCTCACTAACTCCTAGAAGTAAAGAGGGGTTTATGTATCCAGGTTTTCAAAATACTCAGAGAAATCCTGCACATATGATTACCTGTAAATAAGTAAAGTGAATCAATATGTCTTTGAAAGCCTATATAACTGATCTCAGAACAGCGGAAATCGAGGGGAGTCAAGCACACTTGTCTGTGGCTGGCTGGCTAGTCACTTCTCTCAGAATTATCCACAATGCCCATGCACAAACACCCAAAACCTGCTGGTTCCCCTCTGACTTTTGTCTTGTCAATGGACATGCCTACAAAAATGACAGATATTCTAGATACAACAGCTCACAGTCAATTCATAGACAACAGCAAATAGGTAAAATAATCTTTCAATTGTCAGGTTTCAGTGCTTCGAGTACCAATAACAAAATTCAGTTTACCTCAATTTAATCGGGGTGTAAAAGACTGACACAAAAAAAACTCTCACTTGAGTTACATAAGCAAGTGTTTTCTAGGTTGAGTAAACAGACTCATTGTGAAAAATGGGTTTTCTAAGAACACACATCGTACTTAATGACCTGTTAAAGATGGACATTTTCTGCAGGCCAGTGGACCAGCGGGTACCGGTCGTTCAGCAAACACAGCAGCCACTGACTCACCATCTGCTCATTGTTTGACAAAGACAGTCCCGTCTCACAACGTGACCCGGCAGCTCCTCACTGAACTGTCTCTGCAGTGTTTGTACAGCACATTGTGACTCTAGTCTCTGAGTGCTCACCCATCACCACTGCTGAGGAGGGTCCACAGAGCAATGAATAGAAAAGCAGTGTTGCACCTGGCAGCCAGTGGATTCAGAATGTCAAAAAGTTAACAATATCTTCTTGTTTTGCAAAGAGGTTTTAAAACAGCACCAGGGAAAAAATATCTGCCATGTTTGCCTTTCGGAGTCAAAGGGGGGGAAAAGAATCTCAGGTTTGGCACTTTTTTCCACATGTTCTTCGAGGCAAAGGCCACAGTTGATCTAATTATAAAAACTGTGTTTTATTTTTGAATTGCTGACTGGTGTTATTTCACTTTGAACGCTAAATCCTGACTCACGCTGAGGGGTTGAGATGTGAGACGTCGCAGCAGACAGCTCCTCTGTGAAATGAGAAGCTTTTGGTTTATTCAGCCACTTCAGCTGCAGGCTTGCTGCTGGCAGGTTTGGTAGCCTGCAGAGGACCTGCCGTCCAACAGTGGCAGTGGCTGAATGAACGGCTGTGTGACGCCAGGCCACAGACAGAGGCGAGCACTATTTCCAGGACAGTCTCAGTGTTCTGTGGTGCCACATCACCAAGTCACACCCACCTTGTCTGCAGAATTCTTTACTTGGGCGAGAAGGCACCAAACTGCACTATTTGTGCTCTGTATGAATGTAACACTACTGTCATGTATATCCTAGCCTCAGAATTTTCATTTGGTCCATATGTATATTTATAGTGGCTGCACAGCTTTTTCCCGGCTTTAAACTACTTAAAAACTGGGTGACACCAATGCTTTGATCTTTCTAGATCAGGTATTCAAGCCAATACCTGACCAGTAGGGTCTCAGTTTTCCTCTTGGAGATCATCAGCTCAGTCGAACAGCTGAACCTGATGCTCAGTCTCCGAAATAACTTTTCGACAATAACATACAGTAACACAAGCCCTCCAGCCTTCGCACAGGATTGGACTTTGCTGGTCTGCATGTTAATCAGCTTTAATTAAATCCAGAAACCAAAAGGCTAGTAAGGACGTCTGGCTGGCAGACAAGAACCTTGTGACTCTGATACAATTACAATGGAGACCACTTCCTGGAAAAGTCAATTAGCAGTCTAATCCCACAACTCAACAGTAACAGAGATCGCTATGATTGGCAGACAATCAAAGATTTCAAAGTTACTTTGTCTTTAGTTGTTCCTTCAGCCTGTTGATTGTTTTTTCTTCTGAATTGGCAGCCGGTTGGTTTACTTTTAAGGGTTGGAATGAAGTCTCCCCAGTTTGATGGCACGCTTTAACTACCATAGCCACCTTCTTACCCAGAGGGTAAGACCTCTCAAACCACCCTCAATAAAAAAACCTGCAGAGGGTAGACTGTACCCTCCATTCTGTCGATACACAACATGATTATCAGAGAGTTGGAAGCTTACCGAGGTCGGCCTTAATCAGCAGTAAATATGGTACATTCATTTGTAATCTTCCACCATGTAACAGTGGGGAGATTGTTGTTAGTGAAAAATAGCACGAAAATACAGGATTGGTGATTTATTTTCCATGAAACACCGGAACTAGCTGTTTAAGAGCAGCTCCGCTTTCACAACCTCCTCAGCGGGATGTGATTTACTCTATGCAAGCAACTGTGGACATTGAACATAAAACAGCCAGTATATTACATGGACACCCAGGGTGCCAAGTTAAAAACTATCATTGCGATGCAGAGTAGACACAGCAGGTTTCTTCTGCTCTCAGTTCCCTTCATCCATTTAATCTTCACTATACAGCGAGCTGCTCCTCTTATACAAACATATATATACATGCACGTTCATGCCTCCACAATGGTGTGGCTTTCTGTGCGCAGTGGAAACCAGCTCTGGTTGTGGAGGGTGGAATTTAGGTCTTAGCCATTAATCCACAGTGGAATTCTCTGCCTCTTTGGTCGCAGCTTTCAGCCTCTTCAGCTTCAGCCTGGGTTTTGGTCAAATTGACCCTGACAGAACCATACGACTGTTACATAATGTGAATAGCCAGAGCCAAATATAAGATATATGGGAAGAGCAGAGGCATCCGGCTTTCAATCATTCTGCCAGCATGTATACATGATAATGACAAACTAACATACTTGTTGTTCCTTGATAAGTTGTAAATATGTCAGCAGAGAGATGGCAAATCAAGAGGACGGACCCAAAGCCAACTGCGTGTGCAGAGTGGCTCGGAGAAACCATCTTGTGACACATGACTTCAGTCAATCTCAGGTAAATATTATGCTGAGAGAGTCGGCGTTGGACGTCTGAACCCCATGCTGTTCAAATCCACACATACAAGAGTGAGTTAATGATTTAACAAATCGTTTGAAGAAAAACAGGACTTTATTTGCCCTTGAAGAGTTAGAACATATTTTTGCCCATGACGCAAACCCACAGATTGATGTGTCATCATCATTATCATCACCATCCAGACGGAGAAAGATTGATCGCAAATCAGCTTAAAATCTCCTACATCTCAAAAGCAACAAGCCTTTTCCCATTTATGGAATCTGTATTCTAAAGCCTCTTTGCAGCTAAAGCCATATTTAACTTGTTGTTGACTACAGACCCTGGCTTTCTTCCCTTGCATAAAAAAACCCCTCCATCAACATGTTATGTAAATCGACACTGAAAGGTATGTGCTGCATGTGAAACATGGAACCATGAAATTTCTCCATGTTTGGAAAACGCCCATTGGCCATTGTTACAGTGTCTTGGTGTTTGTCGAGTCCTTAACGGGACATATGGGGACAGCGTGGACACAAACACAGAACAGGGGGGAAGGAATGACAGACATCACCAGCCCAGACACACTCAGCCTCCAAGGGGAGTGGAAATGTTTCGTGCTGTCAGTCCGTGATGGTAACAGAACAGTATGTTCTCCATGGCGTGAGAAGAGAGGGAGGATTTATTGTCCTTATTAAAGCCCAACGCTACATTTATGTGAGATGTGCTAAGTGGTAAATGTGGAGGCTTGGGAAGCAGAGGGATTTATCAGGGGAGGAAAATCATCCCCCATTGGTTGTCAGACTGAAATATAGTTGTAAAGACTGTGGTCAGCTTAGCTGCTTAAGGTCTTCATAAAAGAGACACTGCCCAATGGCAGACCTTCAATTTGAGTATTTGCATGCCCAAATGTCAGTTGGAAGACTCAGCTTCAGGCATAATGTGTTTTCTCTTATGATTAATTTGCCAAATTAAAGGTGGTCTGACCTATAAGAAAGGTGTCCAGTTGGTTTCAGAAAACGGATGGGGGCCCCAATGAGCACAATTTTGTTCACAGTGGGAAGCCAGTGAGGGATCATGATCTTGTTGCTGTTTAAGTGACTTCTACTGGGTGGTCATGGTATCTCCGGGGGGGTTGGTCCAGGTTTTATCCTTCCAGGTACCCCAGTTGATAGTGACAAGTACAGCAGGGAATGGGGCAATGGGGGGGAAATGATTATCTATAAATGAAATTATCCTACACTCATAATGATAACAAGGTAAACATGATCAGATTGTTGTTACAAAAAGGAGTGACCAACATATAAAATACAAAGGACCACAACAATATGAATGATGGTTTGGAAGCCAAAGTTTGGAGTCGGACATTACTGAATGTTACTGGTGAGACTCAGGGCAGTCGGGAAGCTAATTAGGAGTTAACCATAACCCCTAACTTATAAAGAACACACCTAAATCAAACCCTCTTTGACTGAGAGCAGAAATGCAGTGATGACGCAGATGCCACCGTCATACAGAGGTGAGAATGAAGGGTGATTATGGTGCTGGGCAGGTGTAGCGAATGAGGCCAGACCAACACAAACAGAGCGGGGAAACAGGCACCTCGATTCCCAGGGTAACGATTAGGTTTCAGCAGCAGGTGTTCGCTGCTGTTCTGAACACGTGAGTTTGGTCACACACACTTCCGAGAGGCGGTTGCAAATGCATGCAAGGAAATCTACACTCTGAGATATTCCACTATTATTAAATATTATCAGAATTAAATGTTTCTTGCTTTTCTTCCAGCCTGCTACACTCCTAGGGATTTAAAATGTACTAATTTCCCTTTATTATTGTGGTATCAAGCTTATTTAAATTTTAAAAAAGCACCAACAAGTGATGGCAAATTGCCAATGGCCCAGAGTACCACCTTGGTTGCTTTGACTTTAAAAGGTCACGACATCCACTGGACAAATTTCTAAATGGGACCAGTTTCCCTATTACCACTTTGAAAATTTCAGATAAATTTGAGTTGTCCTCTCGCATTCTTGGTCACAGTTGCTGGTTGGATTGCAGCTAGGATCCATTGCTGCATGAAACCCCCCCTTTTTAAATGAATGCAAAAATGCCCCAAAATTATGTATGAATGATTCAGCTATAAGTGCTAATGTGAGACAACATTTGTTTAAAATGAACTTATAGGAGTCAGGTTAGACCTTCATAGGCCCCATGCTTGCCTCTGACCACGGCCATCATGTCACATCACTGAGCCTGCCTCTGGTTTACATCAGTGCTGGTGCTGAGCCAGTGGCTGTGGGTCCAACATCCTCCAGAAGAGGGCATCCACACACCGACTCTTCCACATTCCCCACTGCTTCTCACCACTGCAGATTCACACGTGTATTGCATCGCTGGCAGGCCTCCCTCCCTCACACACCAAAGCCGGCAGACTGTACTGTACGTGGGTTGGTCTGTGAGGAATAACACTGGCTCTAGTGCTGTTGCCCCATGTCTTATTCAGGGCTATTCAAAGCGCCGTCACTTAAAGGGGTGGAAAAGTACAGGTGACACTCAGTCACGGGATCCTTTATGATAGTCCACTCTGGTATTTCTGGCTGGGCTGGAGACAAACTGGTTTTCCAAGCACGGACGTAACAGTTTTCCCATATAGAATTACAAGGAGATTATACCAAACAAAACCTTTATAAACAGTTACTCATGTGACAGCGGACTGAGAGGTGGAAGAAGAAGAGGAAAGGACAGTATTGTATTTAGCCAGCGATGTGATTTGGCGTATTGGTTGGCACAGTCAAATCTTGGCCCCATTCACTGCTGTGCTTTAAAATGCAGAGTTTTAAGTACATTTTTACAATTGAACTCTTCTCTCAAGCCATAATCACATAAAAACCTCCACAGAAAATAAAACTAAGTCACATTCAGGGCCCTGTAAATATGCTACTGATAACAAATACTGATAGGATAGCTTATTTAAAAAAAAAAGAATAAAATTGCCATTTGTCTGGGTGGGTCTTTAAAACTTTTCAACAGTTATAACTGAATATCAATGACGAACACCGTTACTCATTCCACAGCTGACATGCTTTTGAAAACAGGGATCATTTCCAGGAGAGAAAAAGTATTTTTTAATCTTTTTTGTATTCGGCAGGGCCTTTAACATTGCAACCTATAGTTCTGTCTATGTGCCAGACAACAACACAGCACTTTCACTTTTTGGTACAGTATCGCTGATGTGACTTCTTACACGTGCGCTTATGGCTTTGATTCCGCTCAAAGATCAAAGGTCAACTAAAATTGTAACGGTATTGTGTAAGAAGAAGAAGAAGAGGAAGAAGACACAGTAGATGGCGGTAATCCATCTTGATGTTTGTTGCCAACCGCCAATAAACTGTACAAAGATGAAGAAGAAGTCATGATCTCTCACTGGCTTCCCACTTTGAACATTTTCTGAGGGGCTCCTCTTGAGGCTGTAGCAGCCACATGCAAGCTTCAATTAACATGTTCACTGTGAAGCATTGTAGTGGGGGGCACACTTACACACTATACTGTTGGCTGCTGCTTTTCATTACATGTGTTATATCTCACAACGACATTACCCCAAAAAACAAGTAAATCAAAGTAACAACAAGAGAAATAGCAACGCAGTAATATTTGGATAAAGTTTACTGAGAGTAGCCCACAGTCCGGCCAATCAGAGGACAGCAGCGGGCCATGATCTTTCGCCTAATAAAGTAGTGTCCTGGTTGGGAATGGTCGCGGTGGGTGCGTGCGTGCGTGTGTGTGTGTGTGCGTGGGTTTTTACCTGGAGCCGCTGTCGGGACGCTCCTCCACCGGTGCAGCCTGCAGCTGCCGGAGGGAAACCAGGCTGATGCAATACACAGTGAGCGGGAGAAGGCACCGCATCTTGGGCCAACTTTAACCGTACACCCGCTGTGCAGGGGACGGGGCCAAGTTTAAATCCGGGGGTGGTGTGGAGTGGGGACGACGATAAGAATACAAAATAAACAATAATAATAATAAGGAAAACAAATATATAGAAATGTTCTCCAAAAAACCCCCTGATTTCTGGGTTCAAGTATCCAAGAGGAGAAGGAAACCTTTGAGGGGGAAAGAAAGGAGATTATAAGTAATCAATGATTAATTAACCTACTATACTTAATAATCAATAATAACAGAAAATGGATTATCTGAATGATTTTTCTAACTTTTCATTCATTTAAAAATATCACTACATGTGCAGCTTTTTACAACACACACACACACACACACACACAAAACAGACACATATCATCTATTATCAAACACTAACTATACACTTCTACTTCATAACACTCATTAAACTCATGCACCAGATGAAAACTTGACATCCCTCTAAAAATATATATTATGCAAATTAGTTCGTAAAAGTTCGCATTTCAATGAATAAAACATGATGTCATTATTCAAACCTCTTACCTTTGAGTCGTTCTCAGGTCGGGCTCTGTCCGTGAGTTTGTTTGTTTTCTCTCTTTCCCCGGGAAAACAAACGTGTCGGTCAAGATCAAGTTCTCCACTGAGAAGCTAAGTGACATCGTGGGTTTAAATAGGGAGTGGGCGGAGTTCACTGCTGCCTCATGTGCCGGTGCATGCAACTTTCAGAAGGAAAGGTGCAGTAGCCCTGCACGCACACACACAAGCACACGTTGTGTTTGAGGCAATATGTATATAAATATTATATATATCAGATTTCTGTGAATCAATATCATCTTTGATTTGAAATGATATGGTTTTAATCAGCTTCTTGTGTTGTGTTGCTTGGTTTGTGTGTACTTTTAATAAAGCACTTTGAAACGGCTATTAGGAAATATGCTATATTAACATTACTATCATTATTATTACTGTTACTATCATAATAACTACTATTCATAGGGTAGCATGTTGTTGCCTTGGAAGCTTAAAATCCCCCCAAAATCAGATTAAGTTAGGTCAAGCTTGCTATAAAACTGAATATTGAGCACCACAAACCCTTTAAAGCCCTAATCCTATAACAGTAATATTGTAGTGTCACCATTACTTAATAAGCAACATGACAGACTGTAACTGTCACTGTAAACTTAGTATTGAATAGTGCAGCATCTGAGGTCCTTGTAGTAATAACGTTAAGTCTGGTTTAGTATAGTTTGGTTTAGTTTAGTTTATGCCACAAAAATACAAAATATATAAATGAAATGAAAAGACACATGTGGGGTTTGGTACAAACCAATAATGACTTATATGAAACCTACACCAAAATACAACTAAAAAGATAATACTTAACAAACAAAAACTTATCATGCAATATACTAACATATTTCTGTTGTCTAATTTGTGAAGGGGCTCTATTTATGTATAAAATACAAAATTCAATGCGTGACTCTAGTCTAGTTTCAATCATACGCATATCACCAACGGCTTACAGGGAACCTCTAACTGTCAATTCAGTAATCATGAATTGACAGTTTCTTGATAAAGTCAAGAATACTTGGGAAAACAGAATTTTCATGAATTTCTCGAGCATTCTCTCTTCCGGAGCCAAACCCTCTTCATATCTCTTATCATCGCTGTCAGTCGGTGTGTTTAACATAGATAGAAAGTGACAGGGGAACCACAGACTCCTCAGAACTTTGCTGTCGAGTTACGTCTACTCTCTCATCGTGAGGCATCACGGATACGTTTCCTGTGCCCCCAGTTCCTCAGAAGCTCCTGGTGCTGGGGAGCTCATCGTGGCTAGTCAGGTCGCTGTAAAACAAAAAGTTGCAGAACTTGTCCTAAAAGGTGTTTCCTTTGCTTGATTGCCAAGCTTACGCAATCACTTTCAGATGTGTTGTAAATCTGTTATAACAGGCGAAGGGCAGATGTCACAAGTTTAAACAAGTATCTTACAACGCTGTGTAATGACTCAGAAGAATAAGCTGATTCCCTCCTATTAGTAAGAGTTTTTGTACTGAGTCCAAGTTTCCTTCCCCCCTTTCTTATTTAACCGACGGATGCAGGGGTACACCAGTAACACCTGCACCTGGTGTCAACTCTGATGCAGTTAAGCAACATTCATTTCCCTGAAAGCAGGCCAGATGGGTTGTCGAGTGGAAGAGTCCTTCCTGGTATTTGAAAGAGAAACAACAACAACAGAGCTAAACACAGTCTCCACATGAGAAATGTTAGGGATGTAATGTTTTTTATTTGTGTCTTTGCAGATGTAAAAATTCATCTCAGTCTGGTGACGTCTTCATCTAAATAAACATCAGTAGACAGAAAACTGCACATGTACGATATGTAAAGACATGATTTTGTTATTAAGATAGAAAAACAAAGTCGAAAGTGGCTTCTCGAGTCACAAAGCTAAGTTCCCAATTTTCTGAGAAATAGATGCATTTAGTCCTTAAGATATTTCTAGAAAGACTCTTCAAACATCTGGATACAAAAAATGTTGTTCTTAAAAAGCTGTTGAACTTTGCTCTTATAAACACAAGCAAAATATGCTTGTGATTTTTTTTATAGAAATATACAGTATTTAGAAAGTAAGACAAAAAAAACTAGTATCATTAATAAGTATAAGCTTTGCTCATGTTAGTGTCTAGCTACTATCATTGATTGTGAAAATACAGTGACCTTTTTATTAGTTGTATTGATATACGTTCTTCTTCCAAAAGGATACTTTTTCTATTTTCCATACAACTGAAAAATGGATAAAAGTAGTTTCTAGTTTAGTCATATCCAACTATATTGATTTTTCAGGAGGATGTATTGCTTAATTCTGTGATTCAAATGTCAAGATAATAGAAGAGATATAATCTAAGACTCAATCAAACTGAGAATTCGATACATGTGGCTTTAAGATATTTGAAAGAACTTCTGTTTGAAGAAGCTATTGTTCTTGTCAACCACCAAAGTCTTAATTGTTGTGTTATATTGAAAAATTACTATTATTATATAATATTGAAATCAGGAAAAGGCCCTTGGATGTAACCTATAAGCAGTAAGTATCATATTATCAGACAAAAAGTAAATGAGAAGAAATCCATCAAAGCAAAAGCCCGAAGCCCAGTTTCTTCACTACTGGTTGCGTGTCAAGCCAAAGAGGTAGATAAAAAAAAAAAAGTTTCAAATCAATGATAAGTAACAGTGAGAACATGCTAGAAGTAATTTGTACATCACAATTTGGGCTGCACAGTTACTGCCAACTCAGGACTTTAGCCCTAATGTGCTCTGTGATCCCGGCCTTTTGTTTAATGTGAAGCGCTGCGTGAGCGATATTCACTCAGACAGATTTGTTACCGACAGTTGCCAACTTCTCACCCTCACTGATATCGTCTTACAGCTCAGCTCCACTCGGGCCCTTCTTTGATCCTTCTATCAGCTTCAAATGTTATCATTCCATCAGAGTTAATGCTCCATCGTGACCTTGGAGAAAAACACCAATGCAGGTCTCCATGCGATAAAAAGATCCTCTAGTCTTTGGCTTAATAGAGAGAGAACCAATTCTCAGCTTTTATTTCTGTGTTCTTATAAATTAAACCTTCACAGCAGGATGTGGTTCTGACCTTTGACTTTCTCCATAGGTTTAGCATCGATTCAGTCATTTTGTATATTTTCATATTTATTCCTGACCCTAACCCACAATCTGTGATGGTACCTGTTGATTTGGCAGCGATGGCACAATGCAAACAGCTGATAAGAACTCATTTATCACTTAGACTGGGCCGTGGAAACAGGTCACCTTCTCACAGATTCTGACCCATTTATGTAAGAGTTCTCTTTGGCCTGTGACAGCATCCGGTGACTCTGGCTCCGAAACACAGGCTTCCCGACTGGTTTGATCTCTCAGTCGTGGACTGGCTTTACTTTTGTTGCAGCCGGCAATTAGCGAACACGAGTCCGTCCTCTGTGGCGCCGCGCAGGACGTCCTTAAAAATAACCACCGTCTGTCAGGCTTTGAAAGTCGTCCGCAAGGGAAAAGTTGGGACGTAGTCAACAGATCAAAGAGCAGAGGGACCTTTGCTTGATTGTGTGGTGTTCTCTGTCATGTTTTGAATGGGTGAAACTGGGCCACTGCCTTCTTTAAAGGTTGTGTAAATACAAATAACCAGTGTTGTCTTGGTGGGCGTGACAATAGGCAGACACTGACCTTAAGTAAACTGTCTCATGCATTTACGCTCACTTTAATCAAACATTCTGTCACATTTTGGTGTGGATGTAGCTCATCAAGTTCCCTCTCCTGAGTGATGAGCTGCCGGACTGGTGTGAACTTGTTATCAGCCATAGCAAGCCAGTTGCAAGAAGAAGACATTGTTCTTAATTTGTATTATTGTCAACACATCCCTGCTCGAGTAGTAGGTGGTTGGCAGAATTCAAAAAGAAGGGAAAGTAATAGAAACAAAACAGGAGTGAAAGTTGGTTTTACTTTCACATTCCACCACTCGAGGCAACTCTTGAGAAAAGAAAGAAGAAAGAAGATTGAAGCAGCACCTGTAACGTTTTTCTGATGAAACAGGTGTTAGTAGCAAAAACCCCTTCAACCAAAACAACTTAACCCCATGTCTACCTAACAGCCACTTAATAAATCAACAGTTTGCCTAAATGTAAGATCAAGTTAAAACCTTTTTTGTTTTTGTTTTTTACAATTTTAGGTGAACTAACCCTTTACCTTTGTAGTAAACACGTTGGTGAGTGATCACATCTGTGTTGGGGCATTGCTGTGAAAAGACCCATAAACAGCAGGTGATGCTGGTGGCTCTGACCCGAGCTGTCCTGGGATACAAAACAAATTAATCATATGATCTGAAGTGGCTGAGTTGGGGGATTTACTATACAAACACGCTACACGTGCAGGTTCGAAGCAGAACTTCTGTCTCCTCCGGGAGAAGGTCTGGTTCCTCCTGTTTGTGAGAAAATAGTCGCTCATAAACTGAAATATCAAAAAAACTGCTTGTGAGCATGTTTTGAACTTTCTAGCAGAACCTAATCTGGCTGAACTTGTAATATTTTCTACAATGGTTCATCCACTGTATCCTGCCCTTCTTAGTTTTCAACCAATATCATTCACTGTTTGTGTCATTGTTATTCCAAAACAGCCCACACCTTAGGAAACACCCATCTGCTTGCTCCTGCCTCCTTGTGCAAATAACAGCCAGAGATAACTGACGTACAATAGTGACTGTGATGTTTCTGTTAAAAGAGGTAGTGTGTTTTGATTTATGGGTATTTTTGAAGCAAACTAAAACCAACCTTTTTCCATCACTTTGTCAGTTTTAGTCCATCACCAGCCACAGTATGGTAGTCTAATGATTGCTGCCCCCTAGTGAACCTCATGACACATCAGCAGAATACACTACACACCAGCCGCTGCTTCGAGTGAATCTATCTTGATGCATCCCGTCAGTTTCAGTTAACCTCCCACGTGAAAATATATTTTACCAGTGTGTGTAAAACAAAAAAAGATCTTGGCCACTCTCTTCAATTTTAGAATAATTGTTGCTCAGCCATCCCCATGAATCCCTGTCACTTTGGAGACATTTTCTCACTGCAGTTTGTTGTTGTCTCCATCGGAGCGCTCTCAGTCAAGTTTGTTTGGAATGGCTGCTTACCAGTGCTGCACTGTGTGGGAGGAGGATGCTAACAGGACAGTGTCCTGCCAGTTCTGTGAAGAAGAGAGGGATTGGATTTCAGTGTGGGAAAGATGATGGGGAAGGACCGAGGTGGCTGATAACAGCAGGGCTCCAAGAAATCAAATCACATAATGAGGAAAAAAGACCAACAGGAATGAAAATATACACAGCTAAACAAAGTCAGGTCCATGAAGAAATGGTTTTCCCAGTTTGCTAAGGAAGAACTTGCCTGGCCTGCACATGGCTGTGACCTCAGTCCCACCCAACACCCTTTAGATGAACTGGAACATCGTCTGCTCGTCAGGATTTACTACAGCTGAATGTAGAAGCGGCAGCCAGGTTCCTGCTTTAATTGGATTTAATTTAATTAAATTTCCCTACCTACAGGAATTAATGTGTTGACATATCGTCAACACATTAATTCCTGTAGGTAGGGAAATTATTTGACGACCACCCGGTGTCATTGCAGGTGTCCAAACACTTTTGGCTATCTATTGGGATTCAGTGCTTTGCTTAAGGACAGTTCAGCAGAGTGGACGCATGTCAACACAGGGTTAAGACAAATAACACCAACTCAAGAATACAGATACCAGTGATTAACATATCATGTGTTCATCAGAGTGTGTATGTTAACATGGTTCATGCCCTGTGTTGCACCCAAGCATTATATCAGAAAAGGTGTCAGTTTGCACACCACCCCCACATCCCTCCTGTTTGTGCTCTGCATAGTGATTCCCGTGTAGGTCACATAGATCAATCGATACTTCTTTATTGTGGTTACAACATCTCACTGAGATGTTTCTAGATCAAATATTCTCATAAACCTGCTCGGTTTGCATGATTACATATCTGATGTAAACATGATTATACGTATATAACATATTCATGCAGTTTGATGGATGTTGAATCATACCCGCGTGGATTTGTCTGGAAAACCCTTTCCATTTATTTATTTACTTTTTACTCCAGTGGAGTTTGCGTGCTCTCCCCGTGTGTGTTTTTTCAGAGCTTCCTCCCACAGTCAAAAGAAATGCAGATTGGGGCTCAGGCTAATTGAAGACTCTAAATTGACCATAGGTAGGTGAATGGTTGAATGTCCCTGTATCTCGATCCTGCAATATGCTGGCTACCTGTCCAAGGTGTGCCCCGCCTCTCGCCCAAAATCCACCGGGATTGGCACCAGCCCTCTGCAACCCCTGAGAGGATATGTGGTATAGATAATGGATGGATGGGTTTTCATCTTACTGTAAAATAAACATTTTCTCAGTTGACACTTCAAGGTTTTGACGCTAAAGCCTGCATTTGTCGGCAGGTGGCATGATGTCCTGTTTGATGCCACTTCTTGTGGTTGTCACTACTATGTGATCCTTTTCTACATGTGCAGATGCTCTCCATGTTAGTCTTCTGGTTACACCAGTAAAGCAAATTAAATACATTTTAATGAGCCATACTAATTACCACTTGGGGCCACTATTCAGCAAATATTGCATACCCTCGCTTTACTGTAGATGCTTGTCCTGGTGTGTATGCCGGGGTGGACTATGCAGGGAGGTTGCAAAGATTAGTCATGATTGAGCTACACTATGGGGCGTGTCGTTTTTGGAGCTTCACCAACACAATAGCCTCAACTGCTTCAGTTTTGATCACCTCTCTTTAATCTGTCTGTCCTGAAAGTGAATCACTTCAGAGCTGGAGTACCCTGGACAAGTTTATTTTTTTCCGGCTTAAACTTGCATTGCAATAGACATGTTATGATTTCACGCCACAGGACACATAACAAATACTTTTGTTATCTGTGATCATCTTTCGCGATTGTTACCGGTAAAAACACAAGAGCTACAAGTCCAGATTTACAACTGTTTACTGTTCACACAGTCTTTAGCTACACTGTGTTTACTTGTGTGAAAACAGATGGGTTCCAATTACAGCAGAGGAGACAGTGTATTTGTCTATGATTTATCAGTCAGACTCATCACAAAAACACAGTTCAGCTACCTGCAGAAGAGAAACTCAGTGTAGTAACAATGTAAAGTGAAACATCTCTGAAGACATCTGCTTGTCTCAACTCAGGGGAATTTAAACTTATTGCTCCAATGAATGTTTAATGAAGCGTTTTCATGTGCCATGCTTCACCTGAGCTGAGGGGAAATGATCTGCTGCAATAGGCCAATGAAGAGCAATGATGTGCATGAGGCCTTCAAACCACTTCCTGTCTGTTGGTTAGTGTACAGGAAGTCACATGGTTGTTGCATCCTGCATTGACTGGCTTTGAGCTCTGATTAGACTAAACGAGTGAATTACAGAGAATCAGAGACAGGTGCATATCCTGCTCACTTCTGCTTCTTTGTTCATATCCAATGTGACAAAAATGAAAGATACATATGATGATGACGTAACATTAAAATAGCTAAACTGCAACATATTCCTAATATACTACCTATAAAAGTGAGTGTGGCTCTAAGGTCATCTTACAGACTTACCTCAAATCAAGTCAAGAGTCAAGTTTTTGTTTAAAGTACAATTAAAAAAACAAGTTATGGACACTCAAAATCATTTGAAAACTAAAGTTTAATCTTAAATATGTCTTTGCTGGTGAATACCTGGTGGACTGTTCCAAAGCTTGGAACATCTTCAGTGAATGCTTGAAGATTTATTACACTATTATATGAATAATCCAGCAAAATCATTCCTCTGGATTCTAGTGAGTTCAGAAGTTTTAATATATGAATATTGTCATTAACATTATTATTAGCCTGCATTGGTTTTCACTTTGCCTTTGTCCATCATCTGTGAATTGGAAAAATATAATTTACACAGTTATTTATATCTTTATATTTTACTTTGTATCATGCAGGGAGTCTAATACTCATATGTTTAAGTAATTCAAAATGTAAAAGAAAACATTTTACAACTCAACCTCAATCTAAATATATTACCTTTTTACCCAAACTTAAAGTTAGTTACACTCAATAGAGTGCATAGGCCCAACAGTCTCTTTTTATTTAATCCAAAATTCACACACTCATAGATATCAGGGGCTTAAATATGTCAATTTATTGGGTTCCTCCTTAGTGAAGCCTTAGTTTTTGCGCAGTCCTGCTTAGAGACAAACAGACACTACAGTGAAAATATGACCTCCTTGGCAGAGTTAGAATATTCAAAGTGTGTGTCCTGGTCATAGCTCAGCTGTTGCATTGTGGAGCATCTCTCCGGCCAAGCTTTGGCTCCGTCTGGCATTTGGTCTAAAGTTGTTTGGTGAGTTCATTGAAAGTCAACACAGGAGCTGAGGGTGTCAGATGAGTCAACAGACATGAGTCATGTGCAACTCTTCCTGAAGCTGTCCTCAGTTTCCACCACCAGCCTCTGCTTGCATCACAGTTTTATGGTTTGGTCTTATTTAAAACAGGACTGGGTGGTGAGTTGACCTCAGCGGACAGTCCAACATTCATGCCTTATGAGGACTCTTGTTATCTTATATATTATAGTGATGGGCTACCTGAAACCCTAGTTTCAGACGTTGTGCCTAACCTGTGTTGCTTCTGCTTTATATTAGCTGCTTTGCAGATATGAGAGTGGTGTTTATCTTTGTAACCCATTCTGAGTAAGAGAGTAAGCGTACTTCTCTTTCCCACGATACTGGCCTCTGTTTAAGCTAGCTGCACAAGATATGCTCTCTGAATGGTGTTGCATATCCTTCAGCATCTTAAAATAAATATGTAATAATTGCATTGTCTCATTTCTAAAAGAGGAACAGAAAAAACACACTAGACACAATGAATTACACATTTTCACTTCATTTTTTTGTTAAAGGGAAAGTCTTTGATGTCTGAGCACATGGACAGTTGAAGCATGTCTAGGAGAGACAGTTTTCTTACGGTGAGTATTCTTGTCCTGTGTGGAGCGTCTGCAGGAGACTGAGCTCCCCTTGTCTTTGTCTCACCTTCTTTCCAATCTGCTACGTATATCTGGCAAGCGTAGCTCAAGGTCAGGATGCAGTTAACATCAGCTGTGAGAACCAAAACCACCGGTGACCTCAGTACGACTTCCCCTGGAACGAGCGCTCAGGAACCGGCTTGAGAGTCGTGTTATCTCCTGTTAACAAAGCTGTGGTTGTCAGAACAGCCGCTGTTTACCAGAGAGCGGCCAGCGCTGTCCTGCAGCCACCCACCCTGGGTCTCAGAAAACTGTGGGAGAAAAGTGGGAGACAAGTTGTTTCTGAGTGTTGGCAAAACAAAGCCCTTGAAGAAAAATGTGACATCTCATGCTCGGGATTGCTTTCAACGGGGGAACGATAAGCACTTTGGGTCAAAGGTCACAGCACAGGAAGTGTCGGACTTCTCTCAAGGCTGTTACAGTGCTGACAGCCAAGGGCAGGCCGCATGGCTGTCGGCCCTCTGGCCTCTCTCACCTCCCTCTGACACGTTATCTGTACATTCAAATTGACACCGCAACAGCAAGACAACGTTTCTGCAGCTGAGGCCTAATCAAAGTAGTCCCACAGACAAAAGTTCAACATTCTTTATATTTATATTTATATTTTCCTCCCTGATACTGTTTGCTTTCAAGTAAAGGCTGCAGAAAATATGCGAGAAAAAAGAAATTAATGTTTTGGGAAACAGCTTGGTTGCAGATATGAGGATTAAAGCAATTAGAATAAAAGGGTTTGGTGAAATTGGTCTCGTTGACATTTTGTTCTTCTTGGTCTGGCAAGTAGGTGTAACTGTAACGGTACTACACAACCCAAGACTGACTCTGTTGACATGTGCATGTGCAGTGTTGTTTTAACACTGACTTGAAAAAAAGCAACATGTCCTTTAACATTAGCCCGTACACTTCATTGTTTTGGAAGCACAAACTTCAGATTGAGACAATGGAGCTTGTGCTTCATAGATGGTGGTCAGACTTATTATTGCCCATCTGATGGTTTGGCCCTTTGCACTGGACGATCCCAGATATGCAGCCCCTGCCTGGATGTGCCAAATAACGCATGAGGTTTAAACTGCACCTCAGCAAACTGCCAACTTCGGTAGTACCTGTAGGGGAGGAAGCTTTATAACACTGCTTTGTTAACAGGCCATGATCATAGGGGTTGCAAGGGTAATACGATATTTCTGCAATATGGCAATAGGACTTTTCTCTTATTTTGGCTTATTCAGTGTGATATATGTTGTAGTTTACCTTTAAGCATCTAAAACAATATTAAAAAAAAGCAATATGATCGAGGAGATCAGTCTTTGTTCGAACTCTGTGTATGCAACTTGTGACATGGGAAGGTAATTCTACATGTCACCAATTTAAAAAGGGCCATAAAGTAGTTAAGTATTATCCATGAACCTGTCCATAATCTTCTCAATTTCCTTAAGCCAAGGAGGACACTGTTTCAAATTCCTTCATTTGGCTATTCAGAATCATACATCCTGGGTTGACTAGGACGTCTAAGGTGAATATCATATATCCACAACATCCACAGATCGACTTCCTACCAGGGTATTCTTGCTGTCCATCACACACCTCTCTCTCTCTCTCTTTGACCTTGTTCCTGGACTGTATCTCCACAGCCACTGTCAATTACAAGCAAAAATGCTAGAACATGTCCAGTTTAGGATCGTGTAAAACAAGAAACTCTCACAATGGAAAAGCTGGAATCACTGAATGTTTGGCATATCTCTTTAAAAATGGAAATTAATTGTCAAGTAATTAATTTCTGTCACTTGACTAATGGTTTCAGCTCAAATATGTCAAATGTCCATTTTCATTTATCAGGTGAGTGGCTAGCTATGCAGTAGCTCAAAAATGTTACCACGATAAAAAATGTCACATCAGCCAATCCAACAATATCGCTATAAGGGTCAAATCATTAGTTCTTTTTTTAGATTTTTGCTCCTGAGTCAATACTGAAGAAGCCTGACAATTAACTGTGGTTTTATAACATTTCATAAATCTGAGGTAGAGCAAAACTAAGTATGTGTTATATGTCCTCAACAATATGTCCAATGTCTATTAAAATGTTGTTACATTGCTGTTGAAGAATAATTATATTGCAACAAGGATTGTTATCTTTTTATTGCCTAAACCCAGGTGAGATTTTGGACTTGTGCAGAAACAGTTAACTGTGCATTAATATTAAACATGTTTTGATAATCTGCAGCAGGCCCGTGTTCTCTGGTGATAATCTGGGGCAGAACAACTTCAAGTCATTCTGGGGCCCATGAATGAAAATCCCCATTTTAAAAAGAAGCATTTCCACTGGATGTTTATGGACTCCCTTCAGTTTAGGCCTGCTGGAATCACCACCGCCTTTCACCCCCTAATCACTGTTTTTTTATCCGGTTTCTGGTCAGACCTCTGGTCCCCGGGGCTACTCGGGCTCCTCGCATGGGACATTCCTGCCGAGCGGCCCCTCCCTAAAGTCCCTCAGTGCGCAGACTCCGACTCTGCGCTGTCAGGGCAAGGCAGTCTGACAGTATGGCGGCGGGGTGCAGCTGGAAGGATGCTACTGTCGCCTGTGATGCGTCGGTCGCCGGCAGGACGTGAATGGACTTTTGACGGCAGAGAGAGCAGAGGATCCAGCGCGAAAGGCCTGTCGCCGTGAGCTCCCAAGATGGCCAGGCTCGCCGACTACTTCTTAGTGGTCGGCTACGACCTCGACAAGCGAGGTGGGTGCTCTTGAGTTAGCCTGCCCTGCTAGCTCGTTAGCCTTAGCCGTGTGGAGCGGTGGAGGCGGGGCCGGTGGCCGCTCACCGCCCGCAGCTGACCCGCCGCCGGGACTCACTGTGGGCCGGGGACGCGCAGGGCCTCGCGGGATTAGTGCACTTTAATGCCCGCCTGTCAGCTGGTGTCCCGCATTTTCCGACGGGGGTGGGGGGGCGTGCTGAATGCTAAGGCTAACCGCAGCCCTCAGTGAGCAGACTCGTTTTAGCTTTAGCAAAACAAACAGTTTTGTGTTGACAGCAAAGTGGCTAGGAGCTAACGGGAGCCGGGCTCAGGGGGGAGGAGGGGGAGAGGAGGAGAGGGAGGGGAGGTGGGGTCTCCTGCTCGCGCCACTGTGACCTTAGCACGGATTTATTCACCCGTTTCAGTTGTGTCTCATTCACGAGTGTTACCGGTGTCTGCATGTGAAGCCACTGCTAGCTAGCGAGCTGTCTGCCTGGCGGCTGCAGGCTCCGGAGCTCTATCCCGGGGACAAGTCAGCACGATGCAGCCCTGCTCGGCTTCCTGCTCGGACGCGGGTTAAAGCCTTTCAGAAACTGCAAATCTTTGCTTCTCGGCGCAGTCGCGGATTGTTTTCTTTGTACGTGTTCTGTGTGGATTAACCCAGATGGCTTTGCCCCTCCCTGAACCCCCTTGGACCCGAGCTGCGTTCCCTTGTTGGGACGGGGCTGGGACCGTTATCTGAGCCCCCCCCTCCTCCTCCTCCCTTCAGCCTGAGCCTTGGCCTAGATCTTTGCAGTATAATGGCCCGTTTAATCATGAAATATTCACCCTGCCTATCCGAGGGGCTCATGCTGCTTGTAACGTGCTGCAGCCTTTTATCTAGAGTGGGGTTTTGCATATGACTTATTCAGAAGTGGCAAATTGTAACATGACAAGCTCTCTGTGCAGAAGAGTGGCCAGAGACCTGGCTTTTACCCTGATGATGCTGGTGCAGCCCACATCACTTTTCTGATTGCATGGAAGCACTTATTGCCTCTTGTATTTTTCTTCAGAAGGGGCTGCATACAGGATGTTATAACGTGGACACTGCAAACGCTGCAGAAACACTCCTTCCTGTTCTACCGTGGCTGAACGCAACGCAGAGAAGCACAGGCCTGTTAAAAGCATCTGGGAACCAGACAATAAAGCCACAATGGCTTTAATGGATCAAGGCTCCCATGCCTTGTAAAGCTAAACATTTAAGGGCGATGATGATTGCTAGCGTTGCCCGTCTACTGCTGCTGCCACACTGTTTGCAGCCACTTTATTCTGCACTTCTAGGTGGAGGCATTTTGTTGTGTTAAACGTCTCCAGTCACTGCTATGAGACAGCTCCCATCATTTCTGTCATTACCGTCATCATTTTATGCACTGACAATATTAACTTCATTACCAACACAAGCTCCTCCTCCTTGGTCAGATCAACATGATTCTGCTCAGTCTTTGCATTAGATGCTGTTTTTTGCTCCTGTAGTTTTGTGTGGTTCCTCACGCATCATTGCAAAGCTCCAAAATGAAATAGATAGCGATTGTAGTATTGCTTATGCAGACATGTTTCACCAATTATTAACCACTGTCTGCTACAGTATCAGTAGTGGATGTGAGGGGGGTGGGGCTGAATTTACAGTCTGACCCTGGTGATTTCCAAACTCTTGTTTCACACTTTCTTGGTCGTATTTTCACTTTTCCAGCTGCGGTTCTGCTGGCAAGGGGAAATGAGAAAACACTCTGCCACAATACTTGGCCGCGAATCAAGATCCTCAATCACAAGAATACCAGGAATTCTGCAGCACAGTGGAGTTTCCTCTTGTGTCTAAATATCTCAAGCATCCTGTCTACGTGTGTGTGTTTGTGTTCATGTGTGTGACGGTTGTTGCTACTCAGTCAGTGGAATGCTTTGCCAGCATGGGCACTGACAGGTTTTCAGAGCTAATGACATCCCTGCACATCTGCCTCTCAGAGTGGCGTCACCGAAAGACACCTCGTGGGTGTGGACAACACCTGCTTTTTTATGATTTTTAGATGGAGTTTTATCTCAGTTTTGTTTTTAAACAGCCACTGATGGAATCTAAAAGACACGTACCCGAGGGCAGAGCCTTGAATCTTCCATTCACCCTCTCCCATTGTCTGCTAAGGTTTCAGGTTGCTAACATTGTGCTTAACCTAGATGCTAAGTTGTACTATTAGTGGATCTTACTCGGAGCCAAAATGGCTGCTGGTGGGATGCAAAGAGTCCATAGTTGCTGGGGTGTGGTCCTTCTAGCCAGGGTCTCTTGAGAAACACAGCATGACCCCATGTTTTGACAGGAGTGCCTTCACTGCACCGCAGGTCAGGCAGCCAATTAGATACACAGTGTGAGGCTTAAACAGGAAATACTAGAGGAGGGGTCCTTAAAGAGACTTTTTGGACTGTTTAGTGCAAGAATCCAGTTTGCTCCCATGTGCGTGTGTGAAAACCCGGAAAGGGGCTTGTTTGGCTTTGTGTGTCTGTGCTAGGCGGGCTCATTCAAGACAGTGAAGAGACACACACAGACGCTTGCATACAGGCCCCATTGTAGCTCCATCTGTGAGCCTTTGGCGCTGCAGTTTGAGGGTGTTGGTCATCGCGGTGGCTGACTCTAAACAGAATGCAGGGCGGTTGTTTTCAGGCTGGAGTGACAGTTCTGGCATACGCAGCCTCCACCGAAGCCCGGCCTCCCCTACACACACAAAACACACACATACACCCCGACAGCTTGCAGTCAAGCAGGGACCATTCACAACATTAGAAGCCGGTGAGGAGACAAAGAAGTGCTCACAGGGCAGACAGAGCACGCCCGGAGGCTTTTGTGTTTACAAAACTCAGGTTGTCTGGTGCTGTTATAAAGTGTTGTCATGGTCGGAAAGTTGTTACATTGCGATTTGCTTATAATGTGTAAGCCTTAAGGGTGAAACGTAGAAATAAAGTTTGAAAGCAGTGGGACAGTGTAGTGATTGTGTTCTCAGTCGGGTTGTCAATTCAAAATGTCCCTTCTGGCACCGGTTTTATTGCCTGCGTCAGTTCGTGTGACAATATTCAACAGCATTTATCATTGGAAAGCTCTGACACCTCCAAAAATTACATTACTGTGAAGTAATCCATGTTTTGTCGAGGCTGGTTGGGGTTTTTCTGTTCAAATTTCTGTTTCACGTTCACGCTCTTCCATATGTGTTTGTTTGATTGTGTTGCCTTTTGCAAATTTCCTGCTTGAGTGTTTGCTGTGTTCAGTAACAAAGCTTTGTCCAAGTGATGAAAAATGTTGCTGTAAAGAGTGTTTTGCAGCACAATAAAATAAAGGAGAATACCAGGAAATTTGATGCAGTGTATATATATGTTGTCATTTACACAGTCCTATTCTGTACTGTTTAAGATGGGGATATTTGTTATCGTGGCCATGAGTAATTCATGTGGTGGTCACAGGTGCATTTCCTGCTGAGAGTGTGAATGCAAGGGAAGATCCCAAAGCAAGCTTCTGTACATAGAGCTCAGTGGGTTAATAGAGTCCTCTCGTGCTGAAAGCCAGATGAAGTAAGTGACTGAGCATGAGGAGAGAGGAGTGTGTGTGATGCTGCCAGCGGTGCCTGCCTGTGGGCAGCCACTTCCTCCATCCTTCCAGAGCTGGGCTGCAGTCTTTCAGGCCCTCCAGAAATAGCCCTCACAATCTGCCTTTCATAGAGGCACAGAGTGACGCTCGGTCATGGCAGTGCACTGACGCTTGTGTGTTGGCGTGACCCGCTCTCCCCCTGCCACTCAGATGGCTGCCTGAATGTTTGTGGCTGTCTCTCTCTGTTTGCCGCGTTACCACGGCAATGCCTAGCCCCCCTTCCCTCGTAGGCTGTGGGTTGTGATGAGAATACTGACCAGTACGCTCACACTTTTAGTTTTGGGCACAAATTAATATGCAATAGCTTAAAATGTTAGCTTTTTGAGTTGGCATTAGCAAGAAACCAGAACACTTCACTAATACAAGTTGAGGAAGTTATTTTAGAATTCATCTTATAATGCTATATTGCAGTAAAATAAAAAATAATTTCATAAATCATAATTCTGAAATCAACAAAAACAGAAAGCACATTTGCAGCTTTTGATTTTGAGCTGTGGTTGTGGTGTGGAGAAACCATCGCGTGTGCGTGCGTGCGTGCGTGCGTGCGTGCGTGCGTGCGTGCGTGCGTG
The DNA here is from genome assembly GCF_963576545.1 of Limanda limanda. Taxonomy (NCBI): domain Eukaryota; kingdom Metazoa; phylum Chordata; class Actinopteri; order Pleuronectiformes; family Pleuronectidae; genus Limanda; species Limanda limanda. The sequence goes on from NC_083636.1 coordinate 7,204,616, forward strand.
CGTGCGTGTGTGTGTGTGTGTGTGTGTGTGTGTGTGTGTGTGTGTGTGTGTGTGTGTGTGTGTGTGTGTGTGTGTGTGTGTGTGTGTGTGTGTGTGTGTGTGTGTGTGTGTGTGTGTGTGTGTGTGTGTGTGTGTGTGTGTGTGTGTGTGTTACAGCATTCTGTCTGCTGTGCTGAATGCTTGTTATTCATGAGGGAGTTGATGGCCTCAGGGCCGCAAACTTGCCCTCATTCCCTCATTCATACTATGCAGATATAGGGGAGTGTGTGCGTGCGTGCGTGTGTCCACTCATAGGGTAGGGATGCACATGCTTCTACACACATGCTTCTTTTACACAGACTGGGCATGTACATTGCTTCTGTCATCAGCCACTTTTTCTGTAAGACAGCAAACAAACAACAGCAAATTGTAATCAGAGGTTGTGTAGGTCGACTTTTCATTTGTTTGTGTGTCGGTTGCTCAGTAAATGTGATCTGCACCCCGGGGGGTGGGGGGGTTGGGTTGGGCAGGCAACAAATGGTTTGGTCTTTTGCCCCAGATTCAATCAGTCTGCACATTTAAAGATTAATTACATTTAAATAATCATAGATGATCAACAAGGGTGTCTATCAATATCAGTTATTTTTGTGTTGAAGTTAAATAATGGAAACAACATTAAAAATATTCATGTAAGCGTGCATGTTTGTGTGTGTGAAGGGGGTGTTAGGGATGACCTCCTGCTTAGCGCTTTGATGGCTTCCCTGGAATTCAGAGAATTTCTCTGTCCCCTCTTGTGACAAAGGCTGAGTCAGTGCTGCTCTCAGTCAGCCCGTAGGTGCTCGAGAGAGCAATCATCCAAATCCCCGAGGGGTGATTCCAGCGTGTCCCGAATCGTTTAGATCTGAAGATAAGGGGTTGGCAGGATAGTTGTGAGGCTGGTTGGCTGCTGTGGTTACTAAGATAAGATAAGAAGTTCTTTATTAGTCCCAAATTGGGAAAATTTGCATCGTTGCAGCAGCAAGAGTCCAAAAGACATCAGCAATTATTAAATAACATGCAATACTTAAGCGTAAGGAAAGTAAAGAACATATGAATGTAACTAAACTAGTATGTACAGTGTAGAGACAGGAAGAACTATATGCAGTACTACATCCCTGGAACACCCTGTGTTTGCCATGCTAACTCTTAGGAAGGGGCTATGGGTGCACAGTTATATCAATTTAAGGGATTTATTTACCTGTCAAGTTTTTATGCGAGTTTCCATGTTTAAAACCTTTTTGCTTCACGTTCATCGAATCAGCATGGAAACATTGACCGACAATAGTCTTTCTTAGAGGATTCAAAGTCGTATTGCTACCAATTTTCGTTTCCGGTAATTTTCATGTTTGCAAAAAATATGCATCAGAAACACTGGGGGAGTGACTAGTGGTAGAAGATTAAGTCTCATCATTATTAAAATGGCTTCCAGGTCAAATCTTCCTGGAAAAAAAAAATCTGCCTCCCAGACGCCCACTGTGCCAGCTCTAATCTTATATGTAGCCTGTGATTGGGTTGAATACACAGATTAAAGGACTGTTACTGGTCCAGACCTAGCTTGATGTTTACACTGTATTTATGGTGCACGTTTGCTGCTCCCTCCTCCCCCCCAGAAATAGGTCTGTGTTATTTAATGGTTATTTAGATTATTGTCAAAGCCCAGGGATTTAAATTGGTGGCGCACTCATGGTCGTCAGTTCAACCAAAATATTATATCATGCTGTTAGTAACATGAAAGGCTCTCTGTAGAGTGTGTTAGTCCTTTCTGGGCTACTGTAGAAACATGGCCGTCTCTGTGAAAGAGGACCTGCTCCCCATACTGTATAAAGGGCTCATTCTACTATAATGAAAGCATGAGTCCTAGTTTCTGGTAATGATGCATGAATGTACTTTCAACACATGCCCCTAAATTCTACACACTAACCATTTAAATTCCATTTTCACAGCATGTTTCACATCTTTTGTACTGGTGTACAGAGGCAATAGTACAAAATAATGTGGTGCTGACGGTAAACCGGAGGTGTTTGGATTAATGTATTCTACTTGGCCAGTTACATAAGTGGTGTCATCGCTCTGAAACAGCAGGCCTACTCTTAACTTGTACAGATCAGACCTAGTTTTATTTCCGCTCTACGTGACGTATGCATGTACCCTATGGTGTGTGTATATATGGGCTTTGTGTGTGTGGTTTGGGTTGTGGTAGAATATAGGAGCATTGAGGGTTAATTTGCAACTTAAAATCAATCTGACACATGCATATAGTCGGAACTGAGGGCAGAGGAAAGACGAGTGTGTGTTTAACATGATTAGAGGGATGTGCAGTGCACTGCTGAGTGAAGACAAAGGTCTGCACGCCAGAAGATAAATTGTGATTGAGCACGCAGCTATCACGTTTCCTGTTGCTGTCTTTTGGTGTAGCGCACGGAAGTCTATGCTGCACTGTGCACTTGAGAAACTGCTTTCAGTTATACTGTGTTTCCTTCAATTTATTGTGTCGGTGGTGGATTACCATATTAATCCAGTTGTATCCTTCTGTTGCTGTTAGCGTCCTTCTCTTAATCCTCCTCAGATCTTGATGTTTAGGTAAAAACTGTGTCTGCTTTGCATTACAGTAAGGACAGGAGTAATTAATGATGCTGCTCTGCGACATTCTTATGCTACTGCTCCACAATTTAATATTTAATTTACCAACAAATATTTCACCATGCTGCTGACATCCTCCGTATCCCTTAGTCCACTTAAAGCTCCTGTAGAGCCCGAAGAATGCATCATATTACTATGAAGGTCGTATGTCTTCCTCCTCGTGTGATTTCCATCCACAGATGAGTCCTAGAGGCTGTCCTTGATTAATGTCTCTCGTACTGTCACTCTTTGATGTCATATCAGCCTCAGTGGCAGCTAAACATGCCTTTCACATTGTCAAACATGCACACTCCACGTACGATTGCTTACAAACGTTTCCTTTTCTAGACGTACAACACCTCCATAAATGTTGGATATATATTTTTCATTGATTAACACTACTATAGACTAAAAGTTCCAGGCAGTATTGCCTGGTGTTGAATTGAATTTGTTCTCATGGGACTATGTTAAAGCCATATTCTGAAAAACATTTTTTACACAGGATTTTGCTGTGGTTTGTTATGAAACACTTCTATAAAGAAAAAAGGGTGAGGGTTAAATGGTGTCTGGTCTGTTGCAGACTGACGCTGAGCTGGTGGTGGGATGGTCAGTTCTGTATAAAGTCACTGTGCTGTTCATTGTGACTCAAGTGGGGGATGGGCAGTGACAGTCAACTGGCATCAAGTCATGAGCTTCAAGTCTTGTTTCTGTTGCTAGATTAGCTGCAAAGACATGACATTACCTCACTGTTAACATCAGTGCAGTAGTATTGAAGAACCTTCCCCCGCTGACACTTAACTGTGTGAGGTGATAACAATTTAAAGTTTGTTCTAGCTACACATGACCGTTTGATCTCTTGATCACATCAATCTAAAACAGTGATCCTCCGAGTGACATGCAGCCTCTTGACCGGCTGGCTGTGATACTGCTTTAAGCCCAATTCATGCTTCTGTTGAAGAGCAATTGTTGCACGTCAGGGTACGGCTTAGGGTTCTGGGTAGGGTGCACGTCTATTGGTAGGCTACGCCAGAGCTACGGCGTAGATTCGACGCAGAACCCTAAGCCTTACCCTGACGTGCAACAATTGCTCTTCAACATCTGTCAGCTCCAACTCCAACATTATGACACTCGTCATTGTTTTGAAGTAAACGGAGATGCCAGAGAGTTTGCAAGTAAGCAGACCGGAAACCAGGTTAGGGTTAGACTAACCCGGTTTCCGGTTAGACACAGTGGCATAGAAACTCTACGGCCACTAGCTTTTCGGCTCCATGCCCACTAGCATTTCAGTGGTGTAATTGGAGAGCGACACAGGCACACACACACACACACACACACACACAGACACACCCTCTCAAAACTATGAATGCTCACAACGGCGTAGGCCCTGTGTGTTTTGCTAGTCTGTGTGTGTGTCATCAAGCAAATTTAGCTCCTGGAGACACTTACTGTCGTGGGAACTACAACAGAAGCAACCTGTTGCGTGTGTGTTTTTTAACCTAAACATCCTCCTACCTACGTATTATGGTGTTAAATGTGAGTTAAGATGTCAGTGTTTAGGTGGAGAAGTTAACATTGAACTGTGCTCATATCAGTGCATCGTTTTGTGATTTTCGTACGTACCCAGCATACAACTTAATATACAAAATGTATCCTTTTATTTGCATGTCAAGCATGTAGATTGCTCGATATGCAAATCAATCTCTCTGTGGCTGAGTTGGGTCGTGAACTTTCTGCCATCATTACCATATGGTTGTTGAATTTGCTTGTTTGAACTCGGCCTACATTTCATTCTCGATCAATGGAAGTGATGTTGTGTGACTCATGTCCATCATTCAGTGCAGCGGCCCAGGCCGAACCTGAGAGGCAGATATTAATTTAATTCAATTATATAACCAAATTTGGAATATTCGATGACAGCACAATTTGGGATTCCTGGACTAAATATCAGTACTGTCAAAATATCTTTTATTGGTCATTGTTGGGAATATGTTCACCTGGTGGAAGTTCACCTAAGTATTCCACTGAATGTAATCCACTGACTGATTCTATGAAAACAAATTTGATTTATCAAAACATGTTTATTTTTAAAGCTGCTGTTACTGGGCTACTCTTCTTCATCCTCTGACATATTTCAACAAAAATAATTTCTTTTTTTGGTTCTGGTTAATTTCATTACTTTCTAAAATACTTGGCATAGTTATATTTCAAAAATTACTAATGGCATTTTTTAATTTGACCTCCAGTGAGCTAGCGAAATAAATTGTCCAATTTAATTTACTGAAATGCTTTATATAACCATGATATGAATGGTGACAAAAGGTCTGTTCAGTGGAAGTTGAATCCTTGATGGACTTGATTCAGACTCGCTGCTCAGAGTGACTGGAATTTCTGGAAACGAACTGACCTGTGGTCGGTGTGCACTGGCAGGTCAGTCCAGTTTGTTCGGTGGCTCAGAATAAACCAGCAGACAACTGCTGAGGCTGAATCAAAGCTGTCGTCAATCATGAGTCTGCGGCATTTTGATGCAAATTACATCTGGAACAAACTACTCCTCAAAACCGAAATAATAGTCTCTCTGGCTATTGTGCAGCTCTCTGAGGCCGTTTCCGCTCCTGAAAAGCCTTTAATTTTTTTGTTGTGGGATTCAGCTGGTGGTGGAGGGCTTGTGTGGAGATTAGTTTTGCAGGAAGGATGTGAGTTTACTGAAGAGCTTTTGCCCAAAGAAAATGCCCCACATTGTCTCCCCGGTGATGACAGTTGCCAGATAACGTTTTTTTCACCCTCTGATCGGTTCCCTTAATGGGTTGGCTCAATTATGCAGGATAACCAGCCTTGCCGTCATCGTGCGTGCGTGCGTGCGTGCGTGCGTGCGTGCGTGCGTGCGTGCGTGCGTGCGTGCGTGCGTGTGCGCAAGCTGGGTGGACAGCAGAGAGACCACTGTCAGGGCGTGTGCAGTGGAGTTTAAATATGATGTCACAACCTTGTGTGTTTCAGCTCTGCGAGTGTCTGATTTGACCAGTGACGAGATTGTTGTTGTGAAAAGCAGTGCCTGTTCACACTCTGATCCCACTTAACCTGCAGAGCCCTCATGTTGCGTCACATTAAGAGATTAGTAGGGCTGCAGCTATTGAGTAATCAAGTATGCCATTGATTATTCCATCGATAAATTGAGTAATTACACCCACTAGGTTACCAGGTCCCTAGATTACATTACAGACAGCGACTAGATTAGAATAGATGAAATAGAGTACAGTCAATATAGACGTGCTATACCTAGAAGCTCAGCTTAATGTCCATGAGAACCATTTTCACCCAAACCAAACACAATTCCGACACCAAGCAACTAAATCAGCATGTCTAAACAAGCACACAAAGCCGGTACTGACTATCATGCTACTTCAGGCTAACAACACAAGCTATCAGATGAAAGCCGACACTCCACTGATTTCAACAAAATATAACTTATCTTTCTACAACCAAAACTCACTCAACCAGCAGCCGAAGAAACTAAATATAACAACAAAATATAGCGACATACTTAAATGATGTCCTATCTCTGATGTTTTTACATAAGTTTAGTTTTATTCCAACTTTACAGACCACGCACGATTTGGTGTCAAAAGACATTAAAAAAGTTCTGGAAGTTGTTAACTAGTCAACATAGACACAAAACAACACAACACCGACACAGATGTGTCAACGTGTCTGCAGGAGAGAGAGAGAGAAATTAAACGAAGCATCACTGCAAAGAATTGAGAAGTGATCGTAATCTAATTATCTGAGATACATGAGTTTTTGTTGCAGCCTTAGAGATAAATCTAATTATGTGGTGTAGTTGTATCATTAAATATAATCACACAATTGTAGTATTAAATGGCACCTTGGCATCTTGCTGATGGAAGATTTCCAATCAAAAAGGTCACGGAACTTGTGATGAGTAGAAAAAAATGTAATGACATCATTTGTTTGTAGCCGTGAGTGGACATCTACACACGATGCAGCGTCAATAGACTTTAAACCTCTTTTTGTACATTGATGTTAATCTGCACTTACATATGTGCACATAGACCTGCATAAAAACACACAAGGCTCAGAGCTCTTTTTTTACTGACTGCTACAGTCTCTGTTGTAACTGCCTGATGTCGTGTCAGTGTGGTTTGGAAGCCTGCGAACGAGAAGCTGCGGCTTGGTTCGAAAGCAAGAACACGATGCACACACACACAATCGCACACATACAGACTGAGCTGCACACAAATTTCCACTGTGACTGCCATCACTCAGTGTTCACATGACCATTTGGTCTCCTTCCATTCTGTGTCAGAGGGCATCACTGCTGCTAGTAGTCATCTGTGTGAGGAGTCATCAGGACACACATGCACACACACAGACACACAACCACTTGGCGCACATGGTCTTGAATGCTCCCAACTTTCATGCTCTTGTCCCGTCTCTTTTACATGTCAAGTTTATTTGTTGTAACCTTCATGTGACCATGTTTTTTTTTATAGTGTGTGAATGTCTGAGTAGGCGTCTGCTTCAGGTTCAGGCTGTGAGCTGCGACGGTAGTTGCTCTGTTGTTGTGGCTGTGTGAAGCTGTGAGGTATTTTGTACCTGATTGTATCCCTGGTATTGGTCTGCATCAAGATAGATCTTCTGAAAACAAAAACTGAAATTATTTTCTTGCCATCAGTGGCAGATTTCTGTGTGTGTATATGTTGTTTTGCCAACAGTCAGATTCGGGACTTGACACTGAAGTAGATTTTAAAACCAGAATCAAAATCAGTAAAATGATGCACAGTTAGAAATGTTACCAAATGCACAGAATAAATACAAATTGAAATGTGTACTTGCGATGCTGTACTAGCAGAAGCAGGTTAATAAAGGCTGCTATCCTAACTATTGGTGGTAGAAAGATTCTGTAACAATCCTGTTTGCCAGCCAGTTTTTTTCTACTCTATCAAAACAAAACTACATATATACGATCTGGAAACCTTGTTGTTTATTTTGAAGCAAGAGTCCGAATTGAAGAGTTATCTACTTCGCCAACTAGCCTCTAAAATATTTTGTTCTTAATCACATGCCGCAACAACCAGGAAGCATTCAACCCTGATTCATCGATGGGGAAAAAGCATGTTCAGTCTTCTCGTTGAGTCTTTGGTTGATCGGCATAGTAGGAGCTGAATGCACTAATTGTGATTTGCTTATTGTGTTGCTCACACTGGGACGACGCAGCTGCTGTTGCACCCCAGCCAAGTCACGGGATGGACAAACACTTGACAGTTGGAAGACAGCAAAATGTAGCCTGTTCTGATGAAGCAATTGAAGACACATCAGGTCACGCAGCTCAGTGATTTTGTGACATGCGTAGATGGGTAGTTCAGGTGAAATAAAGGCAAGGTGTACTGATTGAAAGCTACACAGTTTATGGGCAAAACCAGAGTTTGAGATGCAAGGAGGGGGAGAATACATGTGGAGGAAATCAAGAAGTGGATGAAAAGATAATCGGTTGCTAACAAAACATTGTGCAGGAACGTGGACTGGATTACATAAGACGCCACATTATCTTTGTCGAGATAATCATCAATATCTGGGACAAGCAGAAGTGTATAGGTTTCCTTCTAGTCACTAATTTGCTGCTGTTACACAACATGTTTGGCTGATAGCTGGATGTCCCTTCACTGAAAGGCAACTGTGCTCAGTTCACATTCCTGTCCCACCACAGACTCATCGTGAGCCTTTTGGAAACAGTGGTCTTACATCATTAGCAGCTCTGTCATGCCAACAGACGGCCCTGTACTGTCTAAACAGGCAGTGCTCCTTGCTGAGCTCTAACTTTATTCACTTGCTGCTCACACACGCACAGTGTGGACATCTGCCAAATCCCTTTGCTGTAATTACACTGGGTTGTGTCGTCGTGGTTAAAAGGTATTCGCTTTAATGTTATTCTTATTAGTTTTTTATATGTTTAGACAAACACACATTCTCTCTGCATTTTTGGCATCAAAGATCATAATCAGGTGTTCCACAGCAGCCGGTGGTCTAAGTGAAATTAAGTGTTTAGAGTTTAATGATTCATTATGGGACCTCAGAAAGAAGTACTTTATTTAACATGAGGTGTTTGCTGTGTTGAATAAACCAAAGGTCCACATTCCAACGTGCAGGAAATATTTGAACAACTGAAGGTGAAATCACAATCTCACAGTGTGATTGGATATGAATGATCTATCCTATGTGCATATGACCAAAATCACGATATTGGCCTTTTCATATGCTCCATATTATTTGCAGGTGTTGAATTGTAACAGCAGCTGTTATCTGCTCCAATCTTTGTGGCTCTTTGCCATGTGGTGTGTATTGTGGGCAAAGGTCTCTTGCAACATCTTAGCTTTTAGAGTCTTAGATGTTTGCATTGAACTGTGCTTTTCTGTCTCTATGCTGTTCAACATGATGCCTGAGTAGTTGGGGAAAGATGTTAGTGATGTTTTGAGTCTGTTTCGGGGACTGGTCTGCAGCATAATTTGCAAAGGACAGTTTTCTCCTCGGTGTCAAACTTTTTGGACTCAAACCATATTCATGTGACAGAAGTAGATTCTCTTTTAGGTGCAACCTCCTTGTTTTATCTGAGCTGGTTCGAGGCCTTTATCTGTTTAGAGTTAACTGGTTCTATGTCACTTTCATGTTCTGTGAAAGAACATAAAGCATTGTCCAAATCACAACAAATATATTGCTGTAATAAGTATGATTTTAAACACAGCAAAATAAATAGAAGAATATAATATGAAACAGTATTCGCTTTTCTGCCGTCGTGGTGCCTCCTTTGCACAGAGCCTGCTGGAGACTTACCAAGTCAGGTATTATTCAGCTGGGTCTTACTGGAAAGAACTAGGTGTGACATGGAGGAGACAAATATAAAATTAGATTTCGGTCTGAGTCAGCTGCTGGCATTGTGGTACGCATGTGTTAACAACAAGCCTAGCTCACAAAATTACATTTTTCTTGTTATGAAATTTGCTGTCTGGCTTTGCCGGGGCCTACAACAATGTAATCAGAGGTAATTACCAACTTAATGCGAAACAGACCAATTAACCAATGTAAAACAAATGTTTCCTCATTATTTTTACGTGAAACGGTATCATTTCCTTATACAGACATCCGCATTATTTCCAATCATATACTTCACATCCTTGACCTGTGACATTAATGTCTATAGTGTTCCGCAATTCTGTGAGTAGCTCCTACATGTGGGGAATAAAGCACTGTACCTCTTTTAAATGCAGTTTTTCTTTTGCTTTGTGATGTTGTAGAATCATAAATAAATATTTCCATCACAGACCTTTTCCGTTTCATGACTATTAGTCATCATGCATTATTTGTACACCCACTGTAGTTTCATTCAGTGCCACCTTTGTCTTTCCACCCATGCTGATGGGTGTGATTCTTCCTTTCACACAACATACGAGTTGCAGAACTTAAATTACAACATTCAAGTTTAATTTCACACGCCTGGAAGTCTCACAGGTTTTATTATGTATAATTAGGTTTCATAGCACAAATTCCTGTCCTATTTTCTATGCCCCAAGCAAATACTTGTTTTTTCAGGCTCATTTTTTGATACTAAGAATTAAACTCTAAAAAGTTTAGAAACAAATCATATAGTCACAGTTAAAAAAAAAATGATAACATAAAAATGATAACATAACATAACTACACAATGTAAATAAACAAGTTAGTGTTCGCACATGCATCACTTATCCACAACAGATTCCAAGTGACAGGTACACAGTTATGCGATGCAGCAATGGAGCCAAACACCAAGTTAGAGATCTCGAAAGTTATTATGAGAAGTGCAAAAAAATGATGTTTCATTATGAAACTGTGATCTCTCAAATTAGAATATGGGCTGGGTCTCCAATGTCTGAATAATTAATGGGAAGCTCTGCACACATAGATTTAATTGTGTTCTTATTTCTAATCTCTACATCTGTTCTTCGTATTTCAAATGGGTAAAATTCAATTTACGGCTTTGTTCAGCCTAATGATTTGCTCTGGCTCTGAACCAACTTGCTCTACTCTTGGTCAAACCAGCCTTATCTTTCTCTTTACTGCTCGGCTCTATGTACCTGTTATCTGGGGTGTACGTGAGAGTCTGCTGTCTGAGACGCTGGCACTGGGCTCACCAATCACAATGTGTAACCAGCCCTCAAAGACCTGACCCAAGCTGTTGAGGGTCGTAATTTGTTCGACACAATGTGTAGCAATGGAGCTGAATATTTCGTTTCGAGTTAATTATTCGTCACAAAGAACTTTGAATAGCTATATAGCACTTAATATGTGGTTTCACTGCCTCTGATATCAGTTCGGAGGTCCGGGTTATGTCTCGCATGCCGTCATTCAAGGTTAGTTCTGTTGAGTTGTTGCAAAAACCAGAGTAAAACTCGTTATGCAGTAGTATCACAGTTTGGTGTAGAGCCTGCTATGTATGGGAGCACCCTACTCTGCAAACAAACAGTGGATCAAGCCAGTGACACGCAGCAGTACTTCTGCAGGAACTGGAAAAAATTGGATTTAATAATGGGTCGTTTGATCCAAGCAAACCGAACGGCCAAAGATGCATTCCTGCTACAGCCCGTATCTGAATGGCTGAGCTCTTTTGTAGACCTTATTTTTGAGTCGGGTATTATTCGTTTGCCTGTGCACCAACATTTCAGAACAGTGAATAGCAGTTGTAACACTGGCAGGGATATGTGCGTTCAAGAAACCAAACAAAGGCTGACATGTTAGAACAAAGACAATGACCTCATACCGTCTTGGCTTTAATAACTGATGAATGTCCATGTTTTTTGTGAGAAAAAATTTGAGTTTCTGTCTGCCAGGTTTAGAGGCTCCCCCCTAAATCAACAGTACTCGTAATAAGTAGTTTTTGGCCATTTTCATTACATGTTACTCAGTCTTATTCCTGCTGGTAATAATTGTATTGTTACCATTATTTACATATTTGTTTTTATTGCAACACGTGAAACCTGACGGATATAGCCACGTGGCTTAAGTATGGAGATGATTTGTGTGCAGTGGCTGTGTTGAGACGGTTGTGGAACTCAGCGAAGATGATGCAAGGTCTTACTCGTACTTCTGTTGCTGTAGGAACCTGAGAAGTCCACTAATCTTGCTTACAGCAACCTGCTTTAAGACTTTGCTATCAGCCTGTTTGATCGAAACGCAAACTCTGAGCTATTGTCACAAGTAATGGCATGAAAGATATCCTCTTCCTTGTAGGGAACCATGACTTGCTTGCTAACATCCTATGTCTATCACCAAACTCGTCTATTTCAAAATCATCTTCTGTGGCTGCTTTACAAAAACTCCAAACCCACATGTAACTCTCTAAATTAAACACTTTTTCATAATAATTGTACATTGTGTTATAGCTGGGTTTCCATTATTGTTTAATTTCTTCAACTTTAAACAAGCATGCTACATTTTTCTCACAAATATTAAACTGTGTTTAGTGCACATTAAAATTTAAATTGTTGGCACATATTTTGTCTATAAACTGTTGATCAAGGATTCATTTACATTGGCTAATGCTAACTAAGTAAAACATGACACATCTACATGTGCAAAACAGTTTATATTATCAGTGATAAAACACATGGACTGCAGCAGCAGATGATTTAACTTACTACATCCATTTCGGTTTTAATTTCCAAGTTACAGGTGATTCATTTTATTTTGTATTATTAAATTGTTGAATAAATCCCAAAAAAGGAAACACTTAATACAGCTCACTTTGCAGCCTTGACCTTCCTCTCTCTCACAAACACCCGTCTTGTCATCGTCAAACTGGCCGTTGAGAGCAGTGGGAGACATTCCGCCTGAAAGGTGGTCTTATGGACCTCATTTATCAGTTCAATAAGGGGGACTAATGCATAACCAGCTGTTTGCACATAGGCTCAGTGACACTTCCAACCCTTGGAATTGTGCACATCTTTCCTGGTTGGACTGACCCTGGCTGCAACCACAGCTCACAGGAAGCAGCTGGTTTCTGACAGATTACAGTAAAAGAAAGAAACTACTAAATACTCCTGCTACAGTAAATAAAACATTCTGATTTTAACTTGATGGATATAGACCCACAATTGTGAAGATCTTTGTCTTTAGTTTACTTTCGTGTGGCAAAAATACTTTCAAAGTTGTGTTCAGTTCAAATGTTCAGTGTTTGTAATCTGTACCACAGCACAGCGCCTAGCTCGTGCTGCACCTTCTCATTTCTCTGTAATTGCTGCTTTTGTTAAGTTAATTGGAAATGTAAAAGTCTTGTTAACATTCCATAGTAACAACTGTATTTGTATACGTGCACATATTCGTGACATCATTGGATTAGAATAAAAATGACCTCCTGTGACAGGGAGACACTTTTTGTTGAGCGTTCCTCTCCCACAGAGAGCAGTGAGTTACAGCTGGGTTGAAGGCTTTCAAGGGGAAAAGTGTGAGTATGAGAGGGAGAGTGATATATGAGTGTGTGTGATGTGTGTGTGTGCGTGTCCCTCTCTCTAATGTCTTTGGTTCTGAGGCCTGCGTGTCACTCCCAACAGACTCTTTACTGGCTCATTCATACACTCCTCCCTCAGCTGCAGGATGTCCTGCTTTAACTTGCTTAAAAGTCCCCACCCTGCTTCACTATTGGCAGGGTGGGGACTATCTACACACGCCTTAATCTGGGCTGTCACACCGTTTTCAGGAGCTTTTTCATTGTTTGTGTGCCAGTTTACACACCTACATAAAATTAGGCTGTACCAGGTGACAAGTTCTCTCCTTTGTAACATCAGCGTACTTGAGCCAACTTGATGTCACCTCCCAAACGGCTGGTGTGTGCGTCGTCTCACATCCAGAAACCATGTGGATGTTTTATTTTTGTTCCTGTCTGAAGCTGTTTCAACACAAAATACAATCAACTGACTTAACTAACTTATTGTTATCGTGAAGCAGCAAACCTTAAACCATTGGTTCACTTAAAAGCAACTCGGGGCTGTAAAGTGAACCGCTTGACTTCTGACTGCAGAGCGCCACTCTCACAAGCATCCCCAGGTCGCCAGGGAGAGGGGTTGACTTTAGCATTTCCCTGCGTGCTATGGGAGCTGGCCTACTTTCTGTTTGTGTATTGTCTCTGTGTGCGTCTGGGCTTCTGTTTTAGTTCCCTTGGTAAAGGCACACAGGCTCTGTTGGTTTTCTCCGAGGCAAAATTTTGTAAGAAATATCCAGGTTTTGCTGGCGAGAATCTTTTCCTTAATTTAGCATAGGATTATGTTTAGCTCTGTACTGTTTTTATGCTAGAATGACATCATTTGTATTCACAGAGCAGATGAATGCTGCCTTGAAGCCAACGGCAGGTCCTGTGGTGGTTACATAAGTCAGTCTTTGTCGTTGTAATTGTGCTGCTAAGATGAGCCAACAGTGAAAATGGCCTCATTAACCAGCGAAATCAGCAAACGAGCATTTTAATGCATCCCACTACTGTTCAATGGATAGGAATGGAATAATTTTGAATTACTTACTCGGCAACATACTTATCTTAAAGAAAAACTACTGCATTTAATAGACATTTGTTATTCTTCTTCTTATATTATTGTTGTCATGGGTAGGATATTCATGACTCACGAGCCAACGTCATGACCCTGTGGCCAGTCTGCTCTTGTCATAGGCGGGCCTTTGATTACCTGTGCTTGTAGCTGTCAGTCTCACAAAGAAGTTGATGACTTGATCCAAATTATTTTTTTCATAATGATCATAGCAATTATGCGTGTATAGAACTGTGCTGTCGAAAGTGGTGATGCAATACATGTTATTATAGCATTGTAAACACAAGGGTTGCTGTTTACTAAACACTGCAGGCTAATATTAAACTTGTTATCCAGCCACCCCTTAAGATAGAAGTAGAATTATAGAAGAAAGAAAAGAAACAGGGTAAACGAGTGTTCTTAGTATAAGCTCCATCAAGAGTTGAAAGTGTTTGGTGGGCCATGCTCCAGATAGACTTCCTGTTTGTCTACTGTAATATTCATATTTGCTCCATCACTGCATGCAGTCATTCACAGTCACATTTCTTACCTGGAAAACCAAACTAAGGCCTTAAACGACACCAGCTCACAAAGCTAATAAAGGACATGTGTCTCCCAAATCAGCAAAGTTATGTTTGGTTTGGTGCCGCCAGACATACATTTACTTTTAAAATGATTATTTGAATTTAGACCTTATTTATTTTCCAACATGGAAATGATAAAACACAAAAAGAAGAATGCCACTGTGCTGTTTTGGTTTACAATCATAGAGTTTATCAGAATTAAACAGACAACAAACAATCTTGGGATGAACTGTATTTGTCTCTCTGTGTCTCTACAGTGGAGGGTGAAGGTCAAGGTCGCATTCTCCAGCGGTTTCCTGAGAAAGACTGGGAGGACAGCCCATTCCCACAAGGCATAGAGCTGGTAAGTCAACACACACAGACATGTTCCTGTGTAGCTTGGTGACCAGGACAAGACACATGAGCTTATTTCCTGGGCCAGCTCAGTCGTTGGGGCAAGAGACAACTGCCAGTATTACAAGATTTATTGTTGGGCACATTTCATCACACGCTGAACTAAAGGAGTATTTTATGTGGCAGGTATTTTCCAGTGACACTTGGTCAGTCTTTTATGTGGGACCACAGCAAGATGATTACAGCTCACAAACCTCCTGATCCACAGGGGCCACACTCCACATAGTTATTCTAACAGTTCTTACAGTTTCTACATTTTTGTGATTGGAGTTTGTTTTGAAGTTTTACATGAATCAAATGCAATTCATGACTTGTTAAACACTACTAGAGGAGCTGTCTTGCTCAACTAGTTAGGTATTGCCTAGAAAGAAAACATAGCTTGATCTGTTAGTTGAAGAGCTTCAAAGATTAGTTACTTGATCGAATTAGCACTCTGAAGAAAATTGATCAGCTAATTAATCTGCACTAAACATTTGTTTCAGTTAATTTAATGCACAGAGTTGCTTTTCTTAGTCTTAGATATATACAATAGTACATTTTAAGGATTTGCATTTGTACCCTTTTCTGCTTTTTTACACAACATAGACACAAGGATTATGATTTATTGAGAAAATGTGTTGAATGAGTTGACTGAGGATAAAAGAAATCAGCACATAGCACGTTTAACATTGCACAGAGATATAGGTGAGAAAAGGTCCAACTCTAGAGTCATCAAGTCAGTGAGGCAGCCTTGTGAATAATGACCATAGCATAAAAAATGATATATTGTAACATAGCTAATATTAACGTTTAATGATTGCTCAATTTAGTCAACACTGACCGTATTGTTTGCACCATTAACATTTCTTGATTACGTGTAAATATTTTAACATTTCATACTGTAACGGGTTTAATGTGTTTACAGCTGAAGACATACTATATTTACTGTTCTACTCACTCAATTTTAGTCAGCAGGCTGGTGTTGTTGTCATATTGTTAAAGCAGAAGGAAAATATTCAGGACCTGTTTTGTTGGGTTAATGATAGCTTGGCCCTGGATGAGTCACCCTGAGGTGCTGTAAGAATGTGACCCACAGTTTGATATGACACAAAGATTGCCACATTGGTATGTAAACTAATCTTTCCATCTGTCTCGTTTTTTTCCCCTTCCCTCCAATCTGATTCCAACTCCATGTCTGTGTTTCCTCTCTGTCTCCTCTCCCGCTATCACCTCAACCCCTGCCCACCTCTTCTATAGTTCTGTCAGCCCAGCGGTTGGCAGTTGGTTCCTGAGCGGCAGCCTGCCTCCTTCTTTGTAGCGGTTTTGACGGACATCAACTCGGAGCGTCACTACTGTGCCTGCTTCACCTTCTGGGAGTGCCTGGACAACCCGCAGGTGTGGCAGACGTCAGGGCACGAGTCCTCGGGACAATGTGTAGCTACCAGACTAGTTGTTAGTGCAGCAGCAATGACTGATTGACATGATCCCCCACTGGTTTCCTGTGATGGTCCCAGGAGTTACTGTTTTATTTTGGTTTAATAGTCTTGACACCTAGGGTCCATGAATACTTTTAACCATGAACACCCAATTGTAAAGAAATTACAAAGATAGTACACTCTAGGAGGTGTGGTATCTGCTGAATGAGCAGATTGTATTGGAATGATATTCTGTGCTTATTATATACATTCAGCACATTATTTAATGCCTCCTACTTGTACACATTTTACCTCATGCAAGAACCGTTTGTATGAACAGATTGACCAATGGGGCAGGAAGTGTAGTCTTATATGGTACTATTGGGGCGTTAATTATGCTAATTTGTTATCCTTGTGCATGTTAACTCGTATACACTCACATTCATATTGTTTACATTGGTAATTTACACACTTCTCTTACAATAGAAGTCTTTGTTGAATCTGTCGGGGCATGATTCTACAAACTCACCGTATGAATAAATACAGGAGAAATTTAGTTTAGGAATACAAATATGTTCTTGCATGAGGACCTTTGTCTGTTTACTTTGTTCACTTGTGACAAGGCAGCATATAGATTTATACTTGGGTCTCTGTTGTGGTGTCCATGTTCTTCTTTAATATTTTTTCAATTGGAAATCCCTTCAGGTTTATAATTTTATGTGTTTATCTCAGCCAGAGGCCAACGAGTTGGATGAGGTAGATGAAGATTTGGCCGTCGTCCAGGCAGCGAAGGTCTTTGCCCCGAAGAGCCTGGTGCTGGTGTCCCGGCTAGACTACACCGAGGTGTTCAGGGTACGGTGCACACAACCATTTGTTTACTCCACTACACTATTGTGTGATTAATTATTCACCTTTTCTGAATGAACACAAAAGGCAATTGAAATACAATTATAAAATAACATTTGTATTGAAGTTAATAAAGCAGTGAGACTTATTTACTTTTTTCCTCCCTCTCTAACAAACAGAACTGTCTGGGTCTGGTCTACACCATCTACGTTGATGGCCTGTCTGCTCCTTTGGAAACGGTGATCGGGAATCTCCTCACCTGTGTCATCCCCATTGCTGGTGGCTCCCAGGTACAAACTACTGCCTCTTTCTCTCACAAATGCCTGGAGAAAACAAACTACCTGTCATATAGACCAAAGTGAACATCTTCCAAAAGAGGAAGATAAACTGTGACACAGTTTCTCAGTCTAATTTTCTATTCTGTTCAGTTTTGCTGGGTGGTACACACTCCTTATGTCCCACAATGCCTTGCAGCAGGGCAGTTTAGTCACTGACATGCCACTGCAGGGAAGTAAAGCTTGGCGCCGTCGGCTAGCACAGCTTCCGTTTCGGCATGGACAGCCAGCACTAGCATTGCTAAACAGGCACTTATGTTTTGCTTGGTACTAAAGAAAATGTTTAGCTGTGGTTGTAGATTTTAAGACTCTGAACTACATCATGTGTATGCATATCAAAAACAGGAACTTGCATGCGTAAATGGATCACTATATTCAGAGTGTCACAAGGTTTAAAGTTCTAAAGATGCTTATCTTCATCATACAGCTGGTTTAACATCAGATCTCTGTCCCTGAGGGGCAGCGTGTATTGCTCAAATAGCCATCCTGGTAACACACTCAATTGTAAACATCATTAATATAGATCATTGTTTTGCTATGAGTGTACTGGGAGACATTAAGCCCAAAGTTCTGATCAGCCAATGTTCTCCTTTATGAATGATCAACACCACTTAACATAGGTAGACTACATCATCACGTTTTATTAATTAGCCATGAAGGAAGATCTCAACTCTTCCATTTATAGTATCTATACTGTATATAATAGGTGTTTTTTTCCGTGTCACAACAAATGTATGACACAAACCTTTCACCATTAAGCCTCTAGCTCATCACACTTAAACTCTCCACTGACTGAGGAAGTTTCTTGTTTTGGGCATTTTGTAGCACGTATGCACTGACATGTGAACATGCCCCAGCAGGTCCAACGTTGTGTGTTACTTGAGAACGCATTTGAGCTAATTCAAACATCAGATTGGTCACGTTTTAAAACATTTTATGATTTGTTTCATGTCATTTCCTTTTCTCCTCACTACCATTTACTTTCTTTATAAAATATATTTTGTAAGAATATATTTCAGTTAAGTTATTTCTCTTCCACACAATGTCAACTTTTTTTTTTTCTTTCTTTCTAAGTCATTAAAAGATCCCTATTACACTGTCTCACGCGGATGGTGCACAAACAGAAGGAAGTATTAAGTTTTTTTTCTGAAGGTACATCAGTTGAACCCTTCCACTGTGGTTAACAGTTGTTGTAACACATGTTTGTCACCTCTGTGCACCCTACTGTACGCTGGCTCCTCTGTGTTACAGATAGATGAGTCCCCAGTATGTAGTTTAGAAAAGGTTCCTCAGGCCCTGGCCTGTGACTGGCTGCTGGGTTGTCTCCAGGTAACTTTCCCGTCCTGCAAGCTTCCCCAATCAACAATCAGCTTAATGTTACAGATTCTGTTGATCAAGCAGTAAAAGAGTTGTCTTCTTTTCCCTGAGGAATGTGTTCCCTTTTGCTGTCATTTCAAATCATGTGTGATTGACGGCGCTTGTGCTATTTTTGATCTGTCTTGTTGTGTTTTGTGATCAAACAGCTTCCACAAGATCACGCTGTTAATCATTTGAAATATTTTATTTCAGTTTTTTTCTTCTGTCGCATTTGTCATGAACCTAAGTTGATGCATCTATTAATATGTATTTAAGAACACTGATTATTTTTAAGCTGTTTCCTCAGTCTGAAACACACACTACCTGACAAACACACAAGGGACACACACGCACACACACATGCACACACACCTTACTGAAGCTGTGCAGGTCTTAATTTATTTGTGTGGCCATATGGGACAGCAGATGGCTCCCTACTGGAAAGCACATCAGCTGAATGAGGGAATGAGATCTAATCAGTATTAACACACAAACAGTCTCAAACAGCAGAGGCTACAGCACAGCTCTCCTTACACACCAAGGCAAATCTGAAAACACAAACAGGCCAATGTAAAAGCTGGTTCCTGAATCATTCATCATACTGATATATCTCTATCTGCTACAGATGTTAATCAGTGGTTTCATTAACAAAGCTGTATGTTACCAATAATGTAATGCAATGTGAAACGTCAGACAGCCAGTTACAGTATATACAGTAAATGTACAGAGCTCCTTAAAGGGGTAGTTCACCTCATTATCTGCTCAGCACTATGCCGATGGAGGGGTGGGTGAAGTGTTAGTCCACAAAACACTTCTGGAGTCTCAGGGGTAAGCAGCGTTGCAGCAGGATCCAATACAATTGAAGTAAATGGTGACTTACACTTCAGACACAGACAAAACGTATCAAGCCTCCTTACTGCTAAAGTGGTGTCATCAAAGTGTCCGCAAGCCCCGACCTTCATATTTGACTCAAAACGTTGTCATTTACATCATGTTTTAAAGCCTAAATGTCCTGTGATAGTTGTGAGTAGATGATTGAATTTTCATTTTTCGGTGAACTATCCCTTTAAGCGTCCTGTTCCTGTCCAGCCAAAGGACAAACAGTTCTGTTCTTCCGACTCAAGAGCGGCACAGGCCACTTTAGAAAGAGCAACACACACTTACACACATTCCAGTAACTGTTAAATCACACAGGACTTTTCTCTCAGCCTTACTAAACGTCTGTCATTAACACAGAATGTGTCTGTTCAGCCTCTGAACAGGAACTCACAACAGACTCCAGCAACATGACACCGAAATGATTTTGGCTATTAGACATATTGTTGTGGCAACACTGTCACACACCAAACAGATGCAGGCACTAATAATGATCGGACCTTCTACTAAGAACACAGAGGGCTTCTTTTTGTATATGCCTGTAAATATGAGCTAGAAAGGGTGAAAATACTTTTGTTAACATTGCTTTAACCTTATTTAACTGTTGCTCGATAAAGCGCAAAGGTTTTTATTTGATCAAATAACTTTCTGCTGCAATACAGTGACTAAAATGTTTAATATAGCCTGAAATAAAATAATTTTATAAATAAATAAAATACCCAGACTTTTAGTCAACTAAAACAGGATGAGGATAACTAATTACGATACACATTAACAAGGACATTTAAAGCACGACTAAATTTATAAAAATTGACAATTTTAACACTAAAATGCGTTTTCCATTTTTATTAAATTGTATTTTTGTTTTACCCTCTTCTGAGGCATTTAGACAAGAAAAGTAATACACAAATAAAGTGTATTATAATTGTTATTATTATAATAATTAACCAGTCTGGTTATCCAAGATAGTGCTACGTTTGCCACACACATTGCTTAGACTTCATTACAATTGCCCCCTCTGGTTGAATAAATATGTCCGCATTAGTTTGGTAAAAATGTACGACCTCTGAAATTTAGAGCTAAATTTGAATCCTGGTGCAGGCTGTCGTATCAAAGCTGGTTAAATAACTAAAAGGTGTGAGAGGTGTTTAAACAGTGCAGCTTGTGAAATAACACGTTGTGACAGGATGTCACAGCACCAGTTATTTATCTGAGTAGTTTACACAACTCTAATTTGGACTGAACTCAAGGCTGTTGGCCTGATGTGAGAAATAGTGAATTGCAAAAGCAGTGCTGCAGGGTGACCAGCAGGATCATCCCTAACACAGAAAAATGACAAACCACTAAGTTCTTTTTTAAGCATCTTTCCTGGTAAAGTCATCTTGAACAACATCGTGATTCCCCACAGTGTGCACATGACCCTGACCTCTATAATGCGTGTTTGACTTCCTCATGGTGTGGGATGAGTTGTATTTAGTTTTCATCCTCCCTTCTTCTAGTGATGGGGTTGTTGTCTTTATAAGTAATTAGTGTGAAAGGTGAAATTCCAATCCCAATTTATGGACAGTGCCTGTCACGCTGCCAAGCGCCTTAAACCCATTTATTGTTTTGCTGGAAGTCGTGGCTACTTTCTGTCAGCTGATTGCGTGAGGAAACACATTATTTTCCTTCACCTTTTATTATTGCGGTGTGTCAATGAGGAACTCTGATTCTACCAAATTAGTTTTATTACCTGTTATTGTTCTATCAACCATCATGTGATGTTAAGATAAGTCAGACTGTGGGAAGAGGTTACATTTTTTTTTAAATAAAATGATCTCGGCTTCAAAAATTCCCAGTGTTACTGTTACAGTGAAATATCAGGATCATCAATGTAGGAGTTCATATAGTCAATGATAGATCCTCATTACAACAACAGACAAAAGTAAAAACATTGTAGGCGAATTGCCTGCAATGGACTGCACTTGGGAAAAAATAATGTCCCCTGCATTTCTCTTTTCCCCTCTCGTGCAATTATGTTATTGCTATTCTATGACAATTAGTGTACTGCAGTTTTTTGCTATTGTTGCTCTGTTTATTTTAGTTGGCAATAAAATGACACGATGATTGTTGGTGTCATCGCGCTGTTGAATCCCAAATGATGGCTTCACTTTGTTTTGCACGCGTCTCTCTCATGTCTACCGTTCCACTCATCCTTTATTTTTACACAGCC
This sequence comes from Limanda limanda, assembly GCF_963576545.1. Taxonomy (NCBI): domain Eukaryota; kingdom Metazoa; phylum Chordata; class Actinopteri; order Pleuronectiformes; family Pleuronectidae; genus Limanda; species Limanda limanda. The sequence goes on from NC_083636.1 coordinate 7,226,804, forward strand.
GTCATCTTGCAGTTCTTGTTTGTGACATCATTGTTTGTGCCGCTTCCTTGTTTTGCCATGCTGAAACATTATTGTCATATATTGTTGTCAAGTGTGGGCATCCTGTGCCCTTGCTCCTGTTGTGTCTAACTTGGGTCTTATTCTGCGGGTTGTGTGTGTGTGTCTGTGTGTGCGCGTGCGCGTGTGTTTGTGTGTCTGTCTGCGTGTGTGTGTGTCTGTCGGTTGCTTGTGCAGCCGGGCCAGGAGGAGAGAGAGGAGAGATTGGTACGCCAGCCCTACTTCATTCTCCTCTCACCACTTATCAGCTCTGAACTTCTTTTCCTCCACCCATTCCCCTCAGCCAATCCAAGCACACTTCCTGTGGCAGGAGAACCAATCAAAATGGGACCAACAACTGATCATTCTTTCTTTCTTTTTTTTTAACTGCCAACTGCATTTCTGATAGAAGCATGAGCCTCCAGATTGACTTTCATACCGATCATTTGTTATTTTTCCTTAATGTAACCATTTGCAAAGAACAACAAAAAGAAATCAAAACTACTCAATCAAAATCTATTTCCTGGACTAACACCATTAGAAAAAGTAATTTAGTAATTTATTACTATAATAACTACAGGATTCTAATGTTTCATCCTCATAACTGTCTTCAATGAATCCTTGAGTATGCAACATCTTGCATTTGTCAGAATTGTAAACAAACAAAAACGTTGGTTAAGACCATGTCAAAAAGTATCAAAAGATTTCTTACAGAAGTACTGTAAGATATTTTAGTGTGAAGGATATAAATATCAGTTGGTAAAACTAGTTGTATGCATCTATGAGGACATTCTAGGTTTATTCAGGTACAATATCAGGCAACGACTTTAACTTCTCCTCCTTGTGTTTGGATATATATTTATTCACTATCTGATTATTCCATTTGGTGCACTGGATGCACACAGGATTTACTATCGCAGCCTGCCACCTTCTAGTTAAGAGAAGACATTGAGTGTTGAAGATCCTACATTACTCTAGTGGTTATTTATTAAAATGATGCAGACAACATAAACAGTGTGAACACACCAGATGATCAGCTGTTGGGTCGCAGTATTGAAATGCTAACAGCTTGCTATGTTTGCTAACGCTTTCGCTGCTGTAGAGCGCATGAGATGATGATGCTGCACTCTTCCCTCCCAGCTCAGCCCAGTCCACACATACAGCCTCACAGGCTTGATTACTGTGATTAACAGCCTTTTCCGACGCTAACTGCATATCCAATCACAATCATAATTTTTTGTGAACCTTGAAAGCCCTCTGGCAGGATTAGAATGAACCTCACATGAGTGCTGTTGCTCCAAGGACTTGAAACTTTGTTTCTCTATTTTACCAGGACATAATATTTGATCACATTATCTGGAGTGTTAAATGAAAATGTGTCTTGCAGGCCTTAGATGAATAGAAACCTTGTCTGTGAAGTGTGCTGTGTTCTGTCGCCTCAGTCTGCTCATTTTATGCTGCAGAGCTCAATTCTGGATGATTGTAATTCTATCACATCGATTTGTTTCCTACAGTCTAAATCACCTCAATTTCCCGGATACAGTGGTTGTCCATGCAAAAATCAATACTTATCGGCTTTGTATTCTGTCTGGGGCTCAGAGCATTTCCAACTCCACATTTATTTGTAATGGAGGAGATAGTGATCGGACAGTGTCTGACTCTGAGGTCTTGAGTTTTATTTGTGTGCAAAGCAGCCGGAAGGTTATTTTCTATTTTATTTTAAAGACACGGCTATTTCAGCCTTTTTACAGATTGCAAGTCAGCTCAGTTCAGGATTTCTTCCGTCTCGGGAATCATCCGAACAGATACACCATGATCAATCTTACATGAGGCCACAGTGGAAAATCACCTGCGCATGACACCTGCCATGCTGGGATTCCCGTCTCCCACAAAGGCTCATTGATGTGGTGGTGTTGTGTTGCAGCACAGTTGTTGGCATGGAGTCCTGCCAAGCTCCACTCACACCCTGATCAGCTGGAATGGCTTGTTTCTGATTTGTCACGTACCTGCTAAGCTTCTGGGATTCTCTATCTCTCTGTCGCTAACTTATGCTGCTCTCACGCACAACTGTGATTAAACCAAGCTTCCAAACCCTGGATTACTCAGAAAAGGCCATTTATTCCATGACTACTAACCTCCCGACCTCTTTTCAATTTTTCCTCTCTCTCTCCAATCTATAGCGGACGATAACGTTAGGTGCTGGCGACCGGCAAGTTGTCCAGACTCCAATCAATGATGCGCTCCCTGTCAGCGGCAGCACCGTGGCCCAGCTCTTCAGACAGCTTGGTGAGAACTCGTATTATATTTAATGAATAAACCTACAATTTCTAAATAGTGTTCTCAGGTGTCCAAGTGAAGATTTGGTATATTATGATGCAAGTGATGACTTCTTTCTGGTGACAGCAAAGTTGAACCACTACCGAAACAAAAGCTCCACCATAAATTTCACCTTAAGGATGATTATAATGCTCTGCTTTACTGTTAGAAAATGTTTAATTCAACTGTATCTTAATGACTGAAACCATTGTGAGACATGGGGGCAGAATATGAGAATCACACTTAAAAAAATCTCAGTCATAAACATGCTGTTGAAGTAACATTAAAAGCTGAATTAAGGACATAAAGACAGAATTAAGGACATAACTGGAGTTTATTAGTATGTGTTTCTGTGTGGACTGACAGTGATGTCCGGTCTCTGCTCTCTTCTCCCTCAGGTATAGTCAACGTGTTGTATCTGTTATGCGCTGCCCTGACGGAACATAAGATCCTGTTCCTGTCCAACAGCTACCAGAGACTCACGGACGCCTGCCGCGGATTGTTGGCCATCATGTTCCCCCTCAAATACTGGTGTGTTTCCACCCACAGTCTCTGTCTCCACATCATTCTCGAGGTGTTTTTACAACATATCAAGTCAGATAACTAGTCGCTATTAAATACAACATGTGTATATAACTGTTGTTGACAACAATTGATGTGAAAAATCTCTTTGTGTGTTTGTGTCTTTCTCAGCTTCACCTACGTTCCCATCCTACCTGGAAAACTAATAGAGGTCCTAAGCACTCCCACTCCCTTCATCATCGGTGTCAATTCGTTCTTCCGCCCCGAAACACAAGAGCTGGTGAGTTCTTAATCAACATCACCATTTCCCATTCCTCCTATGGCAGTTCAAGGGCCTGGTTCTGAGCCAGCACCTAATCTTGGACCAGTTATTTTTGTTTAAAAGGCCAAAGAACCGACTTCGGCCAGAATAACTGGTTCAACTCTTGCACCCACACTTCATTGGTCTAAAGGAAAGAACTGTTTAAGTCAGAGGCTTGGGGTGGGATTAGCTTGACCAATAAGTCAACCAATACCTTATGACCACCTTTAAATTAAAAAAGAGCTTCAACAGGATAGCAGAAAACTACTCTTGATGAGCCTGTATTGTGTTTAAAAATATGTATTTCACACACATACAACTTCAATTATTGGGCAGTTATGCTCATCAAGCACTTTATTCACAAGGATGAAACCACTTTAACAAGAAAGTAATTCAGATGCAGTACAAAACAGCAGAAAATGTTGACAGCCAGTTAGAGGACAAAATAGCAGTATCTGTCTGACCTTGAAATCAGACAGAGGAGGTTAAGACTTTTTGACTGTACTTACACTCAGTCTGCCGTCTCCTGCTCTGCCATGGATGTGAGTTTTGATGACACTAGGGAGTATGTTGCATGTAACTCTTAGTGACCCATTAAGTAATGGTTCATCTGTCTTTCATTAAACTGTCCCCGCTGCTGTCTGCTTATTTGGTACCTGTACGCCTTCTAATACAGTTCCCTATACAAACCTTGCCAAGTTAAATTTCACCAATTTAAATGAAAATAATTAGAGTCTAGATCAGTGGCTCTCTCTTTTCAAGTCACGACCCCCCAGAATAATCAGGTGGGTAGAAACGTATGTGTATTCCCTGACTCTCAAGGACACACTTTTTGAACTGATATAATTATATAGAGGATATTATATTAAAACATTTCACCAGTTTTATTTCTTTTATTTTCCTCCACAACCCCCGCGTGAACCCTGGAATTGATATTGGTACACCCCAGGTTGAAAACCACTGGTCTACATCTGTTGATCAAAGGATTTAATTTGCTGCTCTCTTATTAAAGCCTGATGAGTTGTGTAATGGACCCTCCTTATTGAGATGTCTGACTACCCTCTGCCGCTCTGATGGAGCCATTGATTTCATATAACAATGAAATGCTATGTTTTGTACAGTAGTTATCAATGCACCAGCAGTCGTCAGGGTCAAGGGTCAGAGGTTATTGTCTGGGCAGCCCTTCCTGCTGTCTGCAGTGAATCTTTGTTTAGATGTTTGCTATCTGGTTCATGTAATGAGCAGCCGTTGACAGAGATGCCTTTTCTCTCTGTCTCTTAATCTTTCACTCACTGTAATCAGCTTGTGTATCACACTGATGTGCTTTTAATCAACGGAGATGAAAATTGTGTTTTACATGTGTGCGTTTTCTGCTCAGTTGGATGTGATCGTTGCCGACCTGGACGGTGGTACGGTGACTATTCCCGAGTGTGTGCACATCTCCCTGCTGCCTGAGCCGCTCCTTCAACAGACACAGACTGTGCTGGCAATGGTGAGAGCTGCAACCAAAACAATGAACACACACACACACACAAACACACACCTCCACTAGGTATAAAATGTTTTAATAAATTAATTCCCCAGTGCTGCTTAATGAGCTGAGATGCCATGAGGATCATTACAGTTTAATTTTGGATTTGCTATAGTGTATGGGTTTTTTATTTGTTTTTCAAGTATGAAGTAGTGAAACTTGTGCTAATAAAATAAGTTCAGTGTTTTAACAGAATCACAAATATTCTGTCACTTCAAATTAAATTGGGTTCTAACTTCAGATTAGATCACATTAGATTGTGTTATGCATTGTATAATGCAACATGTGTGTTTTATCGCCTGTGTGTCGCTTCACCATTAAGTTTGGGGCTAAATTTTAAATATTCAAGATTCACATGCTTTTGACTTTGTTTCAAATGTATTTTCATCCAATTTTCATTAAGAAACATTTAAAAATCTGGTTAATTGGTCAAAAAATGTTTGTTTCTTCTCGTTGCAACAGAATGTTTGAGTTTGAGATAAGTTTCCTGTGTATTTATTTTAGTGTTTTTTTTTTGTTTAGTTGATACTTGGTGCTTCAACAATTTTTGTTGGTGCCAACTCAGCTGTAGTTGTAACCATATCACCCACACTTAATGGAGAAGAATTTCCCATCACGTGCGTTTCTTGCTCTGCACTGATGTGTTCCTATCAAGCACTTCACTGCAGCTTCAGTCCCTTCCTCTATTCCAATCGCAGCCCATTCTGAGAAATGCTTATCTGTTCAAGTGTTTAAACACTTTTTTCTATTTCCTTATCATCTTATTTATTTAAGCATTATGCGCAAATCTCTTCCCTGCTGGGAAACCGTTGAATTTACGTCATAGTAAATAGGGAATGATATTTTTAAACAGTGTGATTTGTTGTTACTCAAATCATATATTAATCAGAGACTGATGATTAGTTGTTTGATCACATAAAGACTAGTCATTGTAAATTGAATGTTTTCAGAAACACCCATGATAATCTTATCTCTTTACCATCTTGGTGCTCTGCCAGCTCACGTGCTGCAGAGTTGATAGACTGCAAGACAAACTAGTAGGCATAACATTCAGTATACAGCATCCATAAAAATAACCCACTTTCCTGAACGGTTTATTGTTTTATTCATTCATTGCATTAAAAACACTGAACATAATGACCCTATTTTGATGTCATAGTGGCATAGTGGCAAAAACATTGTTATAAATGAGGCTTTTGCTTATAAACATAAGCCGTGTGATTGACCAGTGTCACATAAACTTAACTGATCCACAGAAATCATTTATTAAACACTAAAACTTAGAAGTGGATGTATATATTTTGTAAGCAGAAAGTGAAATCTGTTTAATTCTTCAAGTAGTGGTAGAATGTAACTTAATACATGTACTCATATAATGTTTTTAAGTACAATTTTGTTGATATTCCTTGTACTTTCATTTATTTTAAGAATAGGTCATACTTTTACAGCCATTTGTAGGAAAATCCTTTTAAATCATTCCTTCCTTGACAGTCAGCTCTGTTTCCTGCTCCTGTGATAGCTGTCACATGTAAATCATAATTATCAATTTGATTACTTTGTGAGTGAGTGTCTGGTGACAGATTGACAAGCTTTGTCACCAATCACAGGACAGTTTATCCTCTGCGGGGGAAGTCACTGAGTTCGAGGTTAGGACGTGTTTGTTTGAGAGCTGATGAGTTAGCATTCCCTTCTTTCTCAGATATGCCAAGTGTATTTGGACGCTGCCTAAATTTTGATATTGGAAATGCTCTTCCCACGAACTCTCACAATGTTTACAAGATTTGATCCTCATCATAAATGCATTGTGCTGATTACATTACTACGTCAGTTTATATGTTTACAGCTGTAAATCAACACAAATAGTTGGTTATACAATATATTAGTATGAGTAGAGTGTGCACTCCAATTAAAAGTTTCATATATAATACAAAACTACAGTGCTGATTTACATTTATGCATGTTTTAAAATAACACATTACTCAGGACGTCTGCAATGACCCCTGAAGACTTGTTTTGAAACTGCTGTTCACAGATGTAGAGAACGATATAGAAAAGGAGAGAACATGGCTGACAAGATCAGGAACATAAGACTGAGTGATTGTAATGGAAATAATTGCAAGTCGCATGTTAGAAATGCTTTTCCTGTAAAAATAAGTTTTGAGCAGTGATTTAAAGACCGGTAGTGAGTTGGCTAATCTCATCAGGCAGGGAGTTTCAGAGCACATGCACAACCCTGTAATATGCTTCTTCTATCTCTGCATTTAATTTACTTATTATTGTTTTAGTATCTTGAGTTTTTATCAATCCTGTGATCCTTTAAACCAATTCCACAGGTTTAACAAGGGGACTCAGAACAAGGATATAGACCATAGACTACTTTGTTGTATAATATTTTATAACTGTGTCATAGAGTTGTGGCAGTAAATAGACTGTAAACTCTTCTTGTGGCTGTTGTTCTGTGTTTTTAGGTTTCAATAATATCATAGCTGAATGTAAGCATTCCCTTCTAACCCTGAAGGAAGCCCCCAAATTATGATCTAAACACAGTTTTAGAATTGCTGTCCACTCAGGAGGGAGAACTGGTCATCTTCTAACCAGAAGGTTGGCGATTCGATCCTATTCTCTTCCAGTCCTTGTCGTGGGCTAGACACTGAACCCCAAATTTCCTGTGATGGCTGTGCAGCTAATGTGTGATAGATGTGTGACAGAGAAAATTCTGCACAGAGATCCACGTGTGAATGGCGGAAACGTGTTGTGTGGTAGAGACCATTTACCATTAATAATTTCACATCAAAACCTAATTAATCATCATGCACATGCACTGTGACTTACTTACTGGGGCATCTGCTCTATGTTTCCGACTACAAGGCTACAAAAAGTCTTATAAAGAAACACTTTATTGTGAAATTGTTTGTTATTGTTTTTGGGGACATTTCTCTCACTGGTTGCTCTGTGTGCTTTATGGTCTCTAACCTAGAGACTCCTGTGAGTTGTGGTCATTGCTCTGTGGAGATGGATTAAAAGCTGTCAATGAGTCAAAGAAAGGTTCACTGGGTTATGGGTCTGTGTGTTCAGCCAGCAGATCTCCGCTCTAACACAGATTTTTAACTGGAGGATTGTATCTCCTACAGCGCTGGTTTACCTCAGTGAAGGACTAATGATACAAACAGACTCCAAAGAAGCAGCCGGTCAGTGCTTGGACTCAGTTTGAGTCCCGCATAGGTCTATTGCTGCAAACCTCCACCTGCAAAGCTCAGACCTGTTGACCGCAATTATCTCCAAGTCAAATGAGGACCCTTATGACCTGCGACCTGACCGCTTACCTGTGAATAAAAACACATCCAGTAGGTTATGGCTTGGTTTTGTTCCTGGAAAAGCATCTGTGAATTGTAGCAGCACCGGTGCTCCTGTGTTTTCTCCGTGACGACAGATCCAATGACAACGTATTCACCACTGGCTATTATTGTCTTATGTGAGCCAGTTTGTTGTTCCAGTCAGTTTGATGTCGGCAGTGACAGTTATTTGAGCAGAAGTAAAGTTTGTGTCATAGGCTTTCACGATAACATATATCCTTGCAGCTGTCTAGGCTTCATATTGGCTCATTTAGATGTGTTACATCATACTCAGATTCATTTCTGATCCCTAAATATAGTTCCCACCCGCTGCCCGCCCATGTTTATTTAATTAATGCCTTTGGGTTATGAATATATTTTTTAGTTGTTTCACAACTCGGTTACCAGACCCGGGGCAGGACTTTGTTTTTTTTTGTCAGGTATGTCTCCTTTTTATGTGTGTGTGTGGCTTGTTGTCTGAGATTAATCAATGAAAAGTAGCAGGCACTCGATCTGACCTCCATCACTGAAACAAGACACAAGGATAGATAAACTGCGACATTGATAAGTGATCGTCAGGGTTTGGTTGAAGGTCGCAAAACGATGAGGATGTAGATTGTTGGGCAGCAACCATGAACCAGGGCTTAGCTTAGCTGCTCCGATCTGCTTACAGATCGCTGGGATATTCATGTATTAGCCAAAGGCTGTTTCCAAGGGATACAATTTGTTTTGTAGTTGTTTGGGCTGGAATATGTTGCTGCTGCAAATGTTTCTGTCTCATAAAGCCCTGAGTCTTTATTTTGTTTTCCTTAGAGCTGGACAAAGCAAAATCAGTTACTTAGAGGAACTATTTTAATGGGTTCAACTTCTCTTCTAAAAGTAGACATCAAAAGTGATGATGTCTTTGAGAAATGAGCGGCTGCTGCTAATATAAATGTTTTGTAAGCATATTTAAGTAACAGTATTTCGAAGAACAGGATATAGATCATTAGCTGCTATGATTAAAGCTGCAGGGGAAGAGTTATACCTTCAATAACATACGTGTAATTACCAACTTACTCTTCAAACCCTAAACAGTAAAACAAAGTTTCTGCTGGAACACTGTTTTCCAGGATTTAAGTGATGTTCACTGCTAATGACTCAGTTAAATGATGTTGACTGATGAGAGCAGAGACGAGCAACATTAGGGTTGGTAGATGTAGAAGCCAAGGTGGTAACTGATAGTGGTTTCATGTTCTTGTTTTTGCAGATTTTGGATCCAGAGCTGGAAATTGCTGATCATGCCTTTCCCCCAGTCTCTTCGCAACCCTCTGCACTTAAGATCCAGGTAAGAAACAAAAGTTAGTCAGCTGATAATCTGCTGTCTTCTCGTAACAAAGAGTCAGTAAAACCCTAACCCCACCTTACATGGTTCCTGTACCTTGGTTAACCCCGCGAGCAAGCACGTTTGGTGGTAAAACGATATCTCCAGAACGTGATTCAGACCCAGGTCATGGTTGAAACACAGTTCCTGCAAATGTTCCTAGTTCCTGGTCAAAGTTCCTGCAGTGAAAATGCAGCCCTTGTTTTCTCAAACAGCAAAAAGTCTCAACTTCATATTTGAGGGGAAGAAATGTTACCTACTCTTTGCTTTAATTCTTAGTGATAAATCCTGTATGTGTAGCACCTTTTCTGAATGTAGACAGAACAGTCGACACAGAAAACAATTCAGTAGGATGAAGTTACACACACAGAGACTAAAGTATTCATACAGCAAGATTGTAATCAAAACGGAATGCTGGTGAAAGAAGAAATGTTGACCAAAGAAAACAGCAGGTTCAGAATGGTTGAAGATGTCCTATTCATTCCAGTATTCCTTCAGTTTTGTTGTGTGTGTGTGTATTTGTGTGTTGGCATTGACTCATACATTGTCTGTGTGTTTTAGGATAAGGAGATCCGTGCAGTGTTCCTGTGGCTGTTCGCTCGGCTCTTCCAGGGCTACCGCTGGTGTCTACACATCATTCGCATTCACCCTGAACCAGTGATCCGATTCCATAAGGTACAGGAAGATAACTCCACAATAGAGCATCAGATCAGTCATACGTGTACTTTACATGAAGGAATATTCAGATCAGATCGCACGCACAAGCAGGAGATTGGTGCTAACGTGTGTCTCTGCAGGCGGCCTTCCTGGGTCAGAGATCGCTGACGGAGGACGACTTCCTGATGAAGGTGTTGGACGGCATGGCGTTTGCAGGTTTCGTGTCAGAGAGGGGGCCTCCTTACAGAGCCAATGACCTATTTGATGATGTGAGTCTGTTGGCACAATGTGCAGGAGAACTTCTGAATAATTTGTGGCTCACCGTCCCACCAACCATCATCTCATATTGTAACACGTCGTTTGTGAACCATGAAGACGATGTACAAGCATTTAGTTTTAACTGATATTCAGGTAAATCCTAAAATCTGAACAGAGGGAAAAGTATGAAGATCTGTAATATATATAAATATACAGTATTTTAAATAGATGTATATAAAAAACAATATAAAGAATGTCATTAAAAACTAAATAAAGTAATGTTTAAAACACATTGCATTAATTTACGGATATAAATGAGATTATTAGAAAAAGTTAGTCTGTGTCACTCTTAATCTGATGGGAATTCAATGTTTTTGCCCCAGATATAAACGATAAGGTGAAATTTAACGCTTACTTTCTCATGTTTTCACAGCTGGTAGCCAATGAGGTGGAGCGGATACGACAAGAGGAGACGTGTCCACACAAAGTCATGAACCACGTCAAGGAGCTCGCCGAGCAGCTCTTCAAAAACGTACTTAAACTTAGCATTGTTCTGGGTCCTCTGAGTCTTTTTCCTTTTTTCTCTCCCCGTCTTACTCACCCAATGTGACGAGACTAATCCCTATCTCTTCACTTGGTCCACCTTCTTCTTTGTTTTCCTTTATGTCACCAATACTCAAAATGTGCCCTCCTCTCTTCTGTTCCTTTAACAGTGATTCTCTGTGTTTTCCCTCTTCCAGGAGAATCCATACCCCGCAGTGGCAATGCGCAATATCCAGCGGCCGACAGAAAACAGACAGAATGAGCCACCGAATAAGCCTCTCTTTCCTGGGCTGGACGATGTTGCAGTGCAGCTCTTCATCGACCACGCTACTGCCAAACTAAAGAATGCCCCTCCCGTGGTCAAGGTGGAGATCAAGGCCATGGTGCCGTCCGGGCCCCCACTGGGTGAGCTGGGGAGGAGATTTGCGTGCCTGAAACTGTTTGTGTTGCTGTGTAAAATAGTATGGAAAATGATGGAGTGGTGTAGCTTTACATCAATGCATCTCACAAACTAGTTTACAACTTCCTTCAGACAATGCTGAGAGAATTGTGAACTGTGGTGTCAGAGCGGACTCTGCTGGAAAAATTGTATGATGACACCATTTCTAAATCGACCCAGAATATAGCACAACAGATACAAATATATCTCCCTTAGGTCAATTTATGATGTGCCAACCGCTATAATGACCAGACTATACATACAAATTATACTACTTTTAAGTCCTTAGAAATATGGTAACAAACTTTATTCAGTAAAAATGTGAAGAGAGGACAAAAGGATACAGTGATAAGACAAACAGATTTATTTTGTTGTAAGGTTGGGTTTGATAGTAAATATATGTAGTAATGTAGTAATCATCTGCCCTTGTACTTCAAACTTCCCGTGTAAACTTTACACTGAGACCATCTGTCTCACAGTGTGTGTTTCATGGGGTTTAGTTCAGTGCTGCAGTGATAAACAAGTGTCTGATCTCCCACCTCTGCAGGAGACACTGTGGATAGAAACGGAAGCGTGATGGCCAACAGCGCCCGCAGGCTGGAGGTGGTCAGGAACTGCATCACGTACATCTTTGAGAACAAGATGCTGGAGGCAAAGAAGGTGAGTGCGATGCGTCGCTGCTCAGTTTTCATACCAATGAATGAACTGCCACAAAATTCTGCTTACATATTTAAAAAAAAAAATTCTGAAATCTTATCTGTATTTCTCATTAATGATCCGGAAACAGACAATCCACTCTCCAGTGGTTGTACTGTCTTTTCCTCAAATACTTTTTTTTTAAATGTCTGTGTATATGTCCCAGATATTGTGTTGTGATTGTGTGTCATGTCTCCTCTGTTCAGCTGATGCCAGCTGTACTTCGGGCATTGAAGGGTCGGGCAGCCCGGATTTGTCTGACCCAGGAGCTCAATCAGCATGTCCTGCAGAACCGAGCTGTGCTGGATGACCAGCAGTTTGACTACATAGTCCGCATGTTGAACTGCACCTTACAGGTAAGCCTCGAAAGTGGTGGAACAGGGGAGCTGAATATTATAACAGTGCTGAAAATCAAGGGTTGTCCTTCATTTTGACAGATTCGATAATAGTTCACATGCTACATTGTCAATAACTAAATGTAAACCACTTGTAGCAGAGCCCTTAGTCCTGAACTGGAGCTGGTAATTCAAGTGTGGCAAGCAAGAGCCGTTTTAGCCTTTAGGAAAAAATAAAAATAGTCATGAGAAGTTGTTTCTCCAACGTAATGACAACCGCCTCTGCAACAGTCTCCTTTGGTATTCTTGATTATGTTCCAGCATGGGTCCGTTGTAAGTTTGTGAGAGAGAGAGAGGGTGAGAGTAGGGCAAAGAGGGGGTTCAGTGCATCAATGCATCAAAGAAGAAACAGCACAAAACACTATGTTATAGATCTTTTATGTCATTGAGAGAAGTGTAACAGAAATTGGGTTCATTATGAAACTGTGCAGACAAATTAGAACATGGCGCGCTGCCACAGTCTAGGTCATTAATGGAAAACACTGGGTCTCATTATGCTGCCTGTGCATTACAAATTTCACTTTGTATTTTCCTACAAAGACGGAGAGCTTAGATGCATTTAGCCAATTTATCTGGTTACTGTTTGATCATTGGTGTGATAACTCACAGGCTTTTTGATGCACCCGCAACAACTTGTTTCTTTCTTTTAATCGTAAAAATTACTTTTGTAAAATTCCAGCTGATATGAAATGATGCTAGAGGACAATTTAGCAGGTTGAACAAATATGCATCATGGTCTGTTCACATTACTTCTGTATAAAGTTAAATAATGGACAGAACATTAAGCACATGAAATGCAATGGATAGTTTAGATAATGAAATAATATATTTAAAATACTGTCCTGTTTTATGGCCCTCATCATGTGAGAGGTGCCTGCGGCCTGTTGTGATGTGCTGCTATTCTTTGTCTGTGCAGGACTGTTCACACATGGACGAACATGGCATCGCAGCTGCCCTGCTCCCATTGGTCACAGCCTTCTGCAGAGTAAGTTCATAACTAGCATCAACCAAAAAAGTAATCTCAGATCCACTAATTCAACTGTAATAGCCCAAAACCTCACATAGTCAGAACCTGTCCACATGGACTTTACAATTCAGTGAGTGAGAAGAGCTTTGGGTTAAATTGAGGTTGCTGGGATCGCCTTCATAATATTTCTCCTTTTAACAGAAACTCGGCGCAGGCATCACTCAGTTTGCCTACAGCTGTGTACAGGAGCACATGGTGTGGACCACCATGCAGTTCTGGGAGGCCATGTTCTACAGTGACGTCCAGAGCCACATCAGGGCTCTGTACCTGGAATCAGAGGATGGAGAGCAGCATAAGTCCCTGGTGAGTACTTACATGTCTATCTGATATCAAACTGCAGTGACCATAGAAAGGTGTTAATCCTGCTCATTATTTCAGTAAAATAAATGTTAGTCATTCATTTTTAGAAGACTCTTCTCACCACAGCTAATAGACGTGCAGCTTGTTCATGTCCGCTGTCTTCAGATGATTAGTCATTAATAGAACCTCCTTTTGTTTTGTTTTCAGGAGCAGCAGGACGGCTCGGGTAATGGCAGGGAAATCAGCGCCCTGGACCTGGCGTCGGAGCAGAACAGGCTGTGGCCAACACTTAGCAAGGAGATGCAGACGGAGCGAGTACAGAAGGAGGAGAGCACCGTGTTCAGCCAGGCCATCCACTACGCCAACAGGATGAGCTACCTGCTCCTGCCGCTGGACACCAGCAAGAACCGACTGCTGAGGAACACAGGCTTCGCAGACGTGGAGAGCGTCAGCAACAGCTACGTCACAAACAGGTATGGCGACTGTCGGCGTTCACCTGGGGGTCAGACTCACATTATGTAGGTGCAACAGTAATAAAACAATCATTGCAAAATGACAAATAGTGTAATAATAACTACACTAAAGTGTAACTTCTCTCCTAGCTCAGAGCCTCACTATTTACCCCACGTGTGTGTGAATTTGTTAGTTAATGTGATATTAAAACCAGCACTAATGTATCATCAAAAAAACTTTTAATTTAGTTTACAATTCAAACAGATTTAAGTGTAAAGTATCCCTTAAACTTATATTATTGATGCAATCATATTTGAACTGTCATTGTTCTAATAATAATTGATGGGCATTCGCCTGCTATACATTACTATCTCTGTCACTCTCTCTGTAACAGTTCACTGTGGCTTCCTCTTGTTCTCTGACATATTTCAAACTGATCCATTGTCAAGACATGACCTGAAAATTGCAGCAATATTTTTAATGCTAAGCTTATGTTGCCACAAACACTCAGTTCTTTATATTTCTGATTTGTTGATAATTACTCAACAGATGGTTATTTAATAGAAAATCTTTGTGATGACTTATTTAAGCTCTACTTGTGGCACCAGTGGGTGCTGATTTCATATGAAATGTTTTACAATTCATTAGCAAGGATTTAAATCCCAGCCACTGCCTTGTTTTCCCTTTCTAAAGCTGGTTGTTTTGTATTGTAGTATTGCGGGCAGCATGGCGGAGAGCTACGACACAGAGAGCGGCTTCGAAGACGCCGAGAGCTCAGACGTGGCCAACTCTGTGGTGCGCTTCATCAACCGCTTTGTCGACAAAGTGTGCAATGAGAGCGGCGTCACCAACGAGCACCTTAAGGCCCTCCACACCATGATACCAGGTACGGAAGCACCATGACATGCCACACTCTGGGATCTGGCTTCCTAGCATAGAGAGCATCACACAAAACTATCATCTGGATTCTAACATCTTCATCGTTCTGTCTTTGTCCCTGCAGATATTGTTCAGATGCACATTGAGACGTTGGACGCAGTCCACAGGGAGAGTAAGAGACTGCCTCCGATCCAAAAGGTAACCAATTCCTATTTTTACATGCCACTGGAGAAAGGCCACGCAGAACCCCAGCCTGCCCCGCCCACTCCCCTCTCCACCAATCCTTACAGCTCAGGCTCACAGTGCCACAGCAGGTACGTCTGTCTACCAGAGACAGAACCGTATGACTCACGGCACGCCTCACCAGTGCATGCGGGGTGATTGCTCCCCCTTGTTGTGCTGTTTGGTCTTTGAGCCTCAGTTGAGCTAAGCCTGGCTGCTGTAGCTCCCAGAGGTGCTGCAGACCTGGAGTGCCTTCAGTCTGAAGGGTGTGGTGTTCTCCAGAGGGGCTCGACTCCTCATGTTTTGTCATTTCACTAAAGACCTGTGACTGAACATGTAACCGCTCATCTTATTTCGTTGTGCCATTGTTAAGCAAAGTCAGCTCTGTTTGAAAATAAGAGTCCTTTCAATTCAGCTCTTGTCAAAAGAAATCTAGTTAAAGTTTTATAAGAAACAGACCGCATGAATAAAAACATCATCTGTCAATTCTTTGTTTGTGACATCATCTGTTCCAAGATCTCACCAGTCCAACTTGGCTGATGTTCTTATTATGCAACAGCGATACAGTCATTTCATCAGTTTTTCAATACGTAACTTCCCAAACACTGCTGGTAGTGGATTTTGAGTGCAGTGCTCATTCAAATATCTTAAGAAGATATTTGATTATATCAAATGTTACTAGAGTTCCTGCAGGATGTCACATTTACTCATGTTTCAGTTGAAAGTATGACAGTTTGAGTTACCACAGTTTCTATTGGCAACATGCCATTCCTTATATTATGTAGATAAATGATGGTGAAATATAATGCTAAAATCATGCAGGAAATTTTACACCAGTGCCAAAGCAGATTTTTCCACATTGACGTCTGTCTTCTTCCTGCTGTGACATCGTTAATAAGACTCCCTGTCGTCCTCTCTTTTGTGTTTTGTCTGTTCAGCCCAAGCTGCTGAGGCCGATTCTGTTGCCGGGTGAGGAGCTGGTGATGGAGGGAATGCGGGTCCACCTGATTCCCGACGGCCGCGAGGAGGCCACAGGGATGATGGGAGGTCCACCTCTGCTTCCTGCCGAGGGTGCCATCTTCCTCACCACCTACCGGCTCATCTTCAAGGGCACGCCTACAGACCCACTGGGTGAGACCTCTCACAGACACATCACACCGATAGATATGGGTCAGATCTACGAGTCCTCTAAACCCAGCTCTTTTTCTGCGTCTTCTCCCTGCAGTGGGTGAACAAGTGATCACTCGCTCGTTCCCCATCGCCTCTCTGACCAAGGAGAAGAGGATCTCAGTCACTATACCCATGGACCAGTTTGTCCAGGAGGGGCTGCAGCTACGCTCCTGCACCTTCCAGGTACTCATAAACAACAAGACCTGTTTATTTTGTATTCTCTGTGCATGCTTCTCTCTTCCCTGACTCCACTGTTCTCTGTGTACGACTGTAGCTAATGAAGATTGCGTTTGATGAAGAGGTTGCGTCAGACCTGGCGGAGGTTTTCAGGAAGCACATGCACAAGCTGCGGTATCCTCAGCACGTCCAGGGCACGTTTGCCTTCACTGTGGGTCAGAGTGGGAAAATGGTGGTGGAGCACAAGACCAAGGACAAGAACCAGTCGCTCAAGTAAGGAACCTGTGTAGAATGAATGAAGGCAGAAATTTGTTTGTGAAACTTGTTTTATTCAGGAGAAACTAAGGATGTTAGAACATTTAGTTTAGCTCCACAGAATTGTCAGCAGACAGAGCAGTAACAGACTGTTACATTATGCCGTACCTCTGACTCCATCACCTCCTGCAGGTCGGGCACAGAGCAGTCACTTCCTGTAGGGTTGCTTAGGTGATCCTTCACATCTGTAACATCAGTTTGAGTTACAGCTGGCTCCAGCTGGCAACCTCATATTTCCCTGTGAACCAAAGTCACTAATTAGCACCTCTCGCTCAAGAATTTGCCCCTTCATATTTCTCTAGGCCAAAGGTCATATGAGGTTACAGTATATTGTATGACCGAGGTGCTACAGCATTTCCCATCATGTATGTGTGGAGCTCTTTGAGACTTGATGGCACCAAATACCATCAATCACGTCTGAAAATATGAGGCTCTGAACTGGTACAGTTATGTTCCTGGAATATGGGCTATACAAATACAATTTGATTGATTGATATGTTTATTTGTGCACGCATCTGATTATGTAATGAGAGGAGCACTCAAGAACACTCAAATCAGCCTATTGTCAGCTGGACTTTCAGACGGCTTCAAATTTGAAAGACCCAGCAGGAAGTGGATGTGAGGCAACTTCCATTGAAACATGTTGTAAAAAACAATTAACTTCTCTTCCTCACTCTTTGTTTATTTCAGGACACTTTCCAAGAACCTGGTGAAAAGTGCCAAAAGGACCATAGGTCGGCAGTATGTGACCAGGAAGAAGTATTCTCCGCCCACCTGGGAGAACAGGAGCAGCTTCCAGTCAGAGCTGGATGAAGATGAAATCTCAGGTAAGCACAGTGTTTTCTATACTACAATGTTCAAAGCTATAGTGGATAGCTATACACACTACACACTACAAACAAATGATATTACAACTGCTTCCAGTGCACCCACTTTATATCACGCTCTATAAGTCAGAAAATGATCTGTTCTCTGTGACACATCAGTGAATTTACAAGAAACATACAGACATCTGGCAGAATATGTTTGAGAGTATGTTTTTTTATTTATTTATATTTCGTGATTTTGAAATGAGGGACATCCAGTGAGCTTTCCTGTGTGTCTCCACAGTCTCAGAGGATTTGGAACCGCAGAGCTCGCTCACCCTCTCCTCGACCATCCGCTCGTCCGACAGACAGACCATGAGCAACGTGGTGGAGCGAGCGTGTTGTCGCGACTACCAGCGCCTGGGTCTGGGAACGCTCAGCAACAGCCTGACACGTTCCAAGAACGAGCCCTTCAGGATTTCGACTGTTAACCGCATGTACACCGTCTGCAGGAGGTGAGAGAGTGCGCCATAGACGATGAAGGAGCAAGAGATTGTTAAAGTATATTTCACAGCATCTCCTTAGTGTTTAACACACAATACGTGTGTGTGTGTATCACAGCTACCCCGGCCTGCTGATAGTGCCTCAGAGTATCCCGGACACGACCATCCAGAGAATCTGCCGCTGCTATCGTCAGAACCGCTTCCCAGTGGTTTGCTGGAGGAATTCAAGAACCAAGGCCGTCCTGCTGCGCTCCGCAGGCCTCCACGCTAAGGGTGTGGCGGGCTTCTTCAAGTCCCCCAACACCCCCAGTACAGGTGAACAACAAAAAACTATTTAGGCATCTAGCTGATGCATGTAACCTATTATGTCCAGAACATGATGCTGACATGTTCCCTTATTTCTGAAGTTTTCAGTGTCCACGCATTTCCTCACTTGCAAAGTTCAGGAGTTCAGTGGTTATAAAGTGACACAAATGTCAAAAATGCACAGGATAAAGACACATGGCATGTACATGGCCTTGTCAAAAAAGTCTCTTTGCAGCTTATATGCCACTAAAATAGTATGTTCTTCATGTGTGTCGTCTCTCTGCAGCTCCCTCCCAGGTAGAGTCCACCAGTCTGGAGCAGGAGAAATACCTGCAGGCCATCATCAGCTCCATGCCTTCATACAGTGAGAACAGCGGCAGGAACACACTCAGCGGATTCACCTCCACACATATGAGCACATCAGGTGGGTGGATTGTCACACGGTTCACTTAGTGTCATCACCAGTATCCTGTAGTGTCTTAAACTGAAGTAACAGAGCTGGTGTGTTGTTTTCTGATGTAAACACAGACTCCTCAGATAAGCTGCGGCCGCCTAAGATCGGCGCTCTGATGAAACAGGTGATGGGAACCAAGGAGGATGTTCCTGGAACCTTCAGCAGAGGAGGTGAGACCCTCTTTTGTGCTTGTTGCCATCAGTCAGTTTGTCATGGTTCTAATTTCAAAATGAGTTGCGTGAATTATGTTTAAATCTGAAACCTGTCACTGAAACTGAGACTGGTCCAGGAGGATGATGAATGAGGCAGTCCATCCATCCATGAGTGTGAGCGTGTGTGTATGTGAAAAACCATCCTCCATTGTGTGGCTTTGTTGGTTAATGGGCCATCTCTGTCATTTGACCTCAGCTCTGGGTCAAAGGGCGAAAGTCATCTCCCTCTCTCAGCCCAAAGTGTCTGGCAAGGCCAGGAACCCTGCTAGAGGTATAGTAGGCTACCCCCCACTCCTTTCTAACCAATCAGATCTCTTTAACAGTAGCGTCAGTGTGTCTGCCATCATCCCCGGTAGTGTGCTGTCTTCTGCAGACTAATGGACTGTTGTGCCTGCTCTTGTTTGCCACAGAGCTGCTGTGTGTGGGTGTGTGTGTGCATGCAGCTCCTGGTGCTGCAGCAGCTCTATTGTCTGACGTTTGTCGTTTCCTGTTTGATTCTATTTCTCTGTTGAGTGTTAACAACAATCTGAGTGTCATCATAATGCAGCAGCTTGGTGTAGCAGACTGGACTGGGTAGCCGTCAATCACTTCTGCCTGTGTTTAGCAGCATGGCTGGTTAAGGCTTCGGATGTTCTACACATCTGTGTGTTTTAAAGGATAATTCCACCACTGAGGTCTAATAACATGGAATGATTCTTTCAAGCCCGTTTAACATGGTTATGACTTCTACACAAGGTTTGCTGATCAGTCATTTTCTGACCTTAGATTGAAAAGAACTTGAAGTAACTGTGTGTGAATTGCAGGTAAATGGGGCAGTATCCGAGGCAGCGGGCGTCTAAGTGCCTATAACCCAGACGTGGGGACGCGTCTGGCTGGGAAAGAGTCTCTGCAGGCCAATGGAGGCCCAAGCGAAGCGTTGTTCCTCCGCCAGCAGAAGGCCTACCTCTACATCATCGGAGACAAGGCCCAGCTCAAGGTGATGAAGGACACAGTAGTAGAACGGAGTGTGTTCCTTCTAGTGCAGAGTTTGTAAACCCTCACATGTAAAGGGCCTAAAGAATTGAACACTTTGGATTAACTGACTGCTGTCTTGCTCAGGGAGGGAAGCAGGACTCATTCCAGCAGTGGGAGGTGGTTCCCATCGAGGTGTGTGACGTGCGGCAGGTGAAGAACAGCTTTAAGAAGTTGATGAAGGCCTGCGTGCCGAGCTCCCTGACCTCTGACCCCAACATGAGCTTCCTGCGGTGCCTTGAGGAGTCCGAGTGGATGGCTCTGGTCAGTGCTCAATGGTTTTCATCCATCATTTTGTGTTTGTGTGTGTGTGTGTTCAGGATGGGGAAATGGCTTATTGTGTGACCCTGTAGGTTATGTGTTCTGACAGTGTGTGTCTTTGTGTGTCCAGTTACACAGGGTGCTGCAGGTGTCCGTCCTCGTGGTGGAACTCCTGGATTCGGGCTCATCGGTCATGGTCAGCCTGGAGGACGGCTGGGACGTAACCACACAGGTTTGACCGACACCATGAAACGTTTCTGCTGAGAACTGTTCTCCGAGTGGAGCTTAGTGTGACGTGCTGTCTGTCTGCAGGTGGTGTCCCTGGTGCAGCTGCTGTCCGATCCCTACTACAGAACCTTTGACGGCTTCCGGCTGCTGGTGGAGAAGGAGTGGCTCTCGTTCGGCCACAAGTTCAGCCAGCGTGGAGCTCAGACGCTGAGCAGCCAGAGCAGCGGCTTCACTCCCGTGTTCCTGCAGTTCCTGGACTGCGTGCACCAGGTGGGTCCACGGAGATGCACGTTTATTATTCAACCTGCAGTGTTGTGATACAAGTGAAGATCAGAATCAGGTTGAAAATAACAGTTTATTTAAATTCAGGAATTTCTAGAAATGTCAGATGCTTTAATTTGCCGAGAAATTTGTGCTCAACAAGAATCCTGCACAGTGACAAGAGACACTTTGTCCAGAGCCAAATGTAAAAGGAATTCAGTTCTCCTCCCTCTTGCTATATGTAGAGATGAATATAATCATTTATAACGTTGTCTGTGTGTTTACCTGTAAGTCTGACTTTATTTCCTGTTTTGCTGAGGTGTGACGTAGATTCTGTCGTTTTTATCACACGCAGGATGTGTTGTTTCAGGGATCTGACTATTCTCAAACTGTTCCTTCTGTTCCTACAGATGGATCTGTCCTAGTGGTTTCCTCAGTCTATTTCCTCTGTGCTTTATGACAATAGCACCTTTCTGAGCAGAAAGTACACACTAATAACAACTTGACATCTGCACTTAACATGTGTTCTATGAATATGTTTATTTTAGTTCACATACAAACTTTCAAGTACTAAAGCTGGCATTTAGTAGAACAAATCGTAAACTATAATGGCACCCAGTAGAGCTGATACCTCTGCCAAAGCCAAACAGTCCCCTTGAGAAACCACATTTAAATTCCCTAGAACTCGAAACTAAAATCTGTAATCAAGATGCATGAATTATTCTTTGACACTGCAAAATTAAAACGTTAAAGAAGGTAGGAAAAAAACGTATTCTCTTCCGCATAATTTAATGGAAATCGGTTGATTCGTTTATGCGTTATCCTGCAAAAGGACAGACTGACAAACAAAATGAAAACAAAACCTCCTTGGCGAAGTTAATAATTAATGTGCAGTAGATGAACTGATTCAGGGTTAATCCAACAAACCTGAAGATAAAAGTGAACTGTTTTAAAATGTAATCCTGAGTGATTCTCTGCCCCTCCCCCCTCAGATCCACCTCCAGTTCCCCATGGAGTTTGAGTTCAGTCAGTACTACCTGAAGTTCTTGGCCTACCACTACGTGTCCAACCGCTTCCGCACCTTCCTGCTCGACTCAGACTACGAGCGCATCGAGCTGGGTAACCACATTACTGAGCCTAAGGGCTGTCGACCTGAAAAGCTGCTGTTCTGCATAAAAGAGTCTTAGAAACAGTTTGAGTTGCCGTGTGTGTGTGTGTGTTTGCGCAGGAGTCCTTTATGAGGAGAAGGGTGGAGAGAGGAGAAGCCCTCAGGTGTGTAAATCTGTGTGGGACTACATCGACAGACTCAACAAGAAAACACCCGTCTTCTTCAACTACATGTTCTGTCCTGAGGACGACGAGGTGAGTCCCTGCAAAGACACACAGCAGCTGAGAGACAGAGACACTTTCTCATGTCTCGAATGAAGGCAACAGTCTGCAGCAGTTGAAAGAACAGACATTCTGAATGATCACTGAAGCATTAAAGCAACAAAGCAGACTCACAGTAACTGTTCGCTGCAGGTTCTGCGGCCGTACACCTTCATCTCCAACCTGAAGGTGTGGGACTTCTACATGGAGGAGACCCTGTCGGAGGGGCCGTCCTACGACTGGGAGGCGAGGATCCGGCAGGAGCGCGTGGCAGAGGAGACGCCGGAGAAGCCCGACACCAGCGGGCCCAAGTCGCAGCGGCACATCGTGTGGCCGTGTTACGACGGCCTGAGCAAGGTGGTGCCCGACGCCATCACCAAGCTGCTGCAGGACATGCAGAGTCTGGAGGCGGAGCTCGGTCAAACGTCAGATAAGTGGAAGGACACGTGGGATAAAATCAAGACCACACAGAGGGCGGAGACCAAACTGGAGAGCAAGGTAACACTGGCTCCATTTTACTCAGCTAAACATTTTTTTTGTGTTGTTACGGAACCACAGTTAATACAAAGTTAATACAGCCTGTTGGAAAAATCTCCTCACTAATCAGAAGGTAGGCGGTGAATGTAAAACTGAAGTCTTGGATTTCAGAGTTGACAAGATGTCACTTAATGACAAATGTTGTAGTGTGTCAGTATTTCAAATTTACCTCCGAAGACTTTAGCTGTCGCTACATGATAATTCATCAGTATCGAGCATGAGAGACTGACAGATTTATCAGGTGACTAATATAATTGTGCGATATGAGCCATTCACTGACATCTCTTATCGTTGTTTGTGTTTGCTGATTTGAAAACTTTTATTTTACGGGATAAGCAACGCAATGAAGATGCACATTGTAATAGTTTTTTACGTTCATTTTCGGCTGCGGTTGTGTTTTTCTTTTTTATTAATAGTTAAGTTTATGTTTAAACCTTAAAATATGAAGCCTCAATTCAATTTCTTTGTTGTGAGGTTTTGATAATGAGATCTTGAAATCAAACAAACATACATTTTTCTAAGTGCGTTATATTGAAGTATATATTGAATACAGTTACTTTCACTATTTTACAGGGATGTTACAATAAATGTCAAATCATTGATATTGTTTCTGCTATTATAATTTTTATTAATCTAATTAAAAGTAAAATATACACAGCTGGCCAACTCAGCGGCAGTTCATGATTTTCAGTTGTCGCTTCTTTAAACTCTGTGTAGCTTAGTTCAGTCTGATAAACACTAAGTAAAGCAGCTCTGCTCCAGTCAGACTCTACAGATCTGTTTTCAGTATCTGTGGATCAAGGACAAAACCAAAGTGAAATGACCTGTTAACAGATATATTACTGTTTAGTACCTAACTCTGAACTGTCATTCAGTGAACACTGAAATATTCAGGATGTTCCCTAAAATCAAGTGGCTGCTGCTTTACAGGTTAATCTGAATGAAAAGATGAAGATAATTAGCAGTTCATGTTATGTACTGACATCTTGTGGTGATGAGGTAGAATGCAGCTAAGGTCTGAAATGGTAAATGGACTCTAGTTCTACACATACATTCATACACTGCTTACTATGTGCAGCAATAATTTCAGTTTACTTGCCCAAGGACACTTTGGAATGCAGAGGGGATCGAACCACTGACCTTCTGGTGAGCGGATAACACACTCTACCTCCTGAGCCACAGCTGCCTCAGAATATCCCCATACTGTAGTTTTATTCAACAGCTGTGCCTCAGGAATTGGAGGGGGTGGTCCACTTATAAAAACGTTGGTGGTCCGATCCCCCTCTCCTCCATTCCCATGCCCATGGGGGCAAGACACTGAACAATAAATTGCTCCTTTAAAGAGATTTGAGTTGTCATCAAGACTAGAAAAGTTCTATATTAACACAAGCATTTAGTGACTGTTTTTAAATTGAAGTCATTGGTTTGTTTTTATTCACTTTCTCTAGTAAGTGAGCTGAAGTTTGCTCAGACAGGTTGAATGAACAGCGAACGTTGTGGCTGCTTCTGCTATCCAACAAGAGACCAGGTTCTCTTCGGTGAGGCTCTGAAAACTCCCGACTCACCCTCCTGTCCTCCCTCCTCTCCGCAGCCGTCGTTCTCCAGCTCCCTGCTCATGTCGTCCAACCTGAGCCACCAGCGGCGTTCTCAGGGCGTCTACCTGCAGGAGAGCGCGGGCTCTTCCATCAACCTGGCCATGGACTGCGAGGCCAGCGCCACCTCCACGCCTGTCGCCGGTCGGCCGAGCACCAGCACCCTCTACAGCCAGTTCCAGAGCACGGAGAGCGAGAACAGGTCTGTAGCCACCACCACTGACACGGAGTGAGATTTGTAGAGATGTCGAGTACATTCGTAAAAATGTCCAATGTCTTTTTATTCCCTCCCCTTTTCCCATCAGGAGTTATGAAGGCATTTTGTTCAAGAAAGGGGCATTATTGAAACCATGGAAACCACGGTGGTTCGTCCTGGACAAGACTAAACATCAGGTGAGAGGACTTGAAAATACATACATGAGAAAAGTTTGGAGCTTTGATTTGTCTGCACCTCTGTGTCTAACAACGCGTCTCTGTCCTCAGCTGAGATACTACGAGAGCAGGCAGGACAAGGAGTGCAAAGGCGTGATCGAGCTGGCGGAGGTGGAGTCTGTCATTCCCGGGACCCCCACCATGGGGGCGCCGAAAAACATCGACGAGAAGGCCTTCTTCGATGTGAGTCACCTTCACTGTTCACCTCATGTCAGAAGAATGAGTAGAGGAAAAAAAAAAACAACTTCTCCTTCATGTTTGGGAGGGTGAGGGGTATTAAGCTGCAACGTGAAACTTCACCACTAGATGTCACTAAATTCTACACACTGAACCTTTAAAGGGAGAGAAAGAAAGATCCTGGATGTACCCCTTGACACCAAAACATCCCTGACCCAAGTTTTGTGGAAATCTCTTAAATAGTTTTTTTGCGTGATCTTGCTCACAAACACATGAACAGGGGGGGGGAAATGTAAACTGATTGACGGAGATAATGTTTTCATTATTTTTGTTTGTTCTTGTTTTTCAGATCAAGACGACCAAACGAGTGTATAACTTCTGTGCCCAGGACAGCCTGAACGCACAGCTGTGGATGGACAGTGTTCAGAGTTGCTTGTCGGACGCCTAGAGCAGAGGCTGGACTCTTAAACCGAGCGACGCACCCGGGGAACGAATGAGCAGCGCTGCGGCGCCCGGCGGACGATCCCAGTGAAACAGGGGAGGGGGGGGGGGAAGGGGCCTTTCACCACTTAAGCTCTGTTCTGTTCGCTGGTGTTGAACTAATAACCTCGCGTCACAACGTTTCAGTGTTTTTGTTATAAAAAAAAAAATATAAGAAAAATGAAAAAAAACAAACATAAAACAACCCAGAAGAACCACTTGCTGTCGTCTCACCGAGCAGCTGCAGCCTCGCACCCCCCCGACCGTCTGACCACTATGTGCGCTGGATGTCTCTGTGCACAAAAAACACATATTCAAGCACGTTGTTGCATTTTCCGTGAGGCGGCCCCGCAGCTTGGAGCAGCATGATGATGTTTCCAGACCCTCCACCTTTAAACCACCACCTCTCCCTCCTACTAACCCTGCGCACCCTTTAAAAACACTCCGGGGGGGGGAATGACGGAGCAGCAGCAGCAGCAGCGGCGGCGGCGGTGGTGGTCGCCCATCACACGACCGGTGAGACCGCTCAGGAGAAGTGTGGAAGATTGACTGACGGGTTGACGGACCAAAAAGAACCCAGAGGAACAAACGCTCTTTTCTTCCGGTCCTCAGAGGCCTGTGCTCTCTCTCTCTCTCTCTCGGCCTCGCACTGCCTGATGTAGCCGATGTATTTACAAGTCCTAGAGAAGTGGACTGTGTCGACGCAGCTGCACAGGGTGGGGGGGGTGGGGGGGGAAAAGGAGGACACCTCAACGGATCATGAAGGATTTTCCTTTTTTTTTCTTTTCTTAATTTTTTCTTTTCTAAAATCCCAAATTTGTACCGGAGCGACGTGGATGCTCGTCCTCGGCACACGCCGGTGACGTTATACTGTGAAAGCCATGAATCAGTCGGAGAGAACAAAACCAGTGGAGCCAGCGGGAGATTAGAATCAGTCAGGTATCGGGTCGGTGAACTTTTCACTCAGAGTGTTTACAAAATCAACTTCCCATCACTCAGCTCTGCTCTTCACTCGTTTTCCCTTTTTTCTTCTTTTCGTCGATCACTAACAACATTCAGATTTTTAAGGGATGCAGAAGGAAACATTTATTTTGAAGTGATGTCTTTAAATGTGAGCGGGATCTGGAAGGAACTTAAGAACAGAGTGATATTATGGGATGCTCCACAGAGTTATGACAGATTTTGAAGATGGACACTGACTGTCCTTTTCTGAGAGGATGTTTGTTACAGGGAAATGGTGGAATTTTTTAAACCCGAGTCTTATTCTCATTATTTTGAAATGCTAAATGCTAACAGTTTGCAGATGTTTGAAAACGTCACAGCAAACAACAAAGTATTTTATAGTGACATTAAATACATTTTTATTAAAAAGCAGAAATCATTTCAAACACTGTCAAAACTTATTAGCCTGAGATTAGCAACTATAGCTAACTGCTTAGCTTTAATAGCCGGGACACACACCTGGCTTAATAAGCACTAGCTGTTTGGTTAGCTTGGTTAGCATGCTACCTGTTTATCTGGAGCAAGATTGTACTTCAACTAAAATTAATAAATATTACAAAAATTGTTCCTAAAGGATTTAATTGTTTTCTTGAATTTACTTAAAAGCAAATAAACCTTTTTTGCTAATTTAGCATGTACACACCCAATCAGTCATTTTAATATTAATGTTTGAATGAACAAGTAGCGAGTTTAGTCAGTCAGCGACCAAGGTAAATCCAGGAGGCTAACTTCAGTGTTTGCTTTTCTTTTGGAGACGAGCGTTTGAAATGATTTCTGTGAAATTCACATGGGGAAACTTTGGGAGACGTGCACAGTTTGTTCTGGATTCATCAGTCGGTCTAAATTTCCACTGTGTGAGGTGGTGAGTGCAAAGTTGAGCACACGAGTATGAGAAGAAGACCGAGGAGGAAAAATCCCCTCATTTCCCTTTAATGATGTTGAGAAGTGGAGAGTCGGGCTCCATCCCTGTCTGTGTGGCAAACATGGGTGTGACTCGGTTACATCATCGGTTCACCCGCGTGGACGCCAGGGTTTCACGTTAGCGCCTCCTACCTTCAGTGCTGGGACTTGTACATAGACGAGTTTACATCAGTTAGTATGTAGAGAAATTGAACGTTTAGCTGGAAGCTTCTGACATCAAGTCACTTATTTTCTATTTTTTACTTTGTCAGCCTGCCCCCCCTCCCCACCCCCTTACACCTTTATTCACCCTCCTCCTCCCACACACACACACACACACACCACTCACACCCACCGTTGTTAACACAAACCCTGCTCAGTAAAATATGGTTCTACTGCTGTCTTGTTGAACATAAAAATTGAAATTGTAGATTTTTTTTTTGTGTGTCTAATAACTCCTTTGTATATACTACTCCAGATTTGTATGTAACGTTTATGGTAGTAATTTATTTAACTTGTCTCGTCAGTAAGAAAGTTCCTGAAGCACCACTTTATTTTTAAATTAGGAATTCAATGTGCCATTTGTTTATTTCTGTATTAATGTGACTAATGTTTTTTTTTTTTTAGATAATGTACAAGTAAATCCTCATTGTATTATTTTTTTTTAAACACGGTTGTCCTTACTCAATACCAAGCGTCAGTGCAGGAGTGGAGATGGTGTGTGAGAGACAGTCTCTGGGGTGGTTTTTTTAAAGGCTGGTTGGATTTGACTGTGTTGCTCTCTCACAGCGATGGGAACTCTGGATGTGGATGACAGTCTGATACATCTGAACGGACTCACGTCTGACCCCTGCTGGACTCTGCAAAGTATAACACTGTTGAACAGGTCCGGCTGCTGAAATGATCTGTATGTCAGGTTGAAGTCAGAAACTATTCAAGATGTGAATCAAAGACTCCAAAAGTACAGATTTATTGATTAAATTTTGGAAGTTTCTGTCAATATGATCATTAAAAAGGTAGAAACATGTTTCACTGTCACCTGTGACCCCAACTAAAGCTGCAGCTAACATTTACTTTCTCAATCAAATGTCAGGATACCACCCAACCAACAGTCCACCATGTGCTCAAGTTTAACAAACTGTAACGGGATTATTTCTTGTCCTTTTTTGCTTGAAAATGACTCAAACGGTTTTAATCGCTAAGTTAAATGATCACGTTAAGTGAAGTTTCCCAAAAATGCTGCTAAACCTCCTCCTGTGAACAATTTATACATTTCATTTGCGTGTTTGTCAGGAATCTGACAGTAGTTTCACCGTGTTCTAACTCTTTACTGAATTTCTAATGTAAGCCAGTTTCATTTCTGAGAGAAATGGTTCATGTTCCAGTCACTATTTCCTAATCATACCCGTCCCATCTATTTTATTCATGAGCATGATGTTAAAAACCACATCTTTAGCTGAAGGATCTGTGTGGACTTCACATTCAGAGATGGACTCTTGACAGTCAGATGCAGCTTCATCTGATCATTAAACGATTTTGCAGATGTACCAGAGCAGCAGCCAGAACCAGTATGTGTGAAGACGTCACGTTCTGACTGTCGTCTACATCCAGTCTGACCCAGCTCATCGTGTTCACTCTCGTTTACTCATCTCTCCATGGTAACAAGTCAACAGCTAAATTAACCACAGCAATATGACATAATCCTTTTTATTTATTTTGGTTCTTTTTTTTTATTAGAAATGACATTCTGAGCCGGGTTAAGTTGTCAATCATGTCAATATAGTTTTTAGGATCCAAATAAAAACCGTGGGTTTAAATGTCCAACTGTGTTTTGTTTATGTTGATCAGTTTTGTATTTTTAGTTTTCTAATCTAGATGCTGTTTTGTCTGAAAATCTAAGAAAAGAAATACAGAAGAATGGTTTAATGTGTGTCTCAAGCTGCAGGATTCACACATTCATCAGCTGTTTGTGTACACTGTGTCATTACTTCCAATGTGTGTATCCTGCAAATTATGACTGCTCTTAATTAGGATTGTGTTATTCAGATCTATTTTATTCGGCTGTAAAACTAGATTTTCCGCCCTGTGGTTGTTTGTTTCTGCAAACCAGAACAGTTTCAGACTGCGTACATTTAGTCATGAGGTCACGTGACCTCTGACCACTGAAATCACAGCAGATAATCCGTGAGCTGAAGTTGTTTGTTGAAAAATGTAAATACGTTAAAGCAGTGCTGAAGACGACGTGTTTGAGGTAAGAGATTTAAGAGATAACTGACTATGACCTCCAAATTCGAATCACCATCTTTGATTGCAAGTTGAATGTTTGTACCAAATCTGAAGAAATTCCCTCAAGCCGTTCCTGAGATGCTGCAAAAACCTTGTTTCGTTAGGGCCACGGTGACCTTTGACCATCATATTCTAATCTTCATCTGTGATGTGAACGATGTACCCGATCTGAAGAAATTCCCTCGAGCTGACGTGTTCACTAGAATGAAATGGACTCTCACAGACATACAAACAATGGCAGCTTGAACTGGAATTGATACCTTATCAAGTTTTTCTTTTAATTTTGGCTGACATACACTGAAACTACCAGTTGCCTGGAACTTTGGGGATCAATACCACACCTGAGTAAATGTTTGGAAAATGATCAGTGATATAACTTGGTGAGCTTGTAGTTTGAGGGCTGATACATGGTTATTTAGCGCTGCC
Organism: Limanda limanda; assembly: GCF_963576545.1. Taxonomy (NCBI): domain Eukaryota; kingdom Metazoa; phylum Chordata; class Actinopteri; order Pleuronectiformes; family Pleuronectidae; genus Limanda; species Limanda limanda. The sequence goes on from NC_083636.1 coordinate 7,256,978, forward strand.
ACTTAAACCGCCTTTTGCAGCTCGGTGACATCAGTTAGTGTGATGATACCTCTCTGACCTGCCAGCCTCTAGCTGACCTCTGACCTCACATGCTAATGTGCACAATGTCTGTGGAGGGAACAAACAACACCTGATCAACCAGAAGAAGTGACAACCCCACAGTTTAACGTCTCTTCAACGGGCGGCTACATGTTTGCAGAGGCGGAAAGACAACAACCAGACGGGTAACAGCCAAACCTTTGGTATTAATGTGGTCAACCAGACACTTTTAATTTCAATTGGTTTTCTTAACAATGACCGGAGAACCTGATCGCTGTCAAATGATTGAATTAAGTACACCAAAGAGGCCTGGGGCTCCACAGAACCCAGCAGACCCGCCCTCTTTCCAATCCTGCTGCTCAGAGAGAAATAAAATTAAACTTTAAAAAATAAAAGAAACCCATACAGCATCACTCTGATCAGATGCCGCTCTCGCTCTGTGAGTAAGTGCTCGGTGGAGAGAGACAACAAAAAAGAAAAAGGAACAGACAATAGTAATCTCAAGATTGCTTGTAAAATTACTTTTAAATGTAGATAATATTTGTATATAGGTAGATAATGTTTGGTTGATTTAAGGGGGATAGAAATAAGAACTTAAAGGTCAATACAATCAGAAGGTCTTAGCTCACTAGCTAGGTCAACAGAGAACCAGTTAAACATGCAACTACAAAGAAAAGAGCTACAGAAAAAGTAATTTAAAAAATCAGAGATTAAATCCAAATATTTGCTCAAAACTAAACCAAATGGGTCTTCAATGCTAAATCGATTCTTAAAAAAACAAAAACTGATTTCATTATTAAATAAAAATGGCTAATTGACATTATTGCACATGAGCAAAAGACAGTAATACTATTAGAACTCTGTTCATTGACCCGCCCCTCCTCCTCCTCGACGGACCCTCCTGAAGCACTTCAACACATCCAGACACCTGGTGATGTACGACGACGAGACATGGTCCATCATCCGCAACCAACGGGAGGGAGAAAAAAAAAGCTTGACGTGGGGGGGGGGGGCGGCAGGTAAAACAGCCAGCAGAGATGAGGGGAGAACACTTACATTGTGCTATCATGTACAGTAAACGGCTGCATAAGTGCTTTTTCTTAAGCTCGAAGGAGAAAAAAAAAAAGTTTTGAAAAACAGGTATTTATTGTTGAGGCATCGTTAAAAGTTAGCCTGTGCTATTCCGTTCCGGGGTGACCATGTAAAATCCCTAACGATGGGCGTCCAACAGGTAGGAAGAGAGAGAGAGAAATCTTTCAGGACATAAAAAAATAACGGTGACGATGTTACCCCTCGGATTCTGTCGTTTTCAAAGATCGCTGCTACATTTAAACCGCACGTAATCATGTGCAACATCAGAAAAAAGGCTTTGAAGATGATTCCTCTACGCTCCGTTCGGTCTGTTGGGGGGGTTGTTTTTGTTTCTTATTTTTCATACATATAGATTTTTTTTTTTTTTTTTACATGTTCCGCCGCCTCATTATTGGTGTTGATTGGCAGTGTCCAGGTCCAATAACGTGGCAGAGTGATTCAGTAAAAAACACCATAGTTGCAGTGAGGTTATTTAGGGGAGTCACTCTGGAGGAGGCCGACAGTCCGCGGCACCGTCACTGGGGGGGGGGGGGGGGGTTCTGCGTCGGGTGATGATCAGACGGGTCCGTTGACCGACACTTCCTGAGGAGGTGGCGTGTCCTCTCTGTTTGGACGACAGAGGAAACAGTCAAGACTCTAAACAGGGTGAAAGTCTAGGGTACGTGGGTTTATCTGCAGGGAAACTTTCACCTCAGATGAATCTTTAGAGAAATGCTATGATACATTTTTTAGAGCATAGATTTCTATTCCTCTTGTTGAGGGTTAAGGACAGAGGATGTCGCACCTTGTGAAGCCCTATGAAGCTCATTGTGATTTGTCAATATGGGCTATACAAATATAATTTGATTGATTGATATCTATCTTATTACAGGGTTTCTGCAGGTGTCAACTTACATCTAAGACTTGTTGAGACTTCTAAAGTACAACAGATATGAAGGAATATCAGATTCCAAGAATTACTTACAATACATCTGCTCAGTTCTGCATCATTGGGAAAGAACTACAATACACAGAGACATAATGAACTATGGATGCATGCAAATAAATTCTCTCTCAAAAAAAGATGTAGCCCTCAAAATTTCCTAAAGCTCAACGTGATTTCGTCAATGTGACCAATGCTCCAAAAGTGGAAAATCTAACGTCAAGTATTAAAGAAAGCAAAGTAAATAAGTTCACTTAGCATTACAGCCACAGAGCTGCTTTTACACAATTTTCAGAACAGTTATTGAACAAGTGAAGATCAGCAGCAGTTATTTGATATACTTACTTCCTGTCAGTCTGTGTGTTTGCAAGTGACTCGTCAGCAGGCTGCTGCTGCTCTGATGGTTTAGGAGGATCTGACAGAGAGAGTTTCTCCAGAGACACCGGGTTTTCCTCACTGCAACACACACACACACACACATTAAGACTTACTATTTATTTCACACCAGCACACTTTCAGAAAAAAAACTAAAATATCCAGCTTTTAAAACAAATGAATAAACACTGATTTGTTGACAGCCTCATTTTAAAAATAAACTAATATTATCTTTTATTCTTTGTTGACGCATTCTTTACACTCTATTTCCAATCAGGTAAATTGGTCAGTGTTTCCAATCGGATGGAGTTTTATCAGTAGAGCGAAATTATACGATATTTTCCAAATTCCATTAGTACTGTACAAAGTTAGAGGGGGGCTACTTGATAGATCCCCCCCCCCCCCTTGGTAAATAAACTTGGACTTTCCACGCTCCCAGTAAATACTGTGACCCAGTAGTTAACTACATCTTTCAAGTCACAGTTGTTTTACTATTTAACCTTCTGAGACTGTGAATGTGAGTTTGAGCTGGAAGTATCCGCAGAGAAGCTCTCAGGCTGTACTTTACTTAGAAAGTCCCAACTGAATGTATCCAGTAATTTTAAATCCCATTCAGTCTATAATTACCTCAGCGTGGTACAACACACACGCGCACAAACACGTGCACCAGAGTGGACTCAACACAGGAAGCTTTAGGCACTCAGTACCTGACCCTAAGGTTCTCAGCTATAAGATACAAACCTTTTGAGGTCAGCTGTCTGGTTGCCAGGGGCGCCTGCCTTTTCCGAAGTGGTGGTTGCAGCAGCGGCAGCATTTTTGTCATCCTCCTCGCTGTCAGATCCCCCGGAGGAGCTGCTGTCTGAGGCCACGAGAGGAGCCTTCCTCCCTTCTCCCGCTTCCCAAGCAGTAGGATCAACACTACCCTCCGCTGACACACAAACAGCAAACCAGGGAGCAAATGTTAGTTTGTTTTGTTCCATTTAATCTTTAACTGACTGTAACAGAGAAGTACACTGGTGGGATTGAGTGGATCGGCTAAGCTCTGAGAATGCAAACCCACTCACCGCTCTTCTCATGGTTCTGTTTGGCTTCTTTATCTGCATCCGAGTCCACAGGAGAGCTGCACCTTGGATTGGTTTCTTTGCTAGAAGAAACCAGAGGGGAACACCAAATTATGTTACTAGGCTGGAAAAAAAGTGTTCCAACGCAAATTGTTCAGTGTTCATTTGACGCTTTGTCACAAACACCAAGTGAATAATAACCAATAAAGAGGACAGGGCCAAGAGAAGATCTACAAGCAAAGTTCTGAAAGTATGAAATCTTTGACTTAGTTCCAGTCAGTTGGTCTTCCTCATCCAAGTTAGCCCTAGCATTAGCTGTCTTCAACAGTTAGTTCGTTGCACAGTGCTTCAAAGAGTACACAGCGACCATATGGTTTAGATTTGATCTGAACACAACATTAGAGGGAGTTCACATCTTGGTCACCTCCCTGACCAGCGACCTTCCTGACAGGTCAATCAGCTTGGATGGAGAGGGAACTCAGAAAAGTCCTGTTGGTTCCAAAGTTCTGCCATGTCACAATATTTTGGAGTAGATCACTGTACCTGAATATTAAATTGGCTTTGCCAAAAGGTGTTTGCCTCTCTGAACTATGTTCAATCAGTTCAGTTTGCCAAAGGTGGATTGAACCTGAACACAGTTATTGTCACAGCAAAGGGTCTGAGCACATTTGTAAAAACCTTTTTGATAAATTTCTAAAGGAATGTTTTCACTTTTCATTTTGTGATACTGATTGTAAATTAGCAAAATAACAATTGTTTACACTTAAAACTAATTCAACCGCACAACTAAGTGTAGATGAGTCTCAGTACTTTCTTCAGCCAGTGTATTTAGCAGACTTTGTTTTGTATCTAAAACTCTCGTACATATATCGTTTAAAACTACGACCTAATAGACCTTTTAAATATATAATTTGAGCTCAGACTTGCGCATGTGGGTCTATAGGTTTTCTTCTCACCCAGAGAAAGGCTGGAACTCAGTGAAGTTGGCCCACCCTGTTTCATGTGTCTCTGCTCCGGTCCGAGTTGAGCTGTCCCACGACTGTGGCGTCTGAGAGGCTGTCGTTCCTCCAGACTCCCTGAAATTCGCTGTCCAGCCTGGACCTGGAAACAAGACAAACCATGGACACAAAATAAGACAACAGCCCATCTTGAAGGGTTGCTTCTTCTGCTAACATGAAACAAGGTTGTGTTCTGTAAATGGCTGCTATCCTCTAATCTACCTGAATCTGATGTGTTTTGCTCGGAGTCTTCGTCCTCATCAGATTCAGATCCGCGGTCCTGCTCCCTGCCTCCATTCTCCAAGCTGCTCCGGGAGCTTCCCTCTGAGGTTTGAGAGACACCAAACCTGGAAGAGCAGGAGGAAAGACAAGGAAAGGATTAGAAGGTTAACAAAACCAAACTAAAAGCTAGAATTATATCACCAGGTTTACCTTGTTCTGGATTTAGCTTGTGTTGCATAGTTGATCTCCTTCTCCTCCCAAATGTCCTCTTCCTCTTCGGCATCGTCAAACTGGCGAATCCTTTCTTTACAGCAGGCTTCAAAGGCAGCCGCATTGGCCTGTGTACAAATAAACCATAGGAAAGTTTTTAAAAGTATGTTCATTAAAATTAAGAGGAAAAAAACAACACCCGCCCCACCCAATTGCATAGCGAATGCGAGGCAAACAGGAAACTACTCTAAATGCCAATGGTTTAGATTAGTTGTGAGAAATAGCAATCCTATAGCATAACATTGTGCAATCAACATTTACTTCATACTGATAAGTTAAAGCAGATATACACATCTGCAGCATTGATTATTATCTCACTAAGTAAAAAAAAAGAAACACTCAAATTATTGTATATGCTGGTTGAAGACGTTTCACAAGCGCATTAACGGAAACACAAAAGCCACAACACTAATGTGAAAGTGACACTACAAATAAGAAAGACACGCAACAGACACACAAACACAACAGAGGTGAGCTACAACTGACACCGGACAAGCAGGGTTTAAGTGGGTGCTCCGAACACCTGTACCGTAAGACCTCAAATAGACTAGCATCCCATTTTAACCTGTGTCTGGGTTTTCACAAATGACGGCTTGTTTCATTGACAACATCCATTGTTGCTCAGTTCCATTGTGGCTGTGTTTCTGTTGTGTGGCTTTTGTAGTTGTGTTGTCACTTTTGCATTCATGTTTTCCTTTAATGAGCTTGTGTGGGATGTCTCTGCCACCGTAATTATGAGACACAAAAACCCATATTTCTGTTTTTCACAACATTGCTGTTTGCACAGGAAGACTACAGCCGTGGTAGCAACATTTGCAGTAGTAGTTATATTATTAGTACCAATAATCAAACAGTTCTTCAGTAAGAGAATCAAAGACACAAATTGACTTACACTGTTATCATCAGCATCTAGATTGAAGTTTATTTCAGCGATTCTATCAAACGTGGCACTGAGGAAAGAGAACAAATGAATGTTCAACATATTCAGCAAGATCCAGCAATAAAGAGTAAAACACATTGAGTCAAATATTACAATTATACAGCAGACATAACCTAAATAGTGTTTGATGCCGAGCAGTCAACAACTTGTGTAAGACTTTAAGACTTACTTGATATTTTCATCGTGCTCATTGAACTCCTCATCATTGAACCCAAACTGATCCACAAAGTTGGCAGTCATCTGTTGGATCTGATAGTCGGAGAATGCCTGGGAAGGTTATAAAGGACACGTGTTAGGGTATTACCAATTGTGGACAGAAGAGGTTACTGCAGAGGGATATTGGTCTTGCTTTATTTAGGTCAAAGTGTCTTTCTGTTTCCTTGGCAGTGAGTGCATCCTACCTGCTGGAGAGACAGGTCGTTGGGGAAGGGGCTCTCCATGTCATCGTCCTCACTGGATGAGTGCATGTTGTGGGTGCTTACCTGTAAGACAAGTGTGGAGGTTTGGTTTTAGTGTCCTTACATGACATATTTGTAAATCACAGCAATTATGATAAGACACAACTGCTTAAAAATACTTTGAGCATAGAATTAGGGCAGCAACCACTAATCGATTTTAAAAATAGTCTTGACTAGTCTTGACCACTAGTAGTGCTACTGCATTGTTTTTCTACATGTAGGTCCCCTTGTGTTGCACCATGCACACATGTAGGCACAGGCCGGCTACAGCGTGGTAGTGGTAAGCAATGCTGCTACACAGTATCACAGACAAGGGAGAAGCAGGCTGCTAGCAAATAAACTTGGATGTCAACTGTGCAGTATAAAAAAAAAACCGTATACTTAAAAAATTGACTTTGAACTTAAACATTATTGTATAAGTTTACAAAAAAAACGTTCAAATCTATAAACAAAAATCAGGTCCACTACAGTTTATTCCCCACTAACAATTCTGACTTGATGTATACACTTAATATTTATTAAATGAAAGTTTTGTCAAGAATGTCTAATACTTTGAGTAACAGCTGCTCTGACTCTGTTCTGAACACAGGGATAATGCTATGCGGAGGTTCAAGGAATGTATTTTTTTAGAGAGAAAAAAAAGACATCTTAATGACATCTCACCAGCTCTACCGTGTTTCTCCTGTTTGTCTCTCGCAGGGTCTCGTCCACAAAGCTCTCCCAGCGACCTCTGCAGTCCTCTGGCAACTCTGCGAGAGTAAACCACAGGAGGGATATTAAATGTTACTGAGTTTTAACTTAAATAGCCAACTCATCTGGCATCGGGCCTACTGTAATATAAGATTACCTTTTATGAGGTCAGTGATCTGGACTTGAACGGATCCTTTCTCCAGGTTCTGGACCACCATGTTGGCAATTCTGGTCAGATGACCCATGTTGCCTCTCCTGCAGCCTCCCTCAGCCCTGAGATTCACAGATACAAATTAATGTTACAGACACAGGAAGACGGTATGTTTTTATTTTAATATTATATTATTTATGATGTTCTTTTAAATCAGCTTGAACAATACAAATCTTAGAACATCAAAATCCGACCCACAGAAATAATATAGTGGTGTGAAATTTGCTATTTTAATATCTATGTGTTAGAGCATATTGCTGGCCAAGCATGTAGAGTCTTACTGTATTCTATCATTCTCCTCCCAGGCATCAAGGATCCTCTGTACCAATCGACACTTCTGGAAGAGCTGAGGGTTCAGGAGAAACACGGAGTGAAGGTGAGTGGGGAAATATTTGAGAATGTAAATCTAGCAAGAAAAACATGAACAAACAAAGGAGTTGTGCTGCTCCACCTGTATCTACATCACAGTTAGCTTGGACATGGTTTATAAAGTTTACTTGTAAAGTTTCTTTATGACTGAAGGATAGATACACAGGCTTTTAGGGTGTAATGTGCCACTGTCAGGGTTCAAAGCTGCTTAATCCACCTACATGGGCCACAAGGGCATTGTGGATGGAGGTCTGTGGGTCAACGGGCCTGCCTGTCTCCCCGGCCTCCCCCTGCTCTTCAAGGTTAGACACGGCAGGGTTCCCATCGTGGTTCTGGAGACCTGGGACATGCCGCTCCTCTGAGGAAGGGTGGTTCAAGATCGCTGCCACGCACAGCTCCACTTGGAAGTGCAAAAAATTATTCCAGGAGTATTTGAAGAACAGATCCTATTCCGGGAAAGAGAAATCAAAGGTCAGTGACATGCTGCTGACGACTGCAAGAAAGACAGAACAACTGATGACACCAGCCATAAAAAACACTGTTGTAACAGAAGAGCGTTTGAATCCTGTCGGTACACAAAGCTTTATGGCCTAGGCCACACCTACTGCCCTTATTACTGAATGGGATAAGGTAATCAGTTGCTCCCTCCCTCATGACAAACCTTGTGCAAATCTTGTGCAACTTTTTCCAGATATACAAACAGAATCAGGCATAAAATGTCCCAAACACTGTGTGCAATGACAAGTCAAGTGCTGTCAAACGATTAAAAGATTTAATCGCGATTAATCGCATTTATGTCATAGTTAACTCGCGATTTATCAAAATTAATCGCAAATTTGTATCTATTCTAAATGTCCCTTCATTTATTTTTTTTCCATAATTTTTTTTTTCGTTTTAATGCTCTTATCAACATGGAAAAGTAGATTGGCTTGCTTTATGCAAATGTTTTATTTTATTAAAAAAACAACATAGCCAAACAGGGCGGTACAAAATAAAATTATAAAGTGCACATTTCAGGTAAACAAGGACTCATCCTATAGTGCAGTTAAACCACGGCTTAATATTTTATATTTTTCAAGTTTGCTGTGAACATAGAAGTTAGGCCTCTTATTTCAGAAACACTGAACCGTAACAGTCAGGTTACCAATAAAAGGTAAGCGTACTACTTCTTTGCTTTCAGCTAGCTACTCAAACGGACAAGCAACAAAATAACAAACAAACAACATACACAGGCAAGTGTCGACCTACTTTGAAATAAATTAAACACAGAACTTTGTAGAGCTATTTGAGTCCTCCCCATATTTGTGGAAATGTATGAAATAAGAAGTACCCTTTTTTGAAATTAAAAAAAACAAATAGCTGCAGCCTAATAGTGTAACGGACTGGGTTTATGTTTATGTTTGGTTTTGACGTATGCTCAGTAAAACACTGTGTTGAAGGAGCGTTCTGATATCCTGGGGTCAGTGAAGGGGTCGGGGTGGGACATGTGACTGTTTGGACCAATAGGATGGGGTTGATTGGGGATGTCAGGCCCTCATTGGCTGGTTTTGTTGGGGATCGGGGGTCAATGAGGAAGTGAAGGGTTGTTGATGTGTGTGAGTGATGGAGTAAGAGCGAGAAGTGCACATGTTCGTGTAGAGGATAATAAAAGTTACTAAACCACGAAGAAGTTCCCTGTCCTGTGTAAGCGGGGACGCTACAATAGCTTAAAAATATATATTTTAGTTGGCGAAATATTAAAACAAAAATATTCGACTGGAGGCGAACACAGATACTGAAGCTCTGCGCTAATCTCGCGAGAAAGAAATTAACGGCGTTAAAATAGGTTTGTGTTAACAGCGTTAATAACGCGTTTAACTGACAGCACTAGTAGAGTCAAGTTAAGATTTATCATACCAGTAGTAGGTCCATGGTGGTAAGATTGCACAGCTCCTGGCACATACTGGGGGAATTGGTCTGCAGGAGGGCGGCCACCAGCCGGGCCACATGAAGGCGGGCGTTCCCCAGCGGCTGCTCCAGAAGGCCAACGGTTGTCAATATTGCACTTTTCTGTTGATGAAATAAGAAATCAGTTAAAACGTTAAAACTGTGAATTCACCTTCAGCTACAGTACTATTTCAAAAGTATGCTTAAATGTGCTAGCTGAACATGCTTAGTTGTCAACCTGCAATAACTATTTATTACTTTCACAAAAATACAATTAATATTTCATTAGAATTTCTGAATAAGTTAGTTCAGAGTGAACTCTCTTCATCACTTGGTGCTGCTATGCAGCCTTACCTTGGGGGGATCCAGAAGAAGCTGCTGGAAGTCCTTTAAATGGGGCTCAATGGCGTTTAAAATACTGCTGTTGACAGTGTAAGACCTTTCATAACCCTGAGAATACAGATCCATCAGCCCTTCCAACCTGGGAGACACAAGCAGACAACATTAGACTCTTGCCCTATTCATATATACACTACTATATATATATAAGCAGAGTTTCAAGCATTTCCTGTATTCCTGATACAATACAGAAGAAAATGAAACAAGGCTCTAATGACTTCTGTCTAATTGTCTCATTGTTTAGCAGACCTGGGAGGACAAGGACCATGAAAAAACCAAAACCTCCCAACATTGACAGTTAAAATCTGACAGGAAACACTTGGACTCACCCTGACCTCCTGGTCTCCAGTAAGGTAAGTAGCACTTGAGTTCCATTAACGATGGAAGCCTCGCTCCTCTCCCCCTCAAATAAGTTCTTGAGGAGTCCCGCCACACTCTCCTGCCTGAAAAGTTCACAGGTTTATGCTGTAACCAATGTCAGCAAGTAGACGTTCAATGATGATGTTGATGACGACGACATGCTAATGAGGTGTTGAAGTAATCAAAACCAAGTGTCTAATTGATCTACCAAATCTTAGATGAGCCAAAGGTATGACTCGTTTGGCCACTAAACAAACTAAATCCGATGCCATTTTAAATTTCTGCCTCAAATTTGATGTTTCCATGTAATTGTTGGGTTTTTCAGGACACACTCATTCCTCACACTACAGGTAATGGTTCAATTCTATGTTACTAAAGTTATTTTTACTTTTGAAACTTTAACTATAAGGCCTTGGAAACTTACGACTCTAGTACAGCCAATAGTGGGTCAGTCTCCATGCCATCCTGCATCTGATTGGCCTGGTCTCGACTAAGGCGGATGATGTCACAAAGCGTTTGGGACGCATTCGATTGTCTCTGAAAGGTAAATTGTTGAGATATTAAATCTACATCAACAGACGCCTCCTCTAGATGAAGGGTTATAATATTCTTCACCTGACAAACACATTTACAGCATTGTAACAGGTGGACTCCCAGCATGCTTCACACTTACCTCCTCATCTTTACCAGTATGGATAAGCTCCGTCAGTCTCTGTACCAAATTCTCCTCATTCAGCCACTGGAATGGGGAAAAACAACATGAACTACATTAGATACGTCCAAGGTTCTTACAAAGGGGAGGTACACAAACATATTTAGATCACTTACATGAAGGACCTCCTGCCTCAAGGGGGCAGGCTCCACACAACTGATGAGGCGAAGCAGCAGGTCCATCATGGCAGAGGCATCAATATGTTTCAGCACCAGACCAATGAAGCCTTCTTTTTTTTTTAGAAAGGTAATCACCTGGAAAAATAAAAAAAATGTTTTTAATTCTACACAGTACTGTTTGCCAAGGGTTAATGTGGTACAAGTTAATTAATTTAGTTAAATTGAACATGCGAGTCATGATCTTTTTCCACTGTACCTGTTCGGTTTTCCTGGCAATGAGGTTGCCGATGGTTTTGCTGAAAAAGCTGGCGAGTAACGGGTTGAGGGGCGGATCCTGCTCCAAGAAGTGGTATAGTATCTCGAGGAGAGACTCCTCCCCGCCCAGCTTATCATTTATAATGGACACATCTGATGTCAGGAGCTCACAAGCAATGTTGGGAAATCTTAGAAAGAAAACACAGATTCAAATTGAGGAAGGGGGCTTGGTTTTTATACCTTTAAATCATATAAGATTTATGACTGATTACTGACTGAACTGGATGTGCAGGCACTCACTTAAAGCGGCTCCTTTCCTCCAGGTCAGCGGGCGGCTCTGTGGTGATGAGGCTGACCAGCTCCTGCATGCAGTGGTCCTGGCAGAGGAAGAGGAGCAATCTGCGGTTTTGGGCCTTGCACTCTTGCAGGACATCATCCTCCTCCATCAGCTCTCTCAGCGTCACGTCCTCCCTGTCCAGCAGCTGGTCAATGTGGGAGGTGGTGTGCAGGTCGAACTTCCAAAACATGGTGGCCGCTGGGACGGGGGACAGAGCCCTGGGTCATAGCAAAGTAGAGTGACAGATGGTTAAAAAACACGAATGTGTAGAAGATTGAAGGAACACAGGGAGACCTAGCAGTGTCAAGAAAGAAGGATGTACCATTGCGCATCAAACTTGTATTTTCTTTTTATATCACAGACTATGTTTAAATGCAGTATAATATTCTGCTGTTTTAACATCTGCTTAATATAGAGATTATTTGTGGTCAAAATAAGATGTGTAGAACTCAAACGGATGCAGCAGTAATGTGTGACACTAATGTCAGTTTCATTAAAATGAAACTTAATGATTTTGCAATAGGAACTACATCATCTCCATAATTCTTTGGAGATGATGCCATACCATTACAAGCTACATTTCTATCAACTGTAATTTTCCTGAACTGACAAATTTGGGTTTCTGACTGGCATTGCAACATGCAGAAGCACAGGCACCGTCTGGATTCATCATTACTGTGCATGGTGATTGGGGTGTTCTGGTTATTTTCTTCCAGTGCGACCTCCGTCATCTCACAATATGCAAATTTTAGTTTGGTGATTTCTGTCTGACAATTTAAGCCCGAACTAAATCCGTATAATGGAAATGTCATCAGTTTTTCCGAACTCCTTCTCTGTGTCCAGAGCTTGCAGCCATTTCTCCAGCCCCATTACACAGGCTGTCCAAGGCAGGAATGCTGCACCGCTATTCTGCCTCGCCGATCTGTGTTAAGGTAGTACAGAATGGGGGGCATTGTTGCCTCTGCCTTTAAGCCGTCAGTGGAGGTAGTCACAGAGCCAAATTGACGACTGTGTAAAAGAAAGAGCCAGCATGACGGGACAGACGCGGACATTGTTGTGTTACACGTCATGCCTCGGATTTCGTAACGCTGGCATGCTACCTAACATTCGAACTGGGATAGGCGACGTAGTTTATGCCTGTGTCGTTTCCAAACAAAGCAGAACAGGGTGTCGCATCTTCCCAACGATTCGCTCGTGCAAGCCGATGACGAAGCCTGCAGCAAATCTTCCTATTCTTTAGAAAAGACTCGGCACAGTTCGGAGCATTGCTGCCTCCCACTGGTGTAGTTACATCACTGCCATTTTAGTCCTGTGAGTGTTCCACCAGGGAGCATGGTATAGTCAAAATGCAGCGTAATACAAACTCATACCAGTGTACTTTTAATGTAGTTCACACCTATTTGAAATACGATTTAAAATTATCCCTATGATGTGCATTGAAATTCATTGACAAAGCTATTTTAAAAGTTCAAAAAAGGAACATACATGTATAGTATCTTTTGATGTCACAATATATATATATATATATATAAAGATATATATATATATATATATATCTCTTTATTTTGGTCAGACGTCCTTCGAGAAATTATTTAAATGCTGGGTTAGAAACTAATTCTTGCCCCAGTTGCCTGTATCCACAGGAATGTTTCACTATTTGCTCAGAAGGCTTTTGCTACTGGCTTGATGTTGTACACTACTACAGTAGATACCCAAAACTCCCTTCTGTCATAACAGGGGATCAGAACTAAACTGGGATTCATTCATTGTTATGGAGGCCTTGTTGATTTGCCATTTTAACTTTAAAAAAATATGGGAACCTTTACTTACACCATCCATTATCTAACAAGGTTGGACATTGAGGTAGATACAATTATATTCTGTAATCAAATTTTTTTTGTTGGTTATTACCTTTTTTTTCTGTAAAATATTATAATCCTTCTGACCAGCAGCAGTCTTCTTCCCATATAACTCCATGTGCATTTATTGTTGAAGAAGTTTTTCAATGTTGTGACATGTGGAGGTCTTAAGTCACGAATAAAGCTAAAGCATATACTGAGAATTGAACATCTCTAGGGAACTCATACCCATGGTCATCAAATATTATCATATTTATAATGATAACAACAGATGAACTACAGCTGTCCAAGTAAATGTTGTCATAATCTATACATTTCAAAAGGATGAAGCATGTTTATACATACCAGTGGATGAAATGTGGATAACTTTAATCAGACCTCCCCCACGGGCAGGCAGGCATTTGTGTTTGTGCAGACGACAGAGAGTGTGGCGAGGCCTGGCATTTATCAGCATGGGTCTCCTCTTAAAATGCAGGCCTCTTTAGGAGATGAGACACCGAGAGGCTCACCATAACCTGCACAACACAAAAAAAAAACGGGGATTTATTTAACAAGATTTTAGAAGAAACGACACTGTGTTATCATACCATTCAGACATGATATCAGATCTGGATAAATACTCTGTGTGAGTGTAGAGTTATGTCTGTCCTCCACCAAATATGAAGCTAGGCTGTCCTAATTAAATGTCCATTTAAACCCTGATATCAAAATATCAAAAAGTATGTGTATCTAAAAAGATTGGTGCAGCTTTGAAAGCAAAGGGTGATGAGCCCAAATATGTAATTTATTTTGCCTACTTTGTTTGTTTCCGAGCACCTTGTATGAAGTTAACTGATAAATGAAAACGAGTAATGTCATTAATATTGTAATAGGGCTCTGCAGAAATACATACATACATACCGGTTGTATCAGTGTTTAAGTCTGGAAACAACCATTAGAGGTTATGGCTTGTTCCCAGGCTGACAGTCAGAATTTTCATGTGTAATCAGCTCTGCAACCACAAAAGCTTTTAAAGACCAGATTATGGTAAATGAAGGATGCATTCTAAATGGTGCAGAACAAATATGTGATGCTCTTGTGACTAAGCAAGTATGTTTAAATAGTGTTTCCTCACATTGTGACTGTGGCAGCTAATCTAGTCAACCTAACACACCAGAAGTGACCAAAAACAAAAATAACTATTGCATCTGCTGGGTTTGTTTAACCTAACAAGATTCTCTGAGCAACATGCTATCAACTGTTGATCGTGGAAGTAAAGCTCAGGGAGGATATTAAAAGCGCTTCCTCCTTTTTCTTTTCCTTTTTTCCTGAGGACGACCGATCCTTGCACATGCAGCAACAGCGTCCATCTGGCATACATTTACAGAGTACACAAGTGCAGTAATAACCCGTTGAACGCTCCCTGTGGACACTGAGCAGGGAAGCAAATGCTTGACTTTACATCCAAAATAGAACCCGCCAGAGGCAATCCCAACAACAACAGTCTACTGGCACATATAACAGACAATGAAAAGAGGAACAATGGCACACATAAAGGGAAAACACGTACATGGTGCGAGTTAACAACAGCCTGTAATCAGGCAAATTAAAATGTGGTCCAAGGAATTTCCTCCTAGACTTTACACAAGTTCTGCTTTACATTCTAGATGCAAAAGTGACACCTGAATGTTTATCGCGTTCTTATACGTGCCCTAGCAAATGATCAACCAATCTGCAACAGTGGACTTCAGAGGACAAACAAAAGCTTCAGCTTTAGTCAGCCTGTTGCTGCTTACATGTACTTTGGTGCAGTGAAGTAAAATTAGATGAACAGACTTGCATCTAAAGCTCGATACACAGATGCTGGTGACAACATATTGATATTGAAATACCAGTGTTTTACATTGTGATTTGTTGTATTCATTCACAGATTTCCTGGAGTTTCAGTAAATCCCAGTACTGATTATCATTGGATTTTATTAACCTTCATGCCAAATGAGCTATGACCTCAAACTTTGAGAAACACTTGCCATACTTTCCTTATGATTTGAGTAAAGTAATATGCTTTTCAAAATTACAGCTTAATCAAAATTATACAAATTTAGCCACCCACTCCCATGTTTAGAGTATTTTAGCACAGAGGGGGGGTCCCCAGGATGTGTCTAACAATGAGAGGCACACTGGTATGTGGCTAAAGAAATGTAAACTGAGCTGCAGTAGCCTTGGCGTGAAGTGCACATCAACTGACTTGCGGCAGGAGCTCCGGTTTCTGTTTACTTCAACTCCAGTGAAGGCAGCACTATCAAAGATTAAAGATAAAAAAACAAACGACATAAATGAATGATCGGTGATTGAGGTCCTCGTGGTATTAACACTCCTCACGGTTGTCGTGAATACACAATGACCCTTTCTTGGTTTATCCACCGGTAACTAACGCATAATGACGGCGTGCGCCTGGTTAAAGTCAGTCAGGAGAGAGGCTCGCTGGCTGCTGGCCTCAGTCAAATCCCAATGGCTGCAGTGAACCACACTGCCTACATGGCTAGATTGTTAACTCCTCTACAATAACGACCATTTAAGGATATACGGAACAATAAAGAACACACGAATGGAGCAAACAAATGTCGTTGGTGTCGACAGCACTCAACCACAACTGGTTAACGTAACTTAGCGACTCTGTTTGGTTAAGTAGTGTTAAGTAGTCCAACAACTAAACCAGCTCATTTAGTGAATTTAGCCTTTTGGGACCATGACATTCTCGATCAACGTTATGTTTGCGCTTGTTCGGCAGCAACTTCTAAAAGCTAGCGACCTGTTCAAACTCCCTTCACGTTAGTTCCTCCTTTACTCTGATTAGCACGTAAGCTAATTAGCCAGGAATGGTGAACGTGTACAGAGCTGAGTTAGCGAACTTAAATAGCTCCCCAACTTAGGTTCAACTTTGTCGCTACAGCAGCAGAGGAACACGTTCGCTGCTCGCCCAAACTCATGGCGTTCTCCTTGTCCAAAACTTACCTTTGATTGAAAACCCGCGGCTAGTCCTCCTGCTTGTTAGTTCGTGGAGTTTCACGTCAAGCAACCAGCTATCAAGTCTCTGGCTACCCAGCTCACTGTTAGCTATCGGTGTTAGCTAACATACATTAGCCCGTGTGCGGATAGTGATTTGTTTTGGAGAAGGGGTCAGCCTGCGACAACACTGGCTACTGTTAGCTAGCTCAACTTAGCTAGCGTTAGCCGAATGTTGCTGTGAAGTCTGTCAAATGGACGAGTTCCCCGACGCCTGTGGCTACCCGGCACGAAAACGCGATGCCTGTTATTCCCGGTATGCGGTGTGTGGCTCGTACTCACGCACAAAGTGATTCAAACGCGAGGCTAACTTTAGCTTGCAAGGCAGGAAAAACTCAGTCATATTTTTGCGAATCAAAATGGCGACATGGTTACGAGAGCGCGCAGTGGAGCTCCAGGGGAACGTGCACCGACTTCAGACAGTGCACTGAAAGATGCGACATTAAGTCAAACACTAATAAAATACACATTATTTCGCAAGATACACATATAGGTGCCTGCCTGCATAGCTGTTATACTTAATGTCTAACCAAACAACAACTTTAGATATTTATCCATATTCTAAAGTGGGTTATGAGAACAGTTAAACATCAACTGTATTCAGTTTAATAACAGTATAGTACAATAAGATGCATTGGCATAAAACTATAAAATGTGAGAGATTCAAGTTGGAGGTTTGCTTTATTATATATATATATATATATATATATATATATATATATATTTTGGGTTCTACAAATATTTAAGGACGATCAGGCCCAGAGACTGAGAGAGGCTAATTTAAACCAGAGTGATTTCAAAATCTTTAAATGAATATATGTATATATTTATTTTCCTATTAAATCAAATTATGTAGAGTAAGGCATATATCGTTTTTTAATGGTAAATATAATAATATAGTAGTTACATATATAATATTCTTATTTAGACATATATATATATATATCGGCAACTATATTTCCAATGCCAGTGTAACAATTATTTTCCATCTTGGGATCAGTAAAGTACATCTATATATCTATCTATCTTGCTATCTATATATTGTTTTACCGTCGTAATAACGCACCTAACGTTGCATTTATTGCGAACCTCTTGTATTGAGATACATTTCTCTACATGTATGTAATAAATAGGCAACTGGACTATTGTATGTAAACAAAGAATAGTGTACATTATCTTTAAAATGGTGCAATTATTTGTTTTAAATATTATGTATTGAATAGTGTTTATGAATTGTACTCTTTCTTCAGCTTCTTTCTCTCATCTCCCTCGCTTCTCTCCTCACTCATTTCCCTTCCTCCTTCCCTTCTCCCTTCCTTCCTTTCCTCGCGCTTCGCCCTCCTCTCCTCGTCGCCCGTTCGCTCCCACAATGCACTGCGTTCACTCGTTGGATCATGGACCAAAGCGGTAAGCAAAATGTCCAGTTCAGGCCGATGGGAGCCAACGTATTTCCACTGGTCTATTCCTCCACGCAGCGATAGTTGCTGTTATAACAAGTCGTCGGATGAAGACGCCCCATCCTCGCTGTGTAGGGGTTTGCTACGGCACCGCTTTACCTCACAGAGCAGCGTTAAAGCTAGCATGGTCCGAGTTAGCTCAGAACTGGCTAGCAATGGAGTTGAGCTAAATTACTTGTGCTCACGAAAAGTTACCGTTGAGTCTTAAGTGAGCACGCAGAGCAGCACGCAGTGTAACTACGGAGTCTGCGCACTCCTCTTTTAAACGGTGGACAGCGTGTTGTCCACACATGAGTAAGGAGTAACCTCAAGCTAACACTGAGTTGGGGCGCGAATGCTACATAAACCAATGTTAGCATTAAGCTAGCTCAGATATTGGGCTGTCACAACTAATAACATGGTTTAAGAGTTTATCCTGTAATGTATGAGACGACTGTCTTTCTTAACACGTTCGTATCTGCAGGTTGGATTATTCTCTATTTAGTGATAGTCAATATCACCAAACTGGTTACTCAAAGTTAATAGTTACCTTGCTAACTTTAGATGTGTAAATCTTACTCTGTGCCACAGTTCTGTGTTTGAGGATGTGAATATTCTCCACAACGTGTCCACTCCGTGATATTCCCAGGAAAATGTTGAAGGATTAATCTGTCATTATAATTTCGGATATTGTTATTGTTATTCTTGTGGAGAGTAGGGTCAATGTCACCCAGTCTGTGTATTTTCACATCGATACTTCAAGCATCTCTTTCTGAAAGCCTTTTCTAAAACTATATCCATATGGGGTTTGATTTATTAGGTCACGAGCACTGACATCAAAGGTCAGGTGAGACCCTATTAAAATTGTAAGGATTATTATTATTCAGGCAAATGAATTGGCTTTTTGAGGGCTTTACCATGCTCAACTTCTTACCAAAATTTGCAGAAAGTTAGAAAGTGGTGAAAATTTACGTATCCTGAAGGAATTTTCAATGGGCGTCGCAAAATGGCTCAACGGTGCCCCCCGAGACCCCTGGAACGTGTTTACATTGACCGGTCTTCACAAAAATCGATATACAGGTGTATCATGACCAGACAAACAAAAAAGTCTTTAGGTGCAATTGGAAAAACACAACAGGAAGCCTGCTATTTTGCATTTAGTGGCCATTTTGGCCATATTCCACATTTTTACTTTGATGTACTTGTACCAGGGCTTTCATCGGATCAACTTCAAATTGAGATGAGTGTCATCACAACAAGATGGAGATAAAAACTGACTGACAGATTTTTTTTTCCGTCACACGGTGTGACGTCAAAGTTTGATTACACGCCATTAAAACACGATGTTCTGTAACGCGGACATACATGGACCATAAATCCTTTAATGCTGAGCCGTAAACAAACAACTCCACTCCTGCAGTGTCTGTATTCCTAGTTTTATATATAATTTAAACTGGACACTAATCATTCACTGCACAAACACCACACCAAATGTTGGTGTATCCTTTGAGTTAATATTGCTTAATTTTCTGCAATATTAATTATAATGTATAGCTACTGTGTGACTTCACCACAAGACTCCCATAAGCATGTGAAATTGATGAATATTGCTACTTTTATTTTTCCACAGACAATGATCTTCAAGGAAGCGACGGCTCTGGGAATTTGGGAGGCCCAGATGTTCGAAGACGAATCCCCATCAAACTCATATCCAAACAGCCCCTGAGGAGCAAACCTCCTCCACGAGCCCAGAGACCCAGCAGCAGGCCGACTAAAAGTGAGCCCGGAGAAAATGGTAGGATCATTTTGCAGTTCACCCTGCTTTGTGAACTTGAATTAAGACGATACACCTTTCTTCCTATAAAATGTCAACATAAATGCAGTCTTTTCTGCATGGGTTATACTGTAATGAAGTTTTCATATCAGCAAATATAAACACAGATGCACACTGAAGATTAAATTGTGCGAACATTGATGCCACGCCAAAGATTTGTGGTCGCCCCAGTGAAAGAGGACAAGGAGAGATCATTCATGTGAATGAGGCGGTTTATTGAATTAGTTTTAGAGGAGTGGCAACAAAAGTGTGAGTGCAGGGTTTCCAACAATGCTGCATGCAACACTGTAAATGATGAGCACCGCCGCTTCAGGATCAAAGCTAAAGCAGCGATTGATTTGTACCTTGTCTCCTGTCTGAGTGTCCACCCCCCACCTGCTGACCTGCACTCACTTTACACTTTAACAATAAACACAAGACTCTTATTTACATAAGTAGAAAAAGTTCAAAAATGTAGTATGCTCGCAATTCAACTGCTACACACAACACAAAATGTAACAGACATCAGGGTTAAACTGACAGGAATAATCCGGATTCATGATCCGACACCATCGACTAATAAGTAAATAAATGGAATGGCCAGGTTGTGTGTGAAGAGCGAAGAAGATGAGCAGGCACACACACACACACAATCCTAGAGGAAACACTGGAATGCTAACCTAATTCAATCATATCATCCCATCCTGTTTACTGAACTGGTAAAATATATCTTGTGTAAAATGTTAAATATTTATTCAATAGGCCATTTTTGTTAACAGAGCCAGACAGTCCATTTTATTTGTTGTTTTTGTTGTGTGTGGTTTTATTTATGTTTTCTTGACTGAGGGTATCATAATGTTTTTAATTCTAAGTCAAATGTCTGACTGAATGATCTTTAGAATTAAAACCTTTGCATTTTTATGCTTTAATGTCATATCAGTGCTATAAAATGGCGTAATTGTTCGGCAAAAATTCCTTCTTACAATCGCAGGCGGTGTTCCCTGCTGGAGGTCACTCGGTGCCGGTTATCTGCCCAAATAATCATGAAGTTCTGCGGCGTTTACAAAATAAACTTTATTCTACGGATTGGGTCGGAGCCTTCCCTCAGACATGTTTGATATTTACGATTTAAGAAATTGAGGATAATGAGCATAAAAATTGTTTAATTTCGCAAGATTTTTTGAGATTTCAAGTCTGTGAAATAGGCACGTGTGTGGTCTAACATTCAGGCCAAATCGTCCAGTGTGTATGTTCTGACAATTATATGATTTAAAGTCTGTTAAATCTCTCTATGTCTGTGGTCTCTCACGTATTTTAAATCAGTCAAGAGTTGAAAATCAGTTATTTACTGAACTTTGGACAAATGTAAATATTGATGTCACATAGTTACACTGGAAAATCCAACAGAAGAAGTAAATAAACCGGTTTAAGCAGTAGTGTTTTCTCTACCATTGTCTAAAAAGAAACCAAAGAAAAAAAACAAATTTCTGTTTACTGGTCTCATTTCAGCTCAGTGTCTCAGCTCAGTGTCTATTTCTTTATGTTGTCATTCAGTGTTGAATTTCCCTCTGCTGTGTGTGTGATTTTCAATCCTTAATTACCTTCATTTAGGATTGAAACGGTACAACTAACTGTCAGGAATTTTATCAGGGTATACCATGGAACCAGTTACCTTTTCATTCCTATTACAGCTATATGCAAAAGACTTGTATCAGCTAATTTTTATCGGCCAACAGATAAATAAGAAACAACAGGAAGTTCAGTGACTCGTATAGTTTCTGTTGACATTGGCAGAGGCCAAGATCAGCACTTTGAGTTACATTTGAGGCTGGAGCTGTGGTGGTGGTGGTGTTGTTAATGTTCCTTAGTTTGTGTGGATGAGAGTTTGAAGCTTTACCTCCTGCTCTTTGCCAATGCAGTGTTTCCTTTCTGCCATAAGTCATCATGGTACTGACACAGGCTCAATTCTTACATGCTGTGATTGCAAAATGCTGTGTGTTATAACAGAAGTTAATGCAACAAGGATAATTGTAGTACTCCTTGTTTTACTTGGGGTTCCCTCTCCTGGTGAACCATAGGTCTGTGACTGTATGTGAATTTAATTATAAAAAAAAGACAGTTGGATGAAACTATAAACAATTGGCGTTTTTTCTTTATGTGGTTTGCCAATTACCACCAGGGGCCATTTCTAAATTACCCATGGTGACTGCTGGCTGATATAAAGCACAGAGGATCTTACACCATATGATTCACTCTTCAGTTGTATTACTGTGCATTGAAAACAAAGAATGTTAAAGTAAATCATATAACATTGACTGGTTCTCATTGAATTAGGGAGAAACCAGGCAGTCTTGGTTTCTTATAACATAAGTTTAACCATGAACAACAGTCATGAGAGGTTCAATAGCATTGTTTTTTAACCCAGAGGAAAGTAAGATTAAGTTAATGTAAAATTGTTGGTTTTTATAGCAATGTTTAATTGCTTTTAAAACACCAAGTCAAACCAACTGACTTGGTGAAGAAGTGTGGCTTGCCTAAAATGTCTGTGACAATTAAGTCTAGTTTGAGGGCTCTCCAATTCTGTTTTAAAAGTTAGTCACCACCTACCTTATTGTTATTACTGTGAGTTGACCTTATATCCTAACCCTACAATAGATTTCGCCTAATAAATCTCCCGTTATTTTTTTAAGTTTAAATCATTAACACGTGTGTCTTTGTGTTTCACAGATAACTTTGGCTTCAAGCAAGAGGACAGGTTTGACTGCGGTGCTAAATCTGGAGATGTGTTTGCAAATCAGAGGAGATATCCCCAGCCACTGTTTTGGGACTATAAGGTACATCCCACAGAATGATCAGACTCAACACACCTTTTCAGACAGAGGTTAACCAACACACCTTTACATTACTATTCCACAGTAAGTAAACGGTGATGCACATCCAGACAATCACAACACATGTCCTTATACAAGTCTGGTTGTAGTAATCTTCCCATCAGCCTATGGTGTGGGAAATAAAACGACTCATAAATAATGAGCAGATAGAAAAGTGCATGGATTATATTTACATTATTTTAGGGTGCTCTAATGAAAAGTATATGTTAATCCATTTCTTGATCATTTTCCAACAGTTGCATTTGATTGGAGAAAGGGATGAAATACCGATCCACTTCTGTGACAAATGTGGTCTCCCTATCCAGCTGTATGGGCGGATGGTATGTACTTTGTTAATGTGACCATGTCTGCAGAATGTTTTTCTTAGAGAACTGCTGATGCTGAACCTGTTGAATTGTTAACTCCACAGATCCCCTGCAAACATGTTTTCTGCCATGACTGTGCTTTGCTTCATGAAAAGAAAGGAGACAAGATGTGTCCAGGGTGAGACATTTTACTACTTTGTTGTGTTTCTGTTGTGGTGAATAATGGAATTCATTATTACTCTTTATTTTGAAAAACATTTACGAAACCTGTTTTTGCAACATTTAACTTGAAGTAATGTGTAGCCTTTATGATTGTAGCTCTTCTGATGCGTCCGTGTAACTCCCGCTATTTGACACTAATGCGTTGTCCCTGTGTGTCCGCCAGCCTCACCCTCTACAGCTGCACAGACCCGGTGCAGCGCATCGAGCAGTGCCAGCGTGGTTCGCTCTACATGTGCAGTGTTGTGCCGGGATGTAAGCGCACCTACTTGTCCCAGCGTGACCTGCAGGCCCATGTTAACCACCGCCACCTGAGGGCAGCCAAGTCGTCCTCAGGCCGCCAGGAGCCCCTGCACCTCGGACTTTCATCTGACGTCCCTGAGCGTTTCCGTGTGCCTCCACCTCACTTATCCAAGAACCATGTTCATCTCCCCAACCCACTCCAGCATGGCGGTCATGACCCCTACAGCCAGCCACCGCCGCCCTCCGCTCACGATGCCCCGCCCCCAACTTCTGCTTTAGGTCCTGAGACATTCCGCATCGCTACGGTAACCACTCGGAAACACAGCAATCTCATCACTGTGCCCATCCAAGATGACTCCTCTTCCTCCCGTGAGCCCCACTCTGGTGGGCTAGGTCCCGGTCAGCCACCCCACCACCATCCTGGGGACTATCCCGGCCAGCCCCCTGTCGTGTCCCACTCCCACCACATGATGGCGCCACCGCAGCAGCACTTTGGCCCCCCGCCTCCCCCTCCTCCTCCCATCAGCCACCCAATGCAGCATCCGCCCCAAGCCTCTGGGACGCCACACATGGTGTACAACCAGGCCCCTCCTCCCCCCATGTCTTCAGCTCCACCACCAATCACGCCCCCACCAGGGCACATTATGCCCCCTTATATGAACCACCCGCCCCCAGGACCTCCACCACAACACAGTGGCCCTCCCGTCAACGCCCCTCCACCTCATCATTACAACCCCAACTCAATGCAGCAGTTCCCTGAAGACCAGGGCACCCTCAGTCCCCCGTTCAGCCAACCAGGAGGGCTCAGCCCTGGGATGTGGCCTGCTCCGAGAGGACCCCCACCTCCACGGATGCAGGGTCCTCCTCCCCAGGGCCAGATGCCTGGTCCACATCACCCAGATCAGAGCCGCTACCGGCCGTACTATCAGTAAACTGCCAACTGAATGAATAGGCAACAGTCTGTGTCATTCTGTTCCACACCACTTGTCTGAATAATGTGATAGTAAACCTCAGGGTTACAGGACGTAGAAGCTTCGTTTTGATAATACTGCCCAGAAGCAAATGTGTATGCTGTGCACATTTTAGTTAACTGTACTGAACCTCCCACTGAGCATACTGCAGACTTGGAAGAGCAAGAATGTCCCCTTTTTAATAGCTTATATGTCTGTATATATGTCAGCTGAGTTCATGCATATGTACTGTTCATGAAAGATGTTAAATATGTCTCAATAAATTTTTAACTGCAGATTTCAATCTCATCTTTGCTCTATTGACACAAATAGTTATATTGACTAACAGTTAATAGTTCATGTATAAAGTTAAGATGATTATATGATATTTGAAGGATATGAGAAGCAATACATGGAGTTCACATCTTGTGAAAACTAGTATTACCTAGTTGGTCAACTGTATGTAACCCTCCAGACATTCTGTCCTGTGGCTACATCTGGTGGTCGTCTTTATCTGTGGTTTCCAACAATTTTGGACTGTGACCCCATATAATGGCTTGTAACTTCATATCAAAGGATGGTATTTAAATGTCTGCACCACCCAAACCAAAGTGACAATTTATTCTCAGATTGTTATTTGATGATGGACCAGATGAGGTTTTTTAAGTTATTTACAAAATAAAAGATCATTCAGGAACTCCGAAAAAATAAAATTGATTTTGTGCAGCTCAGTTGTCTTCTCTGCTTTGCTACCATGAAAGGGAAATATTGTTATAAAGGTTAATCGGCTATGAAATGAAGTGTCTGGTGCTGTACAAACTACAAAACAAGATTATTTCCTCTCATTTTATCAGAGATTGATTAACATTAAAGCAGGTGTTTACAGTTCTTTTTATCTTGACTTATAGATTTAGCTTGTGTTCAGAGGAATTTCAAATCCTAAGGACAGTGTTAAATCCCTCCGGATGTCCAATGTAACACATCTGAAGTACGCAAGATGTATTCTTTGACCAGTATTTACACAGGGTTGGTTGGTTGATACCATGATATCAGAAACATAGATACAAATATTTAAAGTAAACCGTAACAAGTCCCATTACAACAAAGTCTGCATGAATCACAGAACATTTTCAATAGACCTATACTAAACATATAAAACATTGCATTGAGGTGATAAAGTGAGTTATGACAGTAGATTAAAGTGGGACAGTAGTAAACAGAATTTTGTTGTGATTTGTTGATGATGAATATTCTTCATGAGTGGATGTTCCTGGAGACAGCTGCTCTTCTACATTTTGGTTTCTGATATCTATATTCAAAAAAATAAAACAGAATTATTTGTGAAGCATTATACCTGCTTTGACTAAATGGGTAACTCTTATTTTAATGCTGCAACAGAAACTATTCATATTTATTTATTTATTTATTTATTTATATGTTGCATGAAACTGTAATTCCCCCTTTATGTGCATCAACCCCAACACGCCCCAACCAAATCACCCACACCCTTAGCCTCACAACATTATTAAGTTAATTATAATGAGAAATAAAGTGCTTCATAGTTTCTGCTCTGTTATAATTGTGGGTTCAGGGATTAATCTGACAAATTCATAGAAAAGGATGTAAAATCCATGAAGAGACTCTTTTATTTACCGCCCAGCCTTTACTCTGGTCCTCCTTGTGTTTTTCAAGCACGTGCAGCATGGCGTCATGAAGGGTCGGGAAGAACATGGAGGTCCGAATCTCATCGTCAAAGAACATGCACATGTGTAGTTTCTCCAGGATGTACACTGTGGACACAGGCGAGAGGTCAGTGAAAGGGGGAACTTCAACATGTGTGTATGATGCATCAGGGCTCTGCTACTGACCCACAGCTGCCTGAGAGGTGGATTATGGGTACCTGTATGTACCGGCAACATTCACCTCATGCTGTTGGTGTCCTCACTGATTTGATCATTTAAGAAGCAGTGCTTGTAATGCACTTCAATAAACTCACCGTCACATGACACGATGTAAACATCCACATCGATTCGGATGAACTCTTTGAGACCCTGCAGGTGATAACAGGGATAAATAGAAGGTTGTAAAAACGTGGGTATCACTGGAACAATACAACCGCTATCACTCATTATTTTATTATGTTCATTATAATCAATTCAATTTGACTTGTATGGTGCCAAATCCCAACATACATTATCTCAAGGCACTTTATATATAAAAACAGGCAAGAGTTCCCACAACAAACAACGAGAATTCCATTCTTAGTTCGTCAGATACAGTATCTAACCCTCTTTACCGATCTACTCTCTTTAGCAGAACTACAGCAATGGAAAGTAACTGAGTACAGTTACTCAAGTACTGTGAGTACTATTTACTCAAGCACTGTTAAGTTACTTTGTACTTTGTACTCTTTAAGAGACCCAAAGATTTAAAATAAGCTAATAAAAAGCATCAGATCAGTAAAAGCAGATCCGAGAAAAGTTAAAAAAGAGTATTACTTTGTATTGTACATTTTTTTTTAAACTTTTTCATTTTTAAAAAACAGTTTTTGATCATTTCATAATGCATCGGAAGGGGGCCTGGGGACTGCACTAACAAATGTTACTCTGTAATATATCTAAAATAATGAAAAGTTTCTCCGCCTCATTTGAAATGTAAGATTCAATACATCTGCTATATAAGGAACATTCTTTCTTACATTGTATTTTTCTGATCATGCTCCGAATTTTTAATGTAGGACTTTGACAAGTAGTGGAGCAATTCAACATTAATATGGATTGCAATTATTATTTGATCTTTTCAACATTAGCCAATATTCACTATGACTAGAGACATTTCTGTCATATCCACACAGCAACATAAAGACGTCTTTCAGGACTTATTAACAAGAGTGCAGCTGCCACATTATCAGTGTTTTTCCCTCTTTACCACTTTGAGTCCTTTCAGAGCAGAGATGTCCAGGAAGGAGACAGCGGAGAAGTCCAGGATCAGGCTGTGGAGGTCCACTCTGGGAACTCTGATGTTGTTGGGAAGCTCGGCATTCCAGTCCATCCGGAATGGAAGGCCCTCGAGGTCAAAGGGCTGATCCATCTCCTCCTTGTTAACGCAAGACTCATCAGTTGCTTTGCTAAATAAACCCCTCAAACCTGTCTGTTAGACAAATATATGAACGTAAGCCTTGAGCTTTTTGAGGAAACAATTTATCTACAATAATAATTTACTTTTTTTCAGCACGCTTGAGTTTTAGGCCTCACCTCCCTTCTGTGATTATCATTTTCCTGCAACAGTTTCTTGATCTTCCTGAGTGCCTTGTTCCTCTTCCTCAGAACTCTCAAGGGGTTGAATCCAACCTGGAACAGCAGTACAGTTCAGTGCAGTGAAAGGCTTAGAGTATACTCTCTCAGAAATACTTAAACAGAGCGAGACAAATAGTACATACAGCTTCTTGGAGCTTTTCCTTGAAGAACTCTATGTTGGCAAAGAAGATGGGAGAGGGTATCCTGAAGATTTTTACTCCCCTTGGTTCGAATATCTGAGAAGAAAAGCAGTATGATTTTAATTCAGTTGACAATAATGACATTAAATGAAAACAAAAAAAGCAACTCTTGCAACTTACATGCAGGTAGTCTTTGCGATCCCTGTAGAGGTCAGTGCCAGAGATGTTCGCCAAGACAGAACAGCGGGGACTAGAGACACATGAAGACATTAACATAGTTTTTTGTGGGTCATGATGTGGAATCCATGAAGACACAGTAACCTTAAAAAAAGTGAACGGATTTTTATTAAAGCTAATGACTCTTTTTTTTCTCTTGGCAGGTGTGGTTTGACCCAAAGCTCTTAGGTTGTGTCGTCATCACACCCTGATTCACCAGTCGCTATATGATACAGTCTCAGTCATGTTTCTAACAGTCTTTTTTGTTGTAAGCACCAGCATGATGATAACTAGATGGCGGCTAGACATAGGAGAAACTCCGCAGAAAGTCCGGAGCATCCGGGGTTAGTGCATGTCTGCAAGCAGCTGAAGTGTACAGGAGAACCTATGGTGGATTAAAGGTAATGGGACAACGCAAAAGGCCCTCTCTTGAGTCAGTGTTTGGTTTGTCCATTCTGGGCTACTATAGAAACAACACAGTACAACATGGAGGATCCTGTAGAGGAGGATCTGCTCCTGATTAAGATATAAAAGGCTAATTTTAAGGTTTAAACGAGGAAAACCTAATTAAGAATATGATATTAAATTTCCACCAATAGATCCCCCTAAATACAACACACTGGTCCTTTAAATCTAGTGTAAGGTCTCGACCTCACAATGTTAAGTGCCTTGAAATAATGTATTTTGTGTTTTGAGGCTATACAAATAACATAAATCTGAATTGAATTGAATTAAAGTGACCACATAGAGATTTTTCGTCAACTATAATACATTCAAGATTTTCTCATTATTTCCTCCGTATCGTCAGTTTGCATATTAACAAACTGACGTCAGATTCCATGAAATGTGTTATTACAACTGAGTCCTGAAGACAACGGTGATCAGCTCCACCCCCAGGCCCACCGCCAGACCAAGATCCAGGCCGAGCAGGATGGCACCCAGGCACGTCCCCACCCACACCAACTGCAGGGGAAAAAAACTGAAGTCAAACACCAACACAGAGCAGACTATACGAAAATAAACAAATAAATGAAACGTTGCACTCTATAAATAAATGTATATTTTGGAATTAACCTCCGACATTTACTGAATGCCTACAAATTCTGGTTTGTCCCTCCTCCACAGGTACGGGATTTCTCTGAACTGCATCAGCATGCCCTTCAAGTTCACGATCACCAAGGCACCCAGGACAGACTGCAGTCAAACAGAATATTAAAGGTGTGTATAGGGAGACAAATCTATACTACATTACACTTATAGATACATAATCACAAGAAAATCTTATCCCCTATAGGAATCAGTGAGACAGAAAAAAAAACCTAACTGAAATTTTTGACCATTGAAGTCAAACACAATGAGTCTATCACTCTGAAACTTTGGTTTGTCATTCTAGTTATTGGAACAGATTTGATTCGCTGCGTTTTACGCATCAGTCAAATGTTTTCCAGAGAGTTGAATTCTGTTCTGGATCAATTGGATCACAGAAATCTGTTTTGCTCTTTTTAAAATGTGGTCTCAGTGCTGATAGTGAATCAAACTGGACCACAAACATCCTGAAATAAACTTTGAAGACATCAGGATAATTTCGCAGCTCCTTGATCAGAAGATAAAATTCCACTTTTTCCTGAAGGCTTCTTGGGACTGGATGGACCCAATGTTTTATTTTTTAAAGAAGTGAGAGGGCCAGAAAACCATCCTTAAAAAAAACATTTTATCTCCTACAGAAAATAAAATATATCGGACTCTTTGTGAAAGGTTTATCTGTGTCACTATTTTCATTGTGTGACAGATTCAAAGAAATTAATACTTAAGACGGGCTTGGTGTGTGACCTTGACTCTCACCTTGGGAAGTGGCTCTAACAGGAACCCAAGTTTCAAAGTTACAATCATTGCCATCATGGCCGAGATCAACCCTGCAATCTGCATTTGTAAAAAAAAAAAGAAGTTAATATTTCATTTTAAGATAGCTGTGAAAGTTGAGAATTGGATATAAACCAGACTGTAAAGTGACAGTTATGATCAAATGTTTTGGAGACAGAAAAACATTTTGAAGGTGGCGGTATCGTAAAAGCTGAAGCCAGGAGAGAGAAGCTGTAAATGGTGAAGTTTGTTTTCTGACCTGTGTTTTGCCTCCTGAGCTCTCCTGTATGGCCGTCCTGGAGAGGGCTGTGCTCGCCGCAAACGACCTGAAGCTTGCGCCGAATATGTTGCTAACCCCGAAAGCAATGAGCTCCTGGGATGGAACAATTGGAACTGATTGAAATGATTTTTACATGTAACTCGTGAAAACCCAACCTTGTCTATAAAAGCCTATCCACGTAATTTTACATCTTCATAACCAAAATTACGAGTCTTATGCTTGTCGCCACATTGTATTAGTAACCAATTAAAACTATATCCTTGATGGACAGGGATTTTATATATTACTCACCTGGTTCCCGTCTATGGTGTAATCATGTTTGATAGAGTAGACTTTGGCCACAGAGAAGGAAACAGCAAACCCAACTATGGCTATAGGGAAGGCTTCCACAGCACTTGTCTTGAAGACCTCTATATTGGGAGCAATTGGAGTCTCATACCTGAAAGATAGTCTTGCATTTAAATGACCGGGATTATCTGATGGAACAGCAGCAAGTTTGTGTCGAGAACTTGAAACTTACCCACTAACCATTACGCCAACAACATCAACATTGTATCTCTCCTGAAAGTTGAAGGCAAACGATATTCCACAAGCTATGACTGTCTGTGGGAATAGAAAACGACACCGGAGAGTTGGGTAGACACATTGACCACTGGCAGCTATTGCCATTCATTCATTCATTTTGGGGGGGAAATCTACTTGTGGAGACATGGAACTTTCTTGAAAGTAGTTTATTTAGCAAACACTTGGAATTTTCAGAATCTTGATTGAAACTTGTGTGATCGATATTTAGGGGTTTGGTTGATGATGCATGAACTGAAACCTACGATTGAGTATTAGGGCTAATCTAAAGAATTTGAGAATAACTTTATTATGTTACGAGAATAAAGTTGTAATTGAGAAAAAAGTTGGAATATTTAAAGAATAAAGTCATAATATTAAGAGAATAAAGTAAAAACGAATTTGTAAAGGTGAGCCCATGCTTGCCGGAGTTTCCGTCCTGGATCCAAAACTATTCATCTCTTTATTTCTAGAGAAAGTAAAGAAACCCCTTTGAATAACATGCAGTTTGCAGTTGACCACTGTCAAACATTTTCCACCTCCGACATGGATAGCCTGACCACAGTGCAAAAGAGGCCAAGTCCGGTCTGTGTACTTGTTTCTTTGGAATAGACACTGTTTCTTGCACAATTTTCTGATTTGAGACCTATACTAAAGTATAACTTAACAAGATGCTCCAAATGTCCTGTAAAATACACACAAATTATCCCAATCCTAACGTGTATCGAAAAGACAACTTCAAACTGAATGTTATTATTATTATACTGGTGCGGTGACAATAAAGTCATTTGATGTTATCTTATCCCGACTTGTGCTCGTATAATCCAACCCTAGAGTCGGAAAAGGTGTGTTGTGGTTTTGAGATTTAAAGTCTTATAAAGTGTACTTGAATGCTTCCCTCACCACAATGACCTCTATGGGGATAGGCACTGGCAGTTTGGCTTTGTATTTGTCATTCAGCTCCTTCACAATGAACACGATCACCATGATCACTATGGTCATAACCAGGTCACAGATGTTGGTTGAGGTTATCTGGTCAAAGATATGCTCCAGGGTCTGTACAAAAGTAATAACCACGATTAGTTCAGCTGGAGAATGAAAACACTCATCAACACGTGGTTATGCACTCAGCAGCAGTTTTGCAGATTTTTCCTAAGGAGAGAAATCATTGGCTCCTAAACCACTGAGATTCAGGATGATAGAAACAACAGTTTGCATATTAAATCATTAAATTCATTCTCTTCTCTTGCTCTGCCGTACGTTGAGTCAATGGCACACAGGTCTTACACTACAAGATGTTTATTAGCAAGTTTAGATTAAAGTTCTTGTTACTGTTGTACGGAGCCATTCTCTCTGTTTCCGCCTGTTTCCAGTCTTTTTGCTTGGCCAGGCTATCTTCATATTTAATGGTCAGACATGAGTGGCGGCCATATTCTCCTCTAGCCTTTGACAACAATAGCATATTCCCGATATCATCAAACCAATCCTCTCTGACTCTGAAATAAGCTCACCCCTTTATGTTTTTATGATAAGATAAGATAAGATAAAACTGGATAGTTAGTTGTTCATTAAAGTTGTGGTCATTCTAGCCACTAAACTAAATTGCAAAAGAACTCCTCATTGGTTCCTCTCCCTGAAATCTCTGCTGTTTTTTCTTCAGCCAATAACCTTTCTTCATAAGAACTGCTTGCACATCTAATGCTTTAATCTGTCCTCTTTCACCTATACAGCCTGAATGATGAAAACATTAGTGGTCAACCTCCACTGCTTTCAACTGGACTTGCTGACTCACATATATGATGGAGAGTGGCCCGTTCAGGCCTGGCACGATCAACCCCAACACAAACTTGAGCTGTGAAACCAGGATGTGGACAGCAGCTGCTGTGGTGAAGCCGGACACCAGAGTGTCTGACAGGTACACAACAATGAAGCCCACCTGCAGAACCCCCATGGCAAGCTGCATGAGACAGAAACATGGAGAGAACAGAGGCTTGGTTTGAGGCCATGCGGATTTACTGCCATGTTCTTCAGGAATCACAGAGACGAGTCTATACCTGGAAGATACCCACGAGGAAGGTGACAGAGGAGGCCACCAGGACCCTTTGCTGATCCTGGGTCAGATTTGCAAAGCCTGTGATATTTGCTGATGGTCCATCTTCCGGTACCAGACGGATCACCACAGCGCCTATCATTAGGCTCAGGACTGGAAAGGAGCCTGCAGGAGAAAAGGGTGTGGACGAGTATGAAGACATTTTTGCATATCACGGTCAAAAAGGATATGATAAAACTCCACATTAGTTTTTGGAAAATGTCTAACTTTAATTTCTATCAGTTCAGATCAATTAGAAAACTACATTGGCACTCATACCTTCACCAAGAAGTCACCTTATCAAACCACATATAAATTCACTAGACCTGGATTTTTATTTGGATCTGCACCAAAATTGCACACACTCATTAATATCATCCCTCTAAACATTTATCAAGCTCCACGAATTATTATCTGAAAAATCAATGAAAATATTGACAAACGCCCCATCTCACAATTTAAAAGAGGGTGATAAACATCTTCAAAATCAGAATCACCAATATCTTCTTTCTATAATGACATTTCTCATAATTTCAGACCAAAATGAAAAACAAACAGATCCATCTCTGATATGGCATTTCATATTAGTCAAAAACTTAAAAAAAAAAAAAAAAAATGTTGGTAATTTATTATCATCAAGCAACCCCTCTATGGTAACTGAGCACTAAGTGACATACCTACAGAAATGTGTCTTGAGGTACCAAGGAAAAAGTATATGAGCATGGGGAAGAAAGCTGTGTAGAGTCCGTAGCTTGCAGGCAGCGACGCCAGCAGAGAGAAAGCAAGTCCTGAGTAAGAATAACAATGAAGGCTGAATGAGGTTTGTCATAATATTTAGGCAAAATAACATTAAAAATAGACAAATAATAAAGGTTGAAAATAAAATAAAACTTCCAGATTGAACTCTTTAAGGCTGTTAGAGAACAGTTATTTCATATAGTATGTTTCAAAAGCTATACTACCAGCTGTCCCACAGAATAATGAATCTTGTATTAAATTGCTTCTCACCTTGCATGATCGCCACCAGTCCAGTGCTGACCCCCGACACCACATCACCCAGCAGCCACTCTCTAAATCTGTAGATCCTCATCCAGCCAATGATGGGCAGGAGAGAGAGGACGACATTCTTGGCCCGTTTTAAATCACAACTGCTCAAAAACACAAGAGTTGAAGATGTGAAATCAGAGACAATGACTCTGATGTCTGTGTGACCACGGCTCACTTACGTCAGATACTCTTTGACATGGTCCAGGATGGTTTTGTGCACCCTGTGGAGCTCCACATGATCTTCAGCAAGGCTGTCCTCAGAGTACACACATCTGTCCACCAGGTACTGTTTCCTCAAAGTTGCCATCCTCACATCTGAGAATCCGGCACAAAATAAAAGATCGTGGAGATAGATCCTGAAAGGAAACCTTGGCCGTTGCTGCCCGTACAGTGTCAATCTAATCTGTCAACTGAGATCAATTTCATCCTTTTGTCAGTTTTGTCTGGAGTGTTCAATCATTAACATCTTTGATTCATTGAGTTGTTACGTCAGACAGTTTTTTATGGTCTTTTTCTTTTATTGTGGGTGATAATGATCGAAGCTCTGATTGGTTAGAGAGCTGCACCTCACACCCTGAGAGCTGGTTACACCCCTTTGATCATTTGCATAGTTTCCCAAGTGCGAGGTCGTAAGTGTCATGTGAAGGCTACACAGACACAAGAATCTAAATAACTTAACCAATCGAAAACTCATTAGAAAAGGAAGAGCAACAAGGAAATGGGAAGACATTTTTTCTGATTAATATCTGTTTTCTTAATTCAATTGGTGAGTCCACTTATTTGTTTCTCCTCTGAAACTGCATTTTCCGATTGATTTTTAACTGTCATGATTATTCAAAGTATCTTTTAAATTATATAATGAATGGCTTTTATTTTATTTCATTAAATCCCTATCTACTGATTAATTGGTGTTTGTCACTTTTTTTTATATCCATTAAAATGTCAAACAAGTGGTCTAACTATTCAATATGTTATAGATTTAGAAAATACTTTTTAAACAAATGTATTAATGTATATTATATTTGTTGGGTTGATAACCCTTTACCACACAACTTTTTGATGTTCTCATGACATCAAGGTCAGCCACAATGTCTTAGTTTAGGCAAGCAGGCCAAGATTCATTCAGTTACCAAAGGTTACATTGTATTAGATTCAACATGATCAAACATAGGGGAAATTACCATAAATACATTGTGTATGATCAAAAGGTTAAAAGTCTCTTAAAGGCTCCAGCCTTGCGACCCTTAAAAACATTTCTCTTAGATATGTAAAGTTTTTCGTCAGTGTGTAGGCCGTTTCTCGTGAATGGGACTGTGGATTTTGGATGCACGTGTCTAAAGCAATCTTTGAAAACCCTGGATTCAAGAGCGCAATGACCAAGGGTCAAGGGCGTATCACAGCAGGAGAGACAGCCCTCACTGTGTAACAGGAAATAAAGTACAAGTGAATAATTGTGGTTGGACGTCAGTTTGACCTCAGGTCGGGTCAACATGCATATTTGGTGTTGATGTTTGAGGTGAAGGGCGACTCTCCTTATGTGCTAAATACCTATAAGAGCTTGATTAACAACTGCTATAATACTACACCCCATGAAAGAATTATCACCAAATTTCCAGTATTAATAATGAAAGTATTATTTTCGGGATTTTGAGTTGATTATTTTGTCTTAAGAACTTGTAAATTGTCATTAAATCTAAATATTTAGGGATCACATATTTCAATGTTCCAAAACCTTCCATTTGTTTTATATTATTCACGTTGCTTTTCCCCCTCAAACAGAAAACAGTACTTTGAGAACATTTAGTCAAAAAAGATAATTTATTCTCATTATTATGAAAACATACCAATACAGAATGTAAATATATACTGCATCTAAAAATCCCAACAAATTCAACATGTACAATGTAAAAAACAATAATATAGTATTAATTTGTTTCCTTTACATCACAGTAACTACAATATACTAGGTTAACGCTGATTGTCAGATAAATAAAGCCAAGTGCGGTATTTCATTATTCATTGCATTAGTATATTTTACAGCATGATGTATAAAACAGTCGCTCTTTTTGTCTTTGGTCATTTTAATGGAATTGGTCATCTTCTCATCCAGATGTTAGAACCTGGTTTCTCGATCCGATACCTGCCAGGGAAAAAGGTATCTTTTAAAAGTATTTTTTACATTTGAAATGTCGAACTGCAAAAGCTGTATCTTTGGCTTTTTCAAAAGGATAGATTAAACATGAAAGGGGGAGGAGAGAGGGGAAGTGCTCTATACAAATTAAAGCTTCTGGCATCTTATTTAGATGCCTCAGTATGGTGAATTTCATATGATTATTGTTATTATTATTAATAATATTTATAATATTTATAATAATGATAAGTTTCATTTTATATTTTATTTCAGTGCCTTTCATGACACACAAGTACACCTTACCAAATATCGTAAATCAGCTCATGAATAATTAAGAATAAGAATAAGAATAAACCATAAATTAAATAAGTGAAACCGATATAATATAATATAATATAATACATTTTCCTGGAAAAAAAATCCTAACAGTTATTTAAAAATGGATACGTACTTTTTTATCTCGGCTCCTCAAACCGCCTCCAGGGTAGTGAACCGTGACTGACGTCATAATCTGCAGGGCAACATGAAGAGTAAGGTTTTCAGAACATATTTACAGCATATGCAATATATGGACTTTATTCAGATTGAAGCCTCTCCTTCAAATGTTGTGTATTTCGCTAAACTGTCCCGTCATCTTCACCTTGTCGTAGTCGGATTTCTTCTCTGCGGCCTCTGGATGTTTCTCGAGGATGTGCAGCATGGCGTCGTGCAGGGTCAGGAAAAAAATGGATGGCTGAACTTCATCATCGAAAAAGCAACAATCGTGCAGTTTCTCCAGGATGTAAGCTGCAGGTGGGGAAACAAACACAGAATCAAATTAAGATGCTCATGGCGGCTGTATTTAAAAATGTTAATGTGTGTATAATATGTTGAGTAATTGGGCAGAAAGGATTTAGTTTAGCAAGTTGTTTTGTAAAAACCAGTGAGACTTGTGATAGTGATGGTCTTGGCACAGATCTGTGTGGATTGAGTCCGTCTTGAAAGTGCTGGTTTCATACTTACGATCACAAGCCACAATGAAGACCTCAACTTCAACCCGGATCAGCTCTTTTAGCAACTGCAAAAAAACAGTGTAAGATGATTAAAGGAAAGTAGCCTGTCTGAAATAATCGCTCGCTTTGATGCTGTGATTTCGAAACTCACCGTTTTGAGCCCCTTCAGAGCAGAGATGTCCAGGAAGGAAACCGCAGCAAAGTCCAGGATGAGGCTGTGGACGTCCACTCTCGGAACAATTATGTTGGCTGGAAGCTCAGCGTTCCAGTCGATCCGAGCAGGAAGGTCCTTGAAGTCAGTCGGCTGGTCCAGCTCCTCCATGGTGCTCTCATCCTCTGATTCCTTGATCGGTCCACAAGAGCTATTCAAGAAGCCTTTCTGTAAGGGAAGATATAATTAGATACATATATATAGCCACATGGTGGGTCCTCCAGAGAGCAAGTGTGCATAATTTTAAAACAACATTTCTGAATGTTCAAACAGAAATGAATGTAACTAAGTGCCTGAAAATAAAATCAAAAATAAGGACAAAAACTTTACGGATCTATGTTGAGTAATAGGGAGACTGTAACTATCCTTGTATTAACGGTAAATGATAAAATGTCTGTTTTTAAATATACATATCTATGTATTCAAGCTTTTATTGTCTTCATGACCACTCAAAACACTTTACAAATTCAGTGTCTTGCCCAAGGACACTTCCAATGGAGGAGGAGCTGGGGATTGAACCACTGACCCTCTGGTTAATGGACAGCCCACCTCCTGAGCCACAGCTGCCCAGAGTGAAATAAATAGAAATGTGGAGCCTTATTGGAGAATAAGCATGACCAACTCTTAATGCCAATGAACTTGCTCTTCATTTTTGTATAAGTGAATGGATTTGCATTTTTTCGGGATGTTATGTTAACATTTGCTCTGCATTTAAATGAAACCTGATCTTTAGCTAATGAGGCTTCATCATCATCATAGTACGGATCATGTCCTTGTTGCAGAATAGGACAAGTGTGTCTCCACTGTCTTCATTTGTTTCATCCTCTCAAGTTTCCAGGACAATGATATTCCTAATAGTTTCTAATAATTAATAGTTTACATCTTTAGATTTGTACTTAGAACAACTGATTGCATGTATTTCAAAAAAACAAACAAACAGAGCAAACCCTCAGCTTCTCCACACATCACAGGCCTGGTCCTATCATGTTCCTATAATAACCTCTTCGTAAGCTCAGTGGAGGTGAACTTTGTACCATCTGCTGAACAAATCCCATCACGCACCAGACTCTTGTGCGGCTACTCTAAGACTCACGATTAGTGTATTTAAAAACTAAAATATTCTACTGAATTTATTAGTTTTCATTAATTGTAATCTTGTGATATTGACAAGTCTTTTGTGTTGTTTATGGAGTTTACCTGTTTACTGCTGACCTGAATAGAGTTTACAGAGAAAAAAAGGAAACAATAACAATGACTGTATAAAAATGGAATAACTGAAACTTTGAGTGAAAGTGATGCCAAAGAGAAAGTGTGTCATGTTCTTTACAGTAGACACATTTACATGGACACTAAAGCTTTCTATATTGACAGGATTAGACAACATTCTGAATAAGACACTGTCATATAAACAACATTTCCTGATCACCTTAACCAGTATAAGGTCATACTTGGAATAATCTATAAACTGATAAGACATGTGGAGTATTCTGACCTTGGTAACATTATGAAGACACGTACTCATCTTAATTGCATTATAATGTCCTTTTGAACTTTTCACAGCATGTTGACATACATTGACATATGGCGGTGATCAACTGCTTGATGATGCATGCCTTAGGTTTGAGTGTAAACAAGCTAGAGAAATAGAATTGAAGCTTTGACAAAATTATAATGAAAAACACTAAAAAAATGTATAGAGCAGCATTATGCATTTATTTCAGGTTGGGGTTTTAAAACTCATGCGATATATGATGTAATGGATGTAATGTTAACAGGAGTCTTAATCAGATTATGCTCTGTAAAATGTAAACAGGAATGTGAATTACTTACTGCTGTCCACTGCAGGTCACCTGTCTTTAAAAGTCTCCGGATCATCCTGAGGGCTTTATTTCTCTTTCTCAGCACCCTCAGTGGGTTAAATCCAACCTGAGGTGAGATTTGTGTGACGTAAATCAAGACACAGAATCATGTCAAAGATACAATATGTTAAGTTCTCTAGCCTTTGGTTATTTTTTACAGCATCCTCTATGTAATTTTCCATTGATTGAGAGGCTGTATTAGAAACGGAATTGGTCAAAATAAGGATTTTAGATATGAATTACTATATTTCTATGAATATGTGACTTAAACAATGAAAACAAATGCAACACACTCTATAGCCATGCAAGACTTACAGCTTCCACCAGCTTGTTCCGGAAGAATTCAATGTTGGCAAAGAAAATTGGTGACGGTATCCTGAAGATCTTCACTCCCTCTGGCTCATATATCTGGGGAGAGTAATTTGCATTATAACCACATTTTGGCCAAAATCAGGGTAAAATATATAAAACCTCTTTGAATAAAAATTTGAAAATGAAACAGAGAAGGTAGACCGAAACCGGGATGATTACTTTCACCTCTCTGGTTCTCATAAAGACACAACGTCTACTTTAAACTTTAAGGACTTTCCTGTCTCTGCTGCTGCTCCTGATTAATGAAATAATAGTTATATCAAACTAGTTCTGATGTCACATCTAGCAAATGGATGGAGGCAGAACACATAAAGGCTTTAAAGGAATACTGTCGTTGAATTTTGATCCTCACATAACCTCTTTCAGCTAGTCTCGAATACCTCTTTGGTACAAATTGTTCATTCCAGTAAACTCTTATCTGGTGTTCCTTCCCTCCCTATGACATGAAGTGAAGCCACCTCCTTCACCCAGAGTACTTTGACATTGAGGAGCTCATTTGCTGAGAGGCAAAGCCTTAGATGAGATTGTACCACTTATGTTGAAACTTGTACCTGGTGCCGGCAGGGGGAGCTTATAGTAACTAAAACTTCAGAAGCCACTAACCTACACTTAATTAACATGTCATATGTTGTTTTTTCTTTTTAACTAAAATGCAAAACTGACAATTTTACATGATTTTTGTGTCGGACCATTTGTATATATTGATCAAGAACCTTTAGAGATGCTCATAGGGGTTTGGTCACCTTTGGACAGAGCCGGCTTGCTTGTATCCCGTGGTTCCAGCGTTTATGCTAACCTTAGCTAACTAGCTAGATTTTGGCCTTATTTTAATGCACGGGTATCAGTAATATCTCTCCAAAACTATATCTTTAACGTAAACTACGGAAGACACATGAGAAAACCCAAACCAACTTACATCGATGTAGTCCTTTCTGTCTTTGTAGATATCTGTTCCTCTGATGTTGGCGAGCTGACTGCAGCGAGGGCTGAAAGACAAAAAATGTAAATAACCAAAGTTTGTCTGCACCTAAAGTTAACAAGACTAAGAAGCCACAGTTATGGTAAATTGGAAGATTTAGATTGTTGAGATATTCCGTGGTGGACGGACCAACATTACCAGGTCTATGGCCATTCTGTTGACATGTCTAAAACTGGTAGGCCTACGGACTACCACAGTTCAGGAAGCAGCTCGAGCTGTATACTATGAAGACTTTGAAGAAACAAAATAGATAGATACGTTTTGAGTCAAGAATAATGGTTTGTGGGAAAATACTAACAATTGAGTCCTGAGAACCACACTGATCAGCTCCACACCGAGGCCTGCAGCCAATCCAAGATCCAGCCCCAGTAAGATGGAGGCAATACAGGTACACAACCACACCACCTGGACATGGACGAAGGTGAGAAACATAAGGAGCCATATGTCTACTTCCAGAGAGCGCAAAATGACCACAGTACATTTTTGAATGAATTGTTAACTATTTAACTATTCTCAGATTATATATGAACTTACACAGTCTGGTTTGTCCCTTCTCCACAGGTATGGGATTTCTCTGACCTGCATCAGCATGCCCTTCAGATTGACGATAACCACAGCACCTAGCACAGACTGTTCAAGCAATGGGTCAAAGGTCAGATCTCAGCCAGTCCAGTTACTTCATCTGCATGTTGGGAGAGTACGAGGTAGTTTTGAGGTTTACCTTAGGGAGTGGCTCTAGTAGGAATCCAATGGCCAAGGTGACGATCATCACTATGACAGCTGACAGTAAACCAGCTATCTGAATAGGACAGAAGAGGAGTGTGTATGTTGAGAGTTTGTTAAAATGTAGTGAGGACTCTATTAATGCCACATATATATTATTGTTTTGATGGTTGTTTCATCTTCAAATAATAAGTTTCAGGGATTTGAACTTTAGTCACCTTTGTGCTCTATCATCCTCACACCGCCCTCATTAGTCACTGTGATTAGATTGTGAGGGGCTGTGGCTCAGGAAGTAGTACCAGATGATCGGCAATTAATGCTGAGTACTTGTGCCCACAATCCCACCTCTGTTATTGTTGCCTGACTTAATTTCCAATTATATAAAAAAAAATATTATTTGTGTTTTTGGCTGTCTAAAGATGCTTAATTAAGTGGAGATTGTTAATTTCAATATATCATATACAAAAGATATAAATGTAGGTATGAGGCAAATTAGCGACATTAGGCATAATGGGGCATAACCTTAATTTAAGACATTAAGACCGGAATGGGGTTTGAGGTGAATTCACGACATTCGTGTACAAGGGGTTAATGTCCTCTTCTTGACTCTGCCATAACTAAACCTGCATCCAGCTCTGAGAAGATCTTCCCTCTACTTGATGAGTGTTAGGGTTAGAGTTGTTGTTTGGGTCAACTTTGACTCCAGCGCTATGAGGAATAATAGCAGGTCAGACGGGTTGGTTTACCTGAGTCTTGCCTCCTGTGCTCTCCTGCACTGCGCTCCTGGACAGAGCTGTACTCGCAGCAAAAGACTTGAAGGAAGCTCCGAAGATGTTGCCAACTCCAAAGGCTATGAGCTCCTATAGCAAAATCAAAGAAAAAACATGATTTGTTATCACTATCGCAGACTTCTACCTCAGTTTGTTACATTTGTTTAAGCATTGGTACAAACCTGATTTCCATCTATGGTGTAATCATGTTTTACAGAGTAGACTTTTGCCACTGAGAAGGCCACAGCAAAACCCACTATGGCCATAGGAAACGCTTCAACTGCTGTGTCCTGGAAGATCTGCAGGTTTGGAGCCATCGGAGCCTCATACCTGAAACAAGTGAGTAGTGTCACGCTGATGACTTCTTAATCTTTGATTGATGGGTGTGGCCTCACAGATACATATATACTCATTGTCTTGAAACTGTTAGTGACCTCTGGTGCATTCATTACTCTGCTCTGACAGATAGTGACTGGAAAGAGATAAATCAGTGCTTTCACTATTCCAGTAGTTAACGGTGCCTCCTACAAAGGCTATCTCTGTTCATCAAAGATAGTTTGTGATACATGGATTTACTGAAAATGAAAGTAATTATCTCCACCAAGAAGGTTGTGGTTAATCAAAAACAACAGGACTGATCTCCGTAAAACTTAGTTTTGACTCTGGTCACCTAACAAATATCAGTCCAATATTCGCTCCTCTTTAGCTTTAATAAGCTTATTAACAAACTCATCTCACTCTTTATGTGCTGAATGCTCCACTAGGTTCTCCAGCTAACTTTGCCTAGATGCTATTTCATCTAGATGTTGTTTCCTATGATCTATAATCTCAGCTTCGCTCATCTCAGTTTTCTGCAGTATAAGTTATTTACATTTTGATGGTTCACAGAGTCAGAGAAAACAGCAAGTGGAGTTCAATTTTCACTGATGCCACTAGAGCGGTGTAAGAACTGTATCTATATAGCACTTTTCCAGTCTTATCAATCACTCAAAGTATTTTACAGCACAATTCCCTTTCACCCAGTCACACATAAATTCATACAACTCTAGTATCACTTTGTCTTTTTCTATCACACCGTCAGGGAATTTGTAGATCAGTATCTTGACCAAGGACACTTCGGAATACAAACAGAGGTGCGGGGGATCAAACCATCATCCTTCTGTGTAGCCGATGGCCCTCTTTACTTCCTGAGTCACAGCCACCCACATATCATCACATCCAATTTCTTGACTTCAGCCAATGTGCAAACACTCACCCTTTTGGAATATGGCCAACAACATCAACGCCGAATCGCGTCTTGAAGTCGAAGGCATATGAAACTCCACATACGATAACGGTCTGCGGACGAGATGGTACAAATCATGACATCATGTCTGAAAATACTTGGCCCTGTCTCACAGGCACAGTATCAAAATGGCCTTGATTACAGATTGTGAGCTCTTTCTTTGAACCAACACATATGCTCATTATTGAATGCTTTAATGATGTCATAAATCTGATTATTGGCTATGGACGGCACACTCCTGCCCACCAAAGTCATAAAAAGTCAAAGCCAAAATGAGTGTTATGACATCATGTCTGAAAATACTTGGCCCTGTCTCACAGGGACAGTATCAAAATGGTCTTGATTACAGATTGTGAGCTCTTTCCATGACCCAACACATATGCCTTCTCAGAAATGATTTGATGATCTCATAAATCTGATTATTGATTATGGATGGCACACTTTGTCATAATAAGTCAAAGCCAAAATGAGTGTAATCATGCTGTTTATATGACCAACAAGCCTTTTACACCTCACTCTTGTTGTATAATGTGGCTCACCATAATAACCTCAATGGGGATGGGCACCGGCAGCTTGGATTTGAATCTGTCATTTAGCTCCTTTACGATGAAGACCACCACCATGATGACCAAGGAGATCACCACGTCACAGACATTGGTGGAGGTGATCTTTGTAAAGATGATCTCCAGGGTCTGAAACGATGAAGACAAATGAGACACACTCCCTCGACTGTGAAACACGTCAGAAAGCTTTAAGCTTTTCTCTACTCACGTATATGATGGAGAGTGGTCCACTCAAGCCTGGGACCTGCAGCCCAAGCACAAACTTGAGCTGGGACACCAGGATGTGGATGGCAGCTGCTGTGGTGAAGCCGGACACCAGAGTGTCTGACAGGTACATGACTACGAAGCCTACCTGCAT
The DNA here is from genome assembly GCF_963576545.1 of Limanda limanda. Lineage (NCBI taxonomy): Eukaryota > Metazoa > Chordata > Actinopteri > Pleuronectiformes > Pleuronectidae > Limanda > Limanda limanda. Next base: position 7,301,226 of record NC_083636.1, read on the forward strand.
AATGCCCATCGCCAGCTGAAAGTGACAAAGACTGTTAGACCTCACCAGCTTCTAACTGTTTTCCCACTTTTACACGACTTGTGCTAAGCTAGGTTAACTATCATCTGGATATAGCACTGCATTAAAGACATGAGAGTTGCAGTCACCTTCTTGTGTAAGTTTTAGTAAAAAAGTAAATAAAACTATACTTTTTGTGAGATCAAGCAAAATTCACTGTTGAATATCACTACAGGATCCAAAGATTAAGAGACTTTCTGACCTTTGACATGGGTATCATCACTTTTCTTGTGTTTTATACTAAACCAAAGCAAATACTAAGTGTCTAAGGTTTTGAGGCGTGGTCCTGTTGTGGGAGGGTTTATTGCACATATTGGAATAAACCCATCACACCATAAGTTTAGTGAACGGCTAACCTGCATGATGCCGACGAGGAAGGTCACAGAAGAAGCCACCAGCACTCGCTGATCATCCATCGTCAGGCCTTCAAAAGCGGTGATGTTGAAGGCCGGACCCTCGTCTGGGACCAGCCTGGTGACCACTGAGCCGATCATCAGACACAAGACTGGGAACGGACCTGCAAGGTGAGACAGAGAAAATGCTGGTTACAGTAGTCGTGTATTGAAAAGAGATTCACATCCACCACTCACACATACACACACACACACACACACACGCCTGCCTTACCCACTGAGATGTGCCTGGAAGTGCCCAGGAAGAAGTAGATGATGACAGGGAAGAAGGCAGAGAAGAGTCCATACCAGGGTGGCAGGGAGGCCAGCAGACAGTAGGCGAGACCTGCAGAGCAAAAACATGCACATTACATTTACACAGAAGAATTTGCTTGTTTATATAAAATTATTTTTATTTAACAACATTTTTACACACCAAACCAAACCTGATCATGATCAGACAGTAATGGTTAACATATAACTGACATGAAATAAAAATAATTACTAAAAATCTTAAAGTTGTTACAATTTATTTGATTGTATCATCTTCTTTTCTTTTCCATTTTGCTCCCTATTCATCTATATTTGTATTTTTTATTTTTTCATACCCTCTGCCCTCCACACATCTCACACGCAATTATGCACTCACACCTTATGAGTGATATTCTCCCCCTGTGTTATGTCACACAGTGTATCAAGGCCTTTCTTGTCAGTAAATAAAAAATATTTATAATATATGTATATAAATATATATATTTATGGTTGCATTTAGTATAAATTAAGCCCATTTGACTAATCTGTTGTGAGGAATGTGTGCTGTACTCTGTTCCATGTTTGTTTTTTTACGTGAATTTTTGTGATATTTATATTATTTACTGATATTTTATACTGACATATGTTCAGGTTGGGGAAGGTTCATGTATGTATGTAAATTGATGTATAAAAATGTATAAAACCAATAAATATATGTTCAAAAAAAAAATTAAGCCCATTTTCTGAAATCTTTTTATATTTATATAATATACATTAAATGACCACTGATTCCATAAATGCTTAATAAACTTAATATGAATTAAAAAGCCCCACTGAGGACAGCATATATCTAAAAAAATCATGTATAAAGAGTTTGAGCTGCTGCTGGAGAGAAACAGTTTATACTGAGCAGCCCAGACACCAGGGGAAGAGCTGATTGCAAGTTAATCTAATGTTATCAGAATAGACTCAAGTTGCACAAGTGTCCCAGATAAAATTAAAATATTAAGAACAGGACACCTGTAATAATCAGCACAATCTACTAGGGGGAGTCAGATCTTCACCTGTCAATCAGACTCCATTAACTCGCTTATTATATTCACCTTGCAGGACGGCGACCAGTCCAGTGCTGACCCCGGACACGATGTCACTGAGTAGCCATTCTTTGATCTGATACATTTTCATCCAGCCAATTACCGGCAGGAGAGAGAGCGCCGCATTCTTGGCCCGCTTGGCGTCACATCTGCAATGATGAACAGACACAAAAATAAAGTACATAAAGAATAGATGGATCAGTCATTAGATTTGTACAGTGCACATGATGATTGGTTTCAGACTGTGTTCATGCTCATATAAGTCCTGAAATTGAGTCCAGCTTTGAGGTATAGTTTTACTTTACTCCAATATATATAAATTCCTCATGAAAATGGCTAATTCTGATAAGTAAGTGTTTGATTACAGTATATATTTGTAACATTGCTTTATTTATGTGAATACAGATTATTTCTTCCTCCATGGTCTTTATATATTCATGTCTACATTACTTAGATAACTGAGAGTGAATCACACTTGCAGTAGCAAATGGATTAGTGGTTTATTTAATATGATAAAAACCACCAGGAATGACAGGATACAATTTTTTTTCCCATAAATTGACATTAGTGTCATAATAAAGTCAGATAGAATACTCTGAGCATGAAAGAAGAAAACTCAATTTTTATGTACTTTTTCCATTTTTACCTGATGAAAGTCTGACGATGACAAAAATAAAGTGGTGTGTGTGTGTGTGGAACCTTTTGGTCCTTAAATTCTTGTTAAAACAAATTTCTTTCTTTCATATATACAAGCTTTAATTTACAAAACTTAACCTTAACAATTATATTTGTAAAATGTAAAAACAATTAAATTAAAATATTTTCTGTGTATACAAACTTGACTTTATAATGTAGTTTAAATTAAAAAGTTTTCTGTGGTCAGTGCAGTTTTAAAAGTTCAGCTGAAGGAATAAAGAGAAACTCGTTTTACCCAGAGGCCAAACTTTTCCCCCCTCGTCTCTTGAAATCCCAACATTCATGCAGGACAGAAAACTTCACAGGAAACCATCGGATCAAAAACCAAAAGCTTTGCTTGTTCCTCACGTGAAGTACTGCTTGAGGTGGTTCAGCATGGTCTTGCGCTGACGGTGGACCCTCTCATGCTCCCCGGTGAAGGAGTCCTCCGAGTAGAGAGGCCTGGCCACCACATACTGCTTGGCTCCTGGTCGCATCATTTCGCCTCTGCCGCCTGGGTGACCGCTGCTCTCTCTCCTCTACTGTATGTGACTCTGAGATCCAGTAATCACATTAGGGTTAGGAAGAGGATTCTGTCCTGACTTTGAACATCAGTAATCAAAAGAACACGGACAGGCAGACAACAAAAGGTCCAGACCCCTCCAACACGGGCAGAACACATGTGCCAGGTCAGGACCTGCTCAGATCTGTGGATGAGCATTGTCAGGCTTCATTAGAGCTCTAGAAACAGATTTACACCAGTGAGGCTTGTTTTGAATTTTAACACTGAAATGTCTCAGCTCCCTGACTTTTCCCAGAGATCATCTTTTAATTTTTATGATATGAATCACTCAAGGGAATATTTTGCCTCCTTCACCTGGTGCTGAAAATACATCAGCAGCTCTGGAGTTTTGAAGATCCCTAAAAGATTTCACGTTGAGGAGCTCCCAGTCTTCCCACTAGCACTCATATCCCATTGTGCAGCAGCGTATTCCACATACCTTAAAGTGTTTCTAAATCCAAAGCGTCTGCTCTCTCTTCCAACTCCCCCGGCTCCTCTGGATCAACTGAGACCCGAGACAGTTTTGCCATCAATAAATGCCACGTCTTTTTCTTATCACAACTGTAATTATTGACAGCAATTATGATGAGGTCCCTGTTTCGCACAACTGCTGGATGCTTAACTTATCCTTGACCATTGTTCTTACTGATATCTGCAACTTTCAGTAGAGGTTTTCCGCCCCAGAGGAGAAGTCAAAAGGTATTGTAGCGATGGGCAGGATAAGGAGGATGTGGACAGGACAGACAGGACAGGACAGATCAGGTCATTGTTATGAAGTGGAAATCAAGTTACTTTCCAGGAGGGGGAAACGCCGCTGAGGGTTGGCTGCAGACCTCCACACACAGTGCACTACAGGAGTAACAATAGTTTATGTGCCGCAGGAACTGAGATTGTTTGTGGAAACACTGCTGAATGCAAGGGTGCAAAATTTATTTATCCAGCGGCGTGTGATAAGACACCCCCTGGTGCTCTGATAATAAGAGTTCTGGCATGAAAATGTTAAACACATTACAAGTTATAATTCATGAGTCGTCGTAAAACTGAACTGACCTTCTATGTTCTTCCTCTCGCAAAAAGTGGACAAAAGAGAGGGAGAGAGAGAGAGAGCCAACGGGAAAAAGACGCCGTCCTTCATATTTAAAGTAACACCAACCAAACTGATAAGACCCGAAAGTGCTGAAGTATGAAGTGTATTTGGGTGTGTGTGTATTGTGCGATTGTGGTTGTGGGTTGTTAGTCACTGGTTTCAGTACATGCAGGTGGAATGCAAACATCACTGGAAAGTGTGTGAATGACCTTAACGAAGTGTCCTCTCAGAATTAAGTGGAGGTAATGTCTGCCCCCCACTGTTTGTCAAGGTTCATGGGAAAAGTGTGTGTATTTGCTGTGTGTGTGTGTGTGTGTGTGTGTGTGTGTAAACCCAGAAGCATTAATGGACAGTTTGTCCTTGTGAAAACAAAAGCTTCAGTTTTGGAATTTCATGGAATGTTTTCACCTGACAGTCAGAGTTAATAACAGAAGATGCACATGTAAAAATGTTTTAATATGTGTTTTGTATGTGAATTTCTATGTTGTTTTAGCTCCAGTCTCCCTCCCACTCCCTGGGTAAAATCCCCATCTCCTATAAATCAGTATAATAAATAGGTGTAATTGGATCGTCCGGCCATGCAGCCTTTGTTCTGTCACACCGTGGCGAGTGATAAGCAGCAGTGTAAAAGTTAATATCTGATAATCTGGAACAATTATCAATTAACCCAAGGTCAACAACTTTCCACTCGGTTTGCATTTATTTGTTTCCATTAATACAAGTTAAAAAACATGACGCGTGTTCATGAGCATGTGTAGAGCGTTCGTCCTCCAACCTGAAGGTCGGTAGTTCGATCCCCAGTCTTCCCCATCTGCATGCCGAAGTGTCCTTGGGCAAGATGCTGAACCTCGAATTGCCCCTCATAGAACAACAAAGTGCTGCTAATAGATGCACTGTATGAATGTGTGTGTGAATGGGTGAATGTAAAACTGTACTGTAAAGAGCTTTGAGTGGTGATCATCAGACTAGAAAAGCGCTATACAAATACAAAACCATTTACGTGTGTATATTTTAAGGACAAGATTTTAAGTAACACATCAAAACACAATCCAGACCATTGAAAATAAATAAGATGTACTGAACTGTACTTCTTTTCTAGTTTATTGAAAATAAATTATCTTCTTAATTGTCAAATCATTATCTGTAAGTTGAAATTTACCCTTCGCTAAAGCCCCTCCCCTAATTAGTAATTGTCCAATCATTGCTTAGCAACCATAATTACAAGCTTTTGTATACCTGCACACAGGGAAACAGTGCACACTCTTTCTTTGAGGTATTCCAGAAATAGTTTGAGGTGTTCAGAACCAACATTCGCAACTAGAACATCCACTGTGTATACCCTTAACCACCCAATGTAACTTAAAGTGAGAGTGCAGGACTTTTACCTATTGCCTATAACATTCAAGTCCCTGCTAAACAAGGTCACACAATGCAAATTGAGCCTATGAGCACCAGGTTAATTCTCTCTGCAAAGGCCTTTTTTCACTGCAGATATTTTAACAAGTCACATTTAGCTGCTTCAGATCTCCTGGTGTTATTCATGCTGGCTCACTCTCACATCTTAACTTCATCACAAACACCTGTTCTCCTATTCCTCCTGTGGGGGCCATTGTAGTTTGTATCAAATACCATAGTTATTCATCAGATAGTTGTTGGGCAACACTTAAACTTAAATTAAAACAGGGAGAGACTGTTTGATTGAGGAATTGTACCTAAGATATCCAGATGTCCTTCGAATAAATCTATAAATATCTGTCTGTCTTTCTATCAGTTTATTGACATTTCTTTTCCAATCCAAAACAGATACTATACAGCAGAATAAAGTCCCAGCTTCATTACGACATTTTAATGAATATTCACAAAGTACTCATTACCTTATAATTATCTTACTATTACCCACATCAGCTATGGAAAATCCATCCTGAATTGTCCAATTGCATTTTATATTTCCTTCTTAGTGCATCTGAACCTGTACAGGTATCACCACCCAACTCCACACAATCCACACACACTGTAGAAACACTTTTCCCTGTCATGTCTCATAGTGTTGTGCAAAATCAGATTAAACAGCTATCAGTTGGCAATGTTGTATATACACAGATATGGAACTGTAAAAATCAATATATGTATGTATAAAATCTGATTCTCCCTTCTTATTGGTGCACTCAAAGACATATGCAATGTGCAATGACTGTAACTGCTAGTTGACTTTGCCATAGTATTTTATTGACGAATTGTTTTATACCTTGTATTACTGTGTATATATATATGCATATTTATTTCATTCCTATTTATTCAATGTATTAACTTTTAATGTATCAACTTTTTTATTGTACCCTCGGCACCATTGAAAATGAGGATCTTATCCCTCAATGTGTCTTCCGAGGCTTAAATAAATATTCAATCAATCAATATGAGACTGGAGAGGCCATACTGTCACAGCACATAAATAGTAATAGTGACAGAATCAGTGTCAGTGAGTACATGTCTTGTCAGCCAGTATTTCTAACTCTTTTGTTATTTAACTTAACAATGGTTTGTAGAGAAAGAAGGACTGAGAGAAAAAATAATCAATGCTTGGTCTGGTTTTTGTTGATGTGGTGACACAGGACGTGGAGTTAGGGGAAATAAGGTTGGAGTCTTCATGTTGCAACACTGTAAAACCTCTTCTCTCATGACTGCGCATTTTCAAGCCTGCCTCCGGGGGGTATTTCCATCCATGGGCCTTTTTTCACGGCAAACATTTTGACTCATCATGGCAAGAAAGGTCCAGGTGTTGGTGATGAGTACCCAAAATAAATATCATTATAGTTACTGTGATGAAAATTGCTGCAATGGCTTCTGTTAGCAAAACACAGTTCATCTAAAGTTAGGGTTACGTTAATCTTAAATAATTAATCCAAAAAGACGAATAGAATAGTTCCCTTGATGACAGATTCAAGATTTTGATCTTAAATCAAATCGACATTTTTTTAAAAACTTTTTGATCAATATATTGATTTCAGGCATATTGGCACATTATCACTTTTCCAACGTTTGGTTGTTCAGTGTTTATTGAAATGTCACTGATATCCATTTCAAATTGTACTTAGCAAGTTAGAATTATGTTGATGTTTTGATCAGTCAAAGGTTTACGTACAGTTTGTCTTCCGCTTATTTATATGATCATAAAACAATATCTACATCATTGTTATCGTGTTTTTATGGTTGTGTCACTGCAATAACAGCACTTGGTTGATATGAGTAAGAGCTTGTGGTCTGTTGATTTAATAAAGAACAAATGAACAATGTTAACACAACATGTGGATTTGCATTTAACAAAAACAACAAAGTTTCCTTGTGTTCAACCAAAGTGCTGTTGTTCCCTAAACCGAACCACAGACGACACTATGAATATCAACCACTCCAACTGTCCTCTGGTACATTTAGCTTGATGAATTAATTAAAGAATTCTTTCTTTTTTTTTCCTCTAGTCGACAGAGTTGTGAGTTTGTAAGACTGAGGAATACATACACTTTCTATGATAGAAAAATGTAAATGTAAATGTAAATGTTAAATCTTTAGTGGCTCTGGAGGTTCTATAAAATGTGAGCAAAATGTCCTGATAATATTATCCGATTTATGTGGACTTCGATCTTATCTATTTTAGGAGATAATAATAAACTGAGAAATAACGTTTGAAAGATATGAACATGCAGGGGACACATAATGAAAGAAGTTTTTGATCGGTGCCATGAGGCTTTTTAGAGTTGTGAGTTAGTTGGGATGCCTCAGCATGTCCTGCATTATATTTAACTGTTGTTTAAAATGTTTTTCTTACAAGTCTCAGTGGATGAGAGTATCTGCACAAAAGTTGATGCTCCCACAAACTTAAATATTTTACCTCCCGGCCATGTAATGTTCCAGGCACAGGTCTGAAGAAGGGCCTCTGTTGGGAGTATCAACAGTGTGTGTCAAAAATTGTTTTTGTTGAAATAAGAACATTTTATTTTTTACTGTAAAATGAAAAACGTAAAGTAATTTTTCAGTGAGACACTTTTTAATGAAAAGCAGCTTTGTCTTGTCATTTATTGAACATTATTTGCAACAAGCCTGCATCCTTTCTGAGGAGCTGCATGATTAACAATGTGGTTAACATGATCTCTGCTTGAAATGCACCACACTTGAACTTCATTGTAGTTAATTATTGTGATAGCAAGTAACTGTTAACTCACTGGCGGCCAACTCAAACTTGATACAGGACAAATGTTGGATTTGTACCCTGACTCCACGCAGCCCCGTGCAAAAGAGACATGTTGGCCCTATATCAAACCTTTGCTGTGGACTAACACCTTTTTTGAACCAAAATCAGCGGGTACAGTATATGCAGGTTTTTTAAATGTGAGTAAACTCTATAAAAAAGACATGTAACTCCTTTCCCATTGCCAGCAGAAGAGTTTGCCTCTATGTTTTCCCCCCCACTGTGCATGTGTCATGGCCGCGGCCACGAACGCATTGAAAGTTGAGAAGTCCTCTCCCATCGCTGTCTTGTAAATTTTGCACATTCATACTCCATACTGTGTAACCTCATCACATGTTTCTAGATTGTACTATTGAGTAGATTACATTTAGGATCAATGTGTTGAAATACATTAAGGATCCTGTAAAACATAGTCAAGCCAGATTAGAGTACAATGGTATGAGTACAATCCATTGTATGCCGTACTCTCAAATGTAAGAAACCCATTAAAATGACTGCTCCCTCTAGTGGTTTTCCAGTAAAGATATTTGTGTACACTAGACATACAACATCTGAGGCTTATAACATAAAATATGCTTTTATTACATAGACTTTAAACCCAGCAGGGGCAATAAATAGCAACAACAACCCCCGCTCCTCCATGGAGATAATGCCGGTGGACACCAGAACTATTATGTGATCTCAGATCTAAGATTCTGCTTACCAAAATAACACATATTAATTATCAAGTATTTATGACAAATGGCTCATAAGGAAGATCACCCCAAGTAAATAATAGTAAGGCTAAAAATTCCAAATGTCTTCAACCATAATGTCCTGATTGAACAGGTTTACTGTCAGGTGTTGATCAAGAGAAAGTGTAAGTAAGTGATAAATGTCACTAACTGAAGTAGACAGGTCACTGAACTACTCTGATCAGGCCTCAACATATCTTTATAGTCGGGATTCATGTTTATCCATCTCTTTGCTCTATACTTTTACCAATTCACCAGAGGCTGGAAAAAGCTTTTACACCAAATATTGGCTGAATAAACTGTGGTGTAGGTCAGTTTGCTTCTATGGCTGTTAGCAGCCATGCAGTGTTGATGTCGCAGCAGTAGAGGGTAGAGTTAAACTATGGAGTCTAATACCAAGGAACATCAATAAGGGGTACAAAGTTTACACGTTCATGCAGGGAAGAAAAATCCATAATAATAATAAAATAAGTTGAAATGTAACAACAAACAAACTGAGTCATATTTCAAATGATGTCAAGTTGCATTACAGAGCAGTGTGTATAAAAAGATGTAGAGGGGGTACGGAATCTTTATGTAGTCAGTAAAGCATCATCACATGTGATCAGACACAAGAGTGACTTCATCTGGTTATAATCCTTGTTATTTTAATGTTATTATAACCCTTATTATCATTATTATTATTATTAATTATTGATATGCAAATGTATTCAATATGTGGACACGCAATTATACCATACAAATACAAATACAAAGAAATTCTAAAAATACATAAATGAATAATGCCTGCTTCATAACTGGAGTCTATTTGCATCTAATCACTTCAGTTCCAGAAAACGTCTTTAGAAATTATGGAACTACAAAACCAAACCATGTTCCTGGAATTTTCCATGGAATTTCACTATACAGGTGAAAGGTGAGTTAAAAAAAAACAAATTCATACAATCAGCTTAAGACTTCTGTAGAATACTATCAAGATGCCAACATAGCCAAGAGTCATACAAGACTAAATAAAGTAAAGCAATAATAATTAATTAATAAAGCAATTAAAATCCCAGAGCAAGGGTGTGTTTTATTACAAATCATGGAAACTCAATGTGTTACAGTGTGTCCAAAGGTTATCCAACCTACTAACAGATGGATACCAGTACCTTCAGAAAGCGCCAGGCAGCCGTTTCCCTGTTTCCAGTCTCCACAATGTTGACTCGTTGTTTTTTTTCAGTCCTGTGAATTATTTTTAAAGCCAAAAGTATCTGAGCTCTTTAGCTACAAAGATCCGACACTTCCCCATTAAGGATAAAGATAACCTCTAATCCACACCCAAAAATAGATGCTGTATCAATGAGTCCAAATGTTGTTTTTACAATTTAACTCTTTTTATTTTAAGTTTTAAACAAAACATGACATGGGTGTGAATCCCCTCTCGCTCTCTCTCTGTAATCCTGTATCAGCAGAGTGTGACAAAATGAGGTGAAAATAACACACACTTGTGTAGGACCTTCGTTGTGATCAGTTCAATCTCACTCTGGAGGCTGAGGATAAATGATAGCACTGCTGTGGGTCCCGATTAAAGGAAGGTTCTTATGACATTGACATTGAACGACAAGGTTACCAGAGAATTGAGACGATAAAAGAAGAAATAACAAGAAAGATGATTCTGATCAATTGAACACAAAACCACTGTGGCTGTGGCTGAGGGGTAGAGTGGTCGTCCTGCAACCTGAAGGTTGGCGGTTTGATCCCCAGTCTGACCCATCTGCATGCAGAAGTGTCCTTGGGCAAGATGCTGAACCCTGAATTGCCCCCCATAGAATAACAAAGTTATTGAATGGGTGAATGTAAAACTGTACTGTAAAGCACTTTGAGTGGTCATCAAGACTAGAAAAGCGCTATATAAATACAAACCCATTTACAACTAACATGACTTTAGTGATCCAAACTGGGTCACGACAACAAGGAAATTCCCCCACTTCTAATCTCAGTTTTATGGGGTTTCATCTATACTTCCTTTCAAAATGTGTCACTCTGATTCAGCTTTTTCTTTACCACATCACGATGGCATCATGTCTTTGCCTGCCACTAGGGGCTCTCTCGATCAGAACAATAACAAATTATCTGACTATCACTTATAAAAGACTATCACTGGATTATTTTGATGCCGATGTGATTTTTTACACAGTTTAGCAAAGTGGCTTAAATGTGAAAGTCAGCACCACAGTTACTTGTAACTGTATGGTAGAAATTAGAAAATCAGGATGTTGCAATGAGGATGTCTTATGACAAAAAGCCATAAACCACTGAAAGAACATCCCTTTTAAACTAACTGGCCAAAATGAAAGCAGCAGAGTAGCAGATGTTTTTTCACATATGCAGAAACAAGAGGAAATGAGACTACTTTCACAACTTGAATGAATAAGTCTCTCACGTTTCTTCAATTTCCTGTATTGGTGGACTGAGACTGTCTTTGTCTATTGTTCCTCAATGCAACTCTCCTTCCCCTGCTTAATAAATGACTCATGACTGTGAGACACAGAATTCATCCTGGAACAGACATTATACACATACAAAAATGTGTATTAAACAAACTAAATATATGAAAAGACAATTTATTGAAAATGTTTGACACTAAAGACCAAATGCTGTTTAGGTTTTAAAATATGCAGCACATTTTATTACCTTTGATAAGATGCCCAAATGCCATTTGTTATGATTAAACTCTCCAGAGTCTGTCCCCCAATAAAGATGATTAGCTCTCTGACTGTTATTGCCCCCTAATGGAAACAAGATGTTAATACAGAAAGACAGATGCAGACACTGCTTCTTATTCTGTCCGCATGATGTTACTCAATACAATAAATGTAATGATTAAAACTGTATATAAACAGACTGTTGTATTTTTCTTTTTTCTGTAAATAATAAACAATTACAAATTATGATATTATGGTACTTAATCATGTATTTAGTAGTACACTTGCACATGATGATAACTTTTGATATCAACAACTAGCACCCAATATCTAAGATTTTAAGCCTTGGAATCACCTGAAATCATTGGTTATTAATTGGTATGAATGTATGTACGATTCATAGTGTTGAATCTTAGGTATTTGGCTTGTCGGGGGACTTTCATTCAAGACTCTAAAAAACCTTTGATTTCGCAAATTAAATATGGAACGTGGCCTCTGGTACAGAATTAAAGGATGTTGTGTTTATGTTATGGACTTTTTGGAGTTATTTCTCTTTTCTATTACTCTATATGTGTCACAACTTCAGTCAGCTCTTAACATTTTCATTGTCTCATCTTATTTTTTGCATGTACTAATTCTCATGTCATTTCAGAATTCAGCCACTCCCCCCTGCTCTGCATCACCTCGTCTCACAGATCCCATTACAGTCCTACAAGGGCCCCAGACACAGGTAGAGACAAATCATATAAAAGGTTGATTCAGAAACAACTTCCCAACCCTGCCTTTTAGAAAGCTTTAGCAGAAAGCTACCGGCATGGAGCCTTGTAATGGGCTTTCTACTGTGTAATTCCAGTCTCATGTACATAGATAGTCATAGAAGTTAAGGGGGTTCTTATAATTGTTGTAGTTGTGGACTAATCAACCTCAGGGGTCCCCTCTCAGCTCGAGTCCCAGGCAGTTGTATGCTTTGCTTACCCTTTTGAAACACCCCTGGCCGTATTTAGCAACTAGTTCATAACTAGTCTTTTGTATTCACCACATCTCTGCGAGACCATTCTTCACCTTCTTCCCCGGAAACCTATCATGTCTGCTTTTCCATCTGTTTTACCACCTAACGGCCTGATATGAACCTGTCTCTCTGGTTTTATAGGTTCTGCACTAGTGTCCCTGTCTCAACTATGCCTCCTACATCCGGGAAAAACCTGCAACTTCTCGAAACTCCAGTTCAATTGTTGATTGCACTACACTTACATACCTGGTGCTTCTTCTATACTGTCCTGCTTATATCTAGAAACAGGTCTGTCTTGTGGTGTAATACTATTGTGCAGTTCACCTGACTCTGGAGGTGTTCTGTGTTGTCATGCTGCAGCTCTACACAACGATTCAGCCCCTTGAACCTGTGTATTACACTCTATCTATTGATATAATGACAACATCGGACCTCCCTACAGTCCAAAACAAAGAATTTGTCAGGCATCTTATTCATTAGGTCCTTGTATTGTGATTTTTTGGTTTTCTCTTTTTCTCATGACTCTCTTGAAAACAAGTTTTTCATCTTATTCAGATTTACAGATTACATCAAGATTAAATTTTAAAAAAAATCATGGAATTTCATCATTGTGTGTGTGGAAACGGAAAGCTCTTAGCATTTGCTCTTTTTGTACAGTGTGAGAAGTAATTGCAGGGCACAGGAGAAAGCTCGTGACTGCTACATGTGAAGGCTTGACTGCTCTGGATCTTGTTCTGCTTTCATCATCCAGCACCCTGCCCCCTAACACACAGAGAGCCACAGGAAGGGAAGAGCTCTCACTCTGATAGTAGCTTCAAGACATTGCTGCTCTCGTTGTGGGCCTGCAGCATCGATTTCATGTTTTCACAGAATTCCTCTAAATAAAAGTTCTTAAGAGCTAATAACCACCAGAATTAAGGTGGAAGTGTGTATAACCCACTGCCTCACCCTTCTGATGTACTGTTTTGTATTTGTATACCTCCCTTTACTACACTATCCATCTACCTATCTAGGAATATTTTTGTTGGTAGTCTGTAATCATTTTTCACAGCAGACGTTTTGACATGAAATAGGATGAAACTACAGGATTTTAATTAAAGCTCTGTGCCTAAACAGAGCAGAAGCTTAATCAATGTGATGATAAGATGTGAATTCATGTCAAAATGGCTGCCTTGAAATAGGTGTATTATACAAGGTGGCTTAGAGAGGTCGTTGCATTTCAAATTAAGATAACTTCATCTGTTTGAAAAAGAAAAGTCACAACACATGCAAATACAGAAAGGTGCTGCAGATTGTGAAAAACGACACCAGAAATGTTTCCAGGAGACCAACAAAGGTGATGAACCTGGCTGTAGTTCAATGCTTGGTGACATTAATTATGTCTGCTACTTGTCAGTGGTGATGGAACTTCATGCACGTGTTGTGAGTTTTTGCAGTGCATGTGTCGTCAAATTGATAAAGTTGTTTTTTCTTAATTTGCAGTGTGTTTATCTCTCTCAGCCGGCGTAAGTTCAGGGCAAAGTATAAGTAATGATTCAGCTGACTAAATTAAATATACAAGCTTATGGTGCTTTTAATTGGGCTGGGCAACAAATTATTATCATCACTGAATGAATATGTTAAACTAAAAGCTCTGGGACGACCATAGACTGGTGGATATAAAGATGTGACGTCAGGGCGCAGGAAATCCGCCGGCTTTAAAGATCAAAGCGCTTCCAAACTTCAGGACTACAAATGGGCTGACTGCAAGCGGACTGCGCATGCGTGAGGATCCGCGCTCAGGGCGGAAAGTGGAGACGGATTTCACAGCGGAGTCGTTCATCCTGTCGACACAGACCATCTGTGCTGTGTGGCAGAACTTGTGTGTGTGTGTGTGTGTGTGTTTTCGGTTAAAGGTCGATTCCTCTGTCCCAGCCTCCGCCACAGACTGAGACTAATAAATGTCCCGGAGCTGCAGCATCCTCACGGCGGCCGGAGGAGGACGGAGGTAAGAGCCTGTCTTCCATTAGCATCTTCGTGTTAGCTTCAGTGTGGAAGCGGAGGGAGCTCGAAAACCAGCGCACAGGGAGGATGGTGAGGCTGAACACCGGCTAACAGAGCTGAAACTTTCATATCAGTGTTATTTATGAAGAGATTAACTCGTATGTGGCAGCTAGCTGTGGCACTTCCGGTGACCCCCTCTCCTGACCGTGGACATCGGCGTGGAGAGGTTACCCTGTCGGGCTACACCTCCAACACTCAAAATACCAATACTCTGAATTTAATACTAAAAGAATAATATTTGCTCCTCAATTTGGTTGACAGTAGGATCCTTGAAACAACGTGGATGATTTCGTCATATTTTAGTATTGGGTGTGTTCCTCTTCTGCTGGTGCCGAGTCCACAAGTTGTTTCAAGTTGCATCATCAACAAACAGCATGGCGTGGAGATCACAACATTAGATGCCATCTAGCGATCAAGGCAAATTGGATAGCTTAAATTCAAGAGATAATAAGACATTGATATGTAACAGTAAAAACAAATGATGAGAAAAGTAATTAAATACATTGATTAAAAGAAACAATATTCCACAAGGTTGTGCAAGAAGAATGAATCATCTTGACATGAGTTGTCTTTGGCAGGACGTCTTGAATTCAATGCTGAAATGAACAATAAGATTTTCCATATTTAGCACCAAACAATCTAAAGAAAACAGTGTTGTGAGTTATTGTGGTGGCATTTGAACATATTTACAGCAAAATTTGTAAACTTGGTCAGTGTATGAAATGTTAGTCTTAAAACTAAATATTCAATGTAAATATCAAATCTTAATGTTAAATCTAAATCTGATTGTTAAATCTTTAATATTCGTTTTATTTGTAAATTGACAGTGATGTCAGTGGAAGTACCGACATTAAAGTTGTATTCGGCATTATCTCCCTGGGAGACAAAGGGTTGTCTTTGAAAGCCTTTTGGAAAATTACAGCAGTCTCATAATAACATAGAGTAACCATCCAGGTAAAAGCTGCAATTTCCTATTGGATAAAATTACTGTTTGTGTTCATTTGCCACCACAAACATTGGCCCTGGTGCCACAGCTTCATTTAGCTGACGCTTTTATCCAAAGCGACTTACAATAAGTGCAGGGTACAAACCCAGAACAACAAGAATCAGAATGATGAGCGAAATCATAAAAAAACACCAGAATGTGCCTTGTTAAGTGCATCTTTCTCAGTTTAAAATTTCTAAAAGGTAAATGTCTGCTCAGTGGCACCATCATTAGTCATTTTATTTCTCCCACACAAACCTCGACGCCATACAAGTTTGTAGAGCAAACTCTTTCCTAATAATAGATCACATATTATACAAAGGATATATTTGCATTAGCTTGCCAAAGATCCAATATTTATTGATAATCAGATAATATATTTACTAAAGGAGAAGGCCTTGCAAATCCTACTGTATTCTCTCGCTATCAGTGCAAAAGTGTACACAACTCAGAGGCCTGGTTGGTTATCATCTAGCTATCATTTAATAGTAGTGAAGCAAAAGGCAAAGCAGTCCTTATTGTAATGATAACCGCTGTATCTTGTCTGTTCTTGCCCCGGGAGCAGAAAACATAAAGTGCAGACAGATTAAAGTCGGAGCCATTAAAGGAATCAACAAGACACTGTCCAGGACAATGACGGAGACGAGCGAGTGGGGGACATAATAAACACTGGAAAGACAAAAGCTCTGATTCAACACCATGAGCCTGCCTGTGGACATGGAGCAAGATGGAGCTGTAGCCAGGGAGGATGCAGACTCGACGCTGATGTACAGGATAGAACGTCCAGTCTATAATGAAACCTCCATCCGGTCGCAGCTTCTCAGCCGCAAAACAAACTCCACCACCTGCAGGGAGCGGCTGGCAAATCACTTCAGGTAAGATTAAGCTGACAAATGTACTGTAGGATTTGTTCTGTGATGACAATCTTGCTATCTAAATGAGTCATATAACTTGTCAGAATTGTTTGTACAGAATTGTTTGTACATCTATAAAAGTAACATTAATATTGTCCTATTCTGATGTGATTGATCCGACTTAAAGATGTATTTCTCAAGTATCGTTCCTTGGGAAGCATAAGCATCATATACATTGTGATTGCCTGTTTTTGGCAGGATGTAGTGAAACAAGTCCTATTTGTTAGAATTAATAAACTTTTATATTTGACCCGAAGTTAAATAGGCAGGTAAGTTTTAGGCAAATTGTATTGCAATTATAAACGGGACAAAACACAAATCTAATGAAAGGGTGTGCTGTGTGTCCATGTTCATTATTTATTCATATATGAATCATTCATATCATTCTGCCAATTTGTGAAAAGGGTGGTACATCTAGAAATCTGTCTTATGTCTTGTCAGTGTTCATACCTAAACATTTGCAACCTGGGCTCAGGTGTCAGATAAGTGAAGATATCCCAAGAGACACTCTGTGTGGTTAAATAGATAAATACATTCTGGGATGTGTGTGAACAGATTGAATATATTTTTCTTAAATCACGAACTGATGCAGTGCTGAATCTTCTGTCGTATTCTGTAGGTGTTCTTCAGCGAGGGCCAAGGCAGTGGCTCTGAGCTCCATGCCCATCCTGACATGGCTGCCGTCCTATCCAGTCAAGCAGTACTTATTCTCAGATGTGGTCTCAGGTCTCAGCACGGGAATTGTGCAGCTCCCTCAAGGTCAGTGTCCCGCAGCTCCAGCTATGCTATGACACAAGGGTTAAACAGCGTGAAGGAGCAGCTGCTGACTCCCGAGCGGCTGCTGTTGGCCTCATACTGTCTTTGTTTTGGTTTATCCGCTGCTCTGAGGTTTTGATGCAATCACTTGGTCACTGGAACTGTTTATTTACAGCTCTCTCTCTCTCTCTCCCCGACCCACAGGTCTAGCCTATGCTATGCTGGCAGCTGTGCCCCCAGTTTATGGTCTGTACTCCTCCTTCTACCCTGTTCTGCTCTACACCTTCTTTGGCACGTCCAGACACATATCAGTAGGTGAGAAATTGACCAAAGGTTCTCATACAGACATAAATCTCCTCCTGCTGTGTTTGGTGCCAGTATGGAGATTTTTTGGTGTTACATCATGTCCTCATATGTGTTGTCCTGTAAAGATAATATTTAATTTTCAATGTGGGTTGTCAAAACAATAGGTTTTGCAGATGCATTTTGCAGATGGTCCCAGCCCCAGCTTCCTTAGTCACTGTTGCTTAGTTACTGTTGCTGTGCCTGCTTTTTGTTCCTGCACAGCTCACATTGCACTGATGTCTGATTTCGAACTTCTTGATGCTACAAAATGTATTTAAAAATGTTTTTAAGTAGTGGCATCATCTTGCTGATTTAAAGTAGAACTGTTGCAGGCAAATTTCATGAAGTAGTTGTACCTGGTGATTTATTTTGAAAATAGAATCATGCAAACAGGTTTTAGAACGCCACTTGATGGATATATACTGAACGTGACACTGTGCTATCGTGAAGCAAAGGCGGAATCAACATGTGAATTGGTTGCCATGGCGCTGCCAAAAGAGCACATTTTATGCAGCTGAAACTCAATTACAGCTGCCATTGTCTCCCGGAGCCTGACAGGTTCAGTACCCAGCATGAGGTGATAAAATGCAGCACGTTTGTTTTCATTGAATCATGGCTGCACAGCAACACTCTGGACACGGCCATCGAGCTGCAAGGTCCAACTCTGAGGTGTTTCTCAAATTCTGTGTTTGTGTCCAAAGTGCTAACTTTAAAAGACTCCTTCCCTGTTTGGGTCCTGGAGACACGCACTCAAGTGACACTTAAGCCTTATCGTTGAATAGCGATGGGGTGACCTTCAATGGAACACCAACAGAGAGGAAGTTGTCGTGACATCACTGCACAAGCTCCATTCTGCCTCAGACTGGATTTGTATGATGAGCGTCACAACGTAAATTCATCCCAAGTACAATATTTGGCAGTAGCGCCCCTTAAAAATGTTCACTGAGGGTCTTCCTATTCCTTCACTTCCCCAGTTTCCCGTCCCAGCTCATTATTGCTTGAAAATCCAGTCAGATTCTGTGTTTCTGGGGCAAAGTTCAGGAACTTCTGCAATAACCATGTCCTCAGCTGACTCAGGGAGTGGGATGGTGAAACTCACTCCACACCCTGACATCTTTGTGACTGTTCCAGGCCAGCTCATATGTCAGCTCTAACCTATGACTCCCTCTGACCAGTATATAATAAACTAAACCTGCTTCAACTTTTTAAAGTAACGACCTGATCTGAACAGTGTAGGGAATGCACAACAGAAAGCAGGTGGTTGCCCTATGAAATGGCCTTTTCTCAAAATGTAATCCAATCACAAGATAATGTGGAAATGATCCCTTAACTTCTGACTGAGAGTGCGTCGGAATAACTGGGCTGCTCTTCAAGTGCTGGGAAGTGCATGACCCCACAGTTCCCTGGAAATCCTGACAGTTCTCAGCACCAAGCCTGGATATAGAGCTAAGTTTAATTCAGACACAATGTTTGACAAAGGATGGTGATGTTTGATTGTGTTGTTAATCGGCTGCGTTTTCCTGAAGGCCATAAAAGATCACAATGACGTCCGATTAAGATTAGACAATTGGCTTAATGTTGCAAGGATTTTACAGTTTGATTGTACTTGATCCTTTGACAAAGTTCTTCTAATTCTTTCTTATGCCTCATGACACAGATGCAGCTGTTTTTAGCTGCAATTGTACTGTACTGCATAATATTATCAGGTGTTTCTGATGTTTGGTCAGTTATTTGAATTGTTGACTTTATGCTTTGACATTACACTCTGGTGGAAGGTTATTTGCAGGACTGTTGGATTCGATAGCATTCATCTTAGCTAGGTGTTCCTAATAAACCGACAGCTGAGTGTTTGTCACTGTGCAAAAAAATTGTTTTTATTTCTCAAAGGCCAAAAAATAGGGGAACAACACGTGTCTCGTAAGAAATGTTGTTGTTTGCAGGATTAACTAAACTCACAGAATATTTGAAAACTGTGCATTAAAAGGGCATTGGATAGACATAAGGGCAATAATAGACAATTACATAAAGCTATTAATTAGGTGTGATCAGTAACTTGTGTCCTGTACCTACTATGTCAACTGTGACAGAAGTCTGTTTAGATAGAGCCGGCTGTCTACACTCTCTGCCCCAGTATGTCAGCCAGAAGGTTTGGCAGCAGCCACAGTTTAGAGGTTTCATTGTACCATCAACATTTGCCCTTTTAGTTTAAGGAAATAACATATTTGTGCCATTTTAATAATAGCAATAATAAAACTTTTTTCAGTTCAGTTCAATTTTAAGGGTCAAATCATAACATAATAAGGTCAAGACCTTAAATTTATAGAGAAATCCCACAGTTCCCACAATTCCATTCCTATGCTGTAAGGTTAGTCAATGTTGATCCTGATCTACAAGTGCTCTCCATGTGCTCAGCTGACATGAGCAGCAGGATTATGATATTTCACTCACATGGCTACTTTGTTCTCAACAGTTTCGTCATTTTAAATGTCAGCTCTGACCTAATGGGTATAATTGCGGTTAGTGCCGGGATACATAACCTGTTACTTCGAAGACATACTACCCATGATGGTATTCTGGGCTAAGAAGAAGTTCTTCTATGACACAATATGTTTTTGTGTGTGTGTGTTCTTTAGGAACCTTTGCAGTTATAAGTCTGATGATCGGGGGGGTTGCCGTGAGGGAGGCCCCAGACTCGATGTTTCCACTCCTGACTGCGAATGGATCCAACATGTCTGCCGTCGTTGACACGGATGCTCGTGATGCCAGGAGGGTTCAGGTGGCCGTGATGCTCACCACCCTGGTGGGAATCATCCAGGTCAGCGTCCATCAACCCGCACACTCAATGAGCTGCCTTCATTCCCCACAGGGTGTTTGCTATTTGGTTAGGACATCAAATCATTATTTACTCAAAGCAGCAGGATGTCGGAATCACCAATGAAGTATTCACACTCATATGATTTCATGTTTTTATTTGAAACAAAGCTAAATAGATAGTCCTTATCCCCTTACCTCTTTCTTTATTTTGGTTTCCTTTTTTTTCCAGTTCGTCTTCGGTCTTCTCAGGTTTGGCTTCGTGGCGATCTACCTCACAGAGCCTCTGGTGCGAGGCTTCACTACAGCAGCAGCTGTGCATGTTTTCATCTCCCAGATCAAGTACCTGCTGGGGGTGAAGACACAGCGTTTCAGCGGACCCCTCTCTGTTATTTATGTGAGTTTGATTTCTTCTAGAGGGATTTTTGGTTGTTTTTTATCTGGGAGTGGAGAATATTATATTCTCTTTAAACGGAATTTAGCATGAATGTGCAGGTTTTTAAACATGGGTAAACCAGCAAAAAGGCAATTGTCTCTCCCATAGGACTGAGCATGTTTATATCTGTGTAGGAAAAGGGATTTCTATATTATTTTCAATGTTTCAAATGCACCAAAAAGGGTTTATAGCAGTATGTAGGCCAGTTATTTTTGTTTTGTTGAGGAGTTGAGATTTACAATCATGGCAAAGGAAGGCAACACAAGCATGGCTAAAATATAAGATGCACAGTATTAGAAATACAATCTTTAGAAAAGAAAACCAGTAAAAGGAATAGAAGTTAGTTACATATTTTACTTCAGTCTCTCCAAATGGAATGCCTCCTGAATGAGGTTTCAACAATTCTCAAACGATCCTTGAACAGGGATGAAGGTGATCTGTGGTTGAAATGCTAAAAAAACTGTTCAGACCTGGTTTTAACATCCGAGTGATACCATCATAAGTGATCAGCGTCCTGAGATCTGATCACTGAGGCATGTTTTTTTTTTGTTTACTTAAAAATGTATCATAATTGGTTACACTTTCCTCTCTCTCATACTTCAGAGCGCCAAGGCGGTATTCTCAGACATCGCCAGCACCAACGTCGCCACTCTCGTCCTGGGCCTTGCGTGTGTCATCCTCCTGTACTTTGTCAAAGACATGAATGATCGCTTCAAAAAGAAACTGCCTATCCCCATTCCTGGAGAGATTATCATTGTCATAGTGTCAACCGGCGTCTCGTACGGCCTGTCGCTATCAGCAGACTACAAGGTGGATATTGTTGGGAACATACCCACAGGGTAGGTTGTTAGTTTTTCATCGTCATGGGAATGTTTAGGATCTTAATGAATTTATTATTTTTAGTACAAGGAGATTATATTGAACTTGAGTTTTATATCTTCGTTGTAATTTTGTTGTTCTATTCCTCAAGCTGTTAAGTGAGACCTCATCTCAGCTGAAACATATTCTCACATGGGGATGGATGTATTACACATGTTTTTTTATGTGTCCTCAGGCTTCTCCCCCCTGCTGCCCCAGATTTCTCTCTGTTACCCAATCTGATCACAGACTCCTTTGCTTTAGCAATTGTGGGATTCTCAATGGACATCTCTCTGGCTAAGACCTTTGCCCTGAAGCATGGGTACAGTGTGGACGGCAACCAGGTGAGTGCAGACGTTTGAGAGGCCCCGGAAAATCCACATGTTCCGGCACATTGAACTCTGTCATGGATCAGCATGTTTGCACACAATTATGTAACCAGGTACCGTCTGCCTTTTCTGATAAACAGATTTTTTTAAAGATCGAGGTTAAGGATAAACCTGAAAGCGATTTTTTTTGCTATGTATACAGATTACCATGTTACTACTCACATTTTTTAGTGTAAACATGAAACAAAGACATGAAACAGGTCAAATGTTGCTGGTACAAGACAGTGGAGGTATAAGGGATGTGTTGCTGGTTAGTTGCAGGTCACTACTGTCCATGTCCCCACATTCTCTGGTTGACCGTGTAACCAGGTGTTTTCAGACGGGTGTTGGCCTCTGAGTAGAGCAATATGTTTACCGTACGTCGACACCAGCCTCGGCCCTTATCACCCAAGGCTCTTGAGTCTCTTTGTCTTTCCAAGTTGAGGTCATTGTCAGTGTCTCTGTTTTATCCTTAGATATTTGTATAATTCCAGTTTTGCATTCAGCACATTCCTCACTAGCTTGTTAGCAGACATTTTCCTTCTCTATTCTCAATTGGGCTCACTCGGACATTCTCTTGAATGTTCTGGAGAAATTGACTAGAAAATCTGGAAAACGTTTGGGCTTCAGTGCAGGTCCGATAGCAGCTCTAGATTCTCTCAGTAACCAGTAAATTATTGTACTAAGTTATGTTTTGTCTGTTTGAAGCCACAGTGGAAACAAAGACCTTGTTTTTTTTTGTTTATGCTTTGTTTTTGGTTCACGTTGCTCAATGACAGAGAAACTAGACAAAATAAACATAGGTCACCCTAACCTCATTGCAGAGTTTATACGTTGATGATTGGTTTATTTGAATGACTTGCTCTACCCTCAGGAGCTGATTGCCCTAGGTCTGTGTAACTTCATCAGCTCTTTCTTCCAAACCTTCGTCGTCTCTTGTTCCATGTCAAGAAGCCTGGTGCAGGAGAGCACAGGAGGGAAAACACAGGTGACACACACACACACAATTTGGATTGTTAATCTTTGATTAGGCGAAGAGATGATGTTGATCATTTTGTGTGTGTGTGTGTGCTCAGATCGCGGGGCTGCTGGCGTCTCTCGTGGTTCTGGTGGTGGTTGTGGCCATTGGTTTTGTGTTCCAGCCACTCCCTCAGGTGGGTGCCACTGTGGAGCTGATGGAGCAGAGGTTCCAGCTTCCTGTGTGGCAGCTCGCCATCACAGGTGGAGCTGCACGCATTTTTCATTTTCTTATCAGTCTGTTGAACAAAGGCTGACAGCTGCACCGATACAGCCTCCAAGTCACTAAAACTAGTAAAACTGCATGTGTTACCTGATGAGATCAGAAGACTGTCAGACTTTTTAAATGTGTTCTTACATTGCTCTGTTCACTATTGTCTTTCTGTGTTTCTCAGACTGCGCTGGCTGCCATCATCATGGTCAACTTGTTGGGGATGTTCAAACAGTTTAGAGACATTCCTAATCTGTGGAGGACCACTAAGATCGAACTGGTCAGTGTGTTGAAATTAAACCTAACATCAGAAATGTCCCTGTGTAGTCGAGCCCCTCAGGCAGCAGCCAATGAAAACCTGAAGATGCAAAACAAACTGATCCAGGTCTTGTATGTTTTTTTTTACGCTGTGGTTCTGGATGGATGTGATTTAAACTGTGATGAGTCTCTTCACTCAAAATAGCCCTCGTTACCATGAGCAACACATACTGTGACTTCAGCAGCTGTTGTTTACTGCCACTGTACTTTATCATTTTGTTTATGTACGCTCTGTAACAGAGTTTACTTGTGACGCAAGACACATTTCGGAAGGGACATTGACAGTAAAGCACGATCTAATCCAATCATTGTTTAGCCTGGGAAAAAAACATGCCAAGTTAAACATGAAGTGATTCATATAACCTCCATTCTCTAAGCTGATTTGTACAGCTGATGGTTATAAATTTAGATTTTCAAGGTACTTAATGTCTCACTGTGAGCCTTGGTTACATGCTGGTGTGTACCAGTTTGTTCCCTCTCATAGGAGGAAGAGAGGATGAAGCTGTTTCTACTTTCTCTATAATAATAATAATAATCTCATTGTTATAGCACTTTTCAATAAAAGTAAGAAAACAATTTTAAATATACAAATTGTAAAAGTCATAGATGTCATGCAATAAAAGCTTAGCTTGTTTGTTTATTTCTGTTTCTTCCCTTTTTTCTCTCAGTTCATCTGGCTGGTAGCTTTCGTAGCGTCTGTGCTGCTGGGCCTGGATTTTGGACTCCTAGTGGCCATTGTGTTTGCCATACTAACAGTCATCTACAGAACACAGAGGTACTGATGACAGGTGTCTTTATTCCCCTTATTTGCTGCATACACCTAATGTCATGTTTCATAAGATGTGCAGAAGATTCAGGCTGGAAAATGCTCTGAGCATGCTCGCTGAAGATTTGAGTTCAAAAGGGAAATTTCAACCTCTGACATTTCTTGTCTTTCAGCTCCAAAAGTGCCGTTTTGGGTTATGTTCCTGGTACTGGGCTGTACTGTGATGTGGATGAGTATGAGGAGGTGAGTCTGTGGGATATGAAAAAAATAAACAACACTTCAGTCTTAACGCAGGATAAAAAATTTTCCAACAGGTGATTTTGTTATGTGTTTTGTTCCCAGGCAGTTGAATATGAGGGGATTAAGATTTTCCACTGCAACTCTTCCATCTACTTTGCCAACAGTGACCTTTATGTGAATTCCCTCAAGGAGAAGGTAATCCTATCCACTTTGTGAGTGTGTGTGTGTGTGTATAGCCTATTTACATCTAGAATTGAACAATGTTGTGTCCATATTGAGGTGTTGATTCTGCTGTTTTGAAGGATGTAGTCTGTGATGCTGTTGCTGCTGAACTCTATTGTGTTGTACAATCTACCCAATTCCACAAACGTCTGTATGTGAAACGCAAATCTTTGAACCTTTCATCTGATCAGCTTCACACTTGGTATGTGTATTGTTGAACGCCCACGGACGTGAAGTGTCAGAATTTGTGCCTTTTGCACTGACTATACACTTAATATTAAAACAAAGTTAATAAACAGGTGACCAATGCTCTTCAGAAGTCAGTGGGTGTTGGTCAGTGGGTCTTCCTCTACATCCTAAATAATAATAAATAAATCATAGGCTACATCCTCCCAAATGATCTGACGGTTGGATCCACTCATTTCCAAAATTAACTTAATAGAAACTGAACATTAGAACATACATCAAAGGAGGATTTGTGTTGCTATTGGACTGTTTTAGTTTCAGCTACGTGTTCCTAGTTATTCTATTGTTTTGATCTGTATAATTGTGCACATAGCATCTGTCATGATCTAACTGTATTCACTCCTTAGAACCATGTAGTTTAATAATAATGTGAAACACAATAATCCCTGAAGACACATTAAATACTCATCTTAGCTGTGAAACTTTAAGTAGAACATCCTGTGTGCAATACTCTCCGTTAACAGGATGATATAAGCCTGATGACAGCATGTACTTACAGTTTGTGGTAAACAAACTGAAGTGAACCTGTCTAATTTAAAGGAACAATTGCACATTTTAGGAAATATACATTTAATCAATCAATCAATCAAATTGTATTTGTAAAACCCATATTCATATATTTACAGTGTGTGTCTTAGTCTGCTGAACAGGGTGTAAGACCCCCAACGAAAAAGAAGAAAAACTGTGTTTTAATTCCTTTCTGGTCAATGGGATTTTGTCCTCTTTGTACAAATGATTCCCTTGTATTATGCTGCGTATTTCATACGGCAGAAAGATCAAGTTTAAAACTGCCTCTGGATTTTGAATGCACATTTCTAAAAGTACAACATCAAGCTATTTTCACTTTTGAAAAGTTTCCTCTCGTTCACCGTGATGTCGATGTCTTCACAGACGGGAGTGATCCCTGAAAACCTACAAGCTGCAAAAAAAAAAGCCAGGAAAAAACAGGAGAAGGCAAACGGCAACCACAACGCACAACTGAGTATCTGTGTCAAGGTGAGTCAATATGTGCTCTGTCAGCTTTGTGGACTGTGTAAACATGACTGGTGCTTCAAGTTCAAATTGTTCACTCAGGGGATTGTGTAGATCCTGTTTCCCAAGTTCTACATTTAGAAAAAACAACAACAGCAGGTTTTTTACAGACCATGTTTCCTTGAAAGGTAGTGATTGAATTACAGGGATTGTTTGTGCACAGCTTTTGTGACGAGATGGAAATCAATCTATGTAGAACATTTAATTAATCCAACCCATGATCACCAGTGTTCACTTGCAGTAATAGTGAAGGGGGAAAGACACGCCTGTTGAGCTTAACAAAGCTTCCACATACTTAAAGCACCATGTCTAGAATGTGGACATTCCTAAATCTGATTTCCCCAGTTTTAGCAACGTGGTTGTATTCCTCCGCCAACCAGTGCAGTTTCAGTCTACATGAACCGACTCAAGGAAGACTTTAAATATCATGTTCAAAAGGACAAAAAACATGATATACTCGGCAGCTCTGCCCTTGACATTTTGAACCCCAAATTCTAATGAATTTATCCTCGTGTCCAAATTAACATTTGTGCCAAATTTCAATAAATACCTTCAAGGCATTTTTAATCATATTGTTCAAAAGAATGAGACGGATTCGCAACCCAAAAAACATAAAGCCATTGAAAATACACACAACTAACACAACACATAACTAACCTGAGATTCCTTGACTTGTTGAAATCCTTTCATAAAAATTCAGTTTCTTTGGTTGTAGTACAAAAATCAGGAAGTGTCTGAGGTTTTGTCCAATAACCACTTGTTGGAGGAGCACAGGAACGGTGCTTCAGGGGACCGCAGCGCCGAATCCAACACAGAAGAGGTGGTTCACCTCAGACCTCCCAGCACCGTCCACTCCATCGTCCTGGACTGGACGCCTGTCACCTTTGTCGACTCTGTGGGAGCCAAAGCCATCAAACAGGTACCTTTCTCTTTTTTTTAACCCTGTTGTCAGTGTCATAATATTAGGAGGAAATGTTTTGTGTAAGTTTCACTCCTCTGCTGTTTCATTGGAGGAATTTGTCGTATATTTTTTCTTCAGAACTTGAATGTCTAAACAACCTTTCCTGTCACTTGAAGTCACTAAGTGTGTGGTGTGTGTCTGCAGGTCATCAAGCAATACGCAGATGTGGATGTGCAGGTGGTGATAGCAGCCTGCAGCCGTAAGTCATCATGATATTTCTCCACATTTCTAGACAATCACAGGAACTGTTACTATGATTTTTATCAGTCACTCAGGACAGACAGGAAAAGTTTGATGACTCCCAGTTTGAAGTTTATAGTGATGTGGGAACTTCTCACTTTCGATTCACTCGTGCTGCGCCTGAACTCTTGACCCTTGTTTATGCTCTGGAGCTACTAAACGAGTTCTCCTCATACAGTTCTGCAATATACTGTCACTTTTTATTGTTTGTGTTCTGGAGGTTTTTATTAACAGTCAATGGTGCAGAGTGAAGTTGGAAAGCTTGGTGTTCATCCTACCTGGTTTATCTGCAGTGAAGATTTTATAATCAGTGTTTTTTTCATCAAATTATACAGAATTAGTGTAGTTACTGTTTATGTGTGATTTATATACATGTTTGAATTATTTACTCAGCGTCTGTTACTGCTGCATACACTTGTAAGTCAGCTATTTTAGAGGTATGGCAAGAAACACACTCTTCGGACCTAAGTTCACAACTTAAAAAAATAAAAGCTCTGTAATTCAGCTTAATAGAAGGCATTGCAGCAACAAAGCAAACGTTGCGCTTTTACTTTGAAGAGAAACTGCCAAACAGGAAAGGGTTCATGAATGTTGTTGCCATGCCACAGATCAGAAAAGGGGTTAATTAAAAACCGATCATAAGGATTTACTGCAGAACTATTGTGATAAGGCCACAAGTAGCAGGTTTTACCTCAGTGAACTGGCAACATTTGATTGTAAAGACCCTCTAAGGTCTCAGCAGCAGTATTATTACAGAGAGTAATAAACTATGTGAGGGTGGCGTCACACTGAAGCTCTTTCACAGTTTTTGCCGGAGGCCTGCGATTACATTCCTTCGTTAAAAACGGGTTAACATAAATACTCTTGTATGAACATAGCTTGTCTGACTGTCTTTTCAATCTGTGCTTTATTCTGAAAGGAGTTGTGTTGGCTGACCTGGACACCTTACAGTTCTTCACCGGGGTCATGACCACAGACATGGTGTTCCCCACAGTCCACGACGCCGTGCTGCACTGCACTAGTCCCCGTCCCGCAGCTGCTCCGGCCAATGAGCTGACCTGATAGCAGGCGACACCTGCGGCCGAGAACAGATCAGCAGTTCTGACTTTGACTGAAAATGTTGGTGGTGCCACAACCGGGAGATGGATGGACGTCACAGTAGAGATGAACTTAATCAATGTGTGATGGTGCTGCAGGTTTTCCATCATGTGGTGCACTCCTGATTCTGACAGGATACAGTGTAAGTGCCCTAAGCAGCGAGATAGCTAAGTGCCATGAGGTTTTTATCCACTCACACATTCGGGATCAAGTTTCAAGCCTCATTTTGTTCATCTTCTCTCCAGAGGGAATTATTTAGACTTTAATATATTTGTAGTTCTATTGAAGTTGTCACTGCTCTGCTGGAAGGACTAAGTCTTTAGTAAGCTGCTGCTGTATGAGTGACATTGTCAGTGTCTTCTGTAAGAGTCCAGTCTGCTGTTTTCAAATGTGCTAGTTGAAGAAGTTGGGTTCTGATGCTAAATGTTTGTCTAAGATTTTCTGCTGTATTTCTGTGTAATTGTGTATTTAAACAAGCAAAACTGAAAATGAGTCAATTTGCAGTATTATGTTTGTTATAGTACATTTGCATTACAGTCAACGCTAATGTTAAACATTGTGATGGTCATATTTTAGAACAAAGTGTTTTCTTAAAGTTGTTACTGTAAAACACAGGATGCCTTGAGGTCATTTGACAATATTGAACAAAGAATTGAGACTTAACTCTGGAATAAACTTTATTTTTAACCGACAACAAAAGAACAATATTTTTCGCAGTTTGTTTTGCTTCTTTGATGGTGGAACGCAAACGTTGAAAGTCACGCACTCGCACTCAGTTGTAGGTCATGTATCTGGGGGTGGCGCTGAACTTGGCGTAGGACTTGATGACCTTGTTGACGGCCTCCAGGAAGTCCTTCTCTGTGGCGATCTTCCTGCGAGCACGGATGGCGAACATGCCTGCCTCTGTGCACACACTGCGGATCTCGGCGCCTGTCAGGAAACACCCATTAAATTTGTCTTTGAGGACGAACAGGAAGTTCAGAAGTTCACGCAGCAAACCCCTCAGATTGGAGGTTCCAGAGTTTTGGATCAGATACTTCTGGGGCTATTTTTTTAACAAGACGGTATCAATCTTTTAATGCAGGTCTACATCTGCCCCAGATTTTAGCTTGTAATAGAAAAAAACCCTGAAAACAAACTTTAGAGCCTGTGTCTTCATAATATGAAGAAAAGCTGTTTCTCAAAAAAAAACATTTATAAAGATAAGGGTTCTAATGAAATTTAACATATACAAATAGAGAATGAATTTCACTGAAACACTTAAACCTTAGGTTAATCAGAGAAAGTCAGACCCATGTCATTTGGAGATACATGGTATTGACTTGAACGTGAAAGAACGATGTTACAGTGCACCCGTGTGGTCATAAATGAGTCCTGCAGAGTGTACTAGACTAGATTTTAACTCCTGTAAAACTGACAATTAACAAATTAAATGTGTTTTTTATGAGGAAAAAAAACTCTGCTTTTTTACTCCTTAAATGCTCATCAATGCTCCTGAGACTCTGGAATGAACATTTTAAAACAGGAAGAAAGGGGGACAATAGATAAAATGGAGCTACAGACGTTGATAGCGTATTGACATAAGGAAATGGAGGGAGAAGATGTTGAGGAGTGGAAACACAGTGAGAATTTTAGTCTAATTAAGACAGATGATGGCGCGATTGATGCCAGTCTTACCAGTGCTGTTTGGACAGAGGCGGGCCAGCAGCTCAAAACGAATATCTCTCTCCACACTCATAGAGCGGGCATGGATCTTGAAGATGTGTGTGCGACCCTTAAAAAACACAAATTGTAAAGTGGTAAGGTCGAGACGTTCATTAAAGAAAAAGTAAATATGTCTGCGTATCTTGATAACACCTAGAGCTCACCTCAAGGTCGGGCAGGCTGAACTCGATCTTCCTGTCTAGACGCCCAGGTCTCATCAGGGCCGGGTCCAGGGTGTCAGGCCTGTTGGTGGCCATTAGAACTTTGATGTTGCCACGCGGGTCGAAGCCGTCCAGTTGGTTGATGAGCTCCAACATGGTCCTCTGCACCTCGTTGTCTCCTCCGGCACCATCGTCAAAACGAGCACCTGTGGAGTTCAAGCACAAAGGACAAGTATTATACAACTATATTCACTTCATTACAATGATGTTGTTTTTTTTACACTTGTTCCTAAAATGGCTATCAGTATTTTTAAGAAAAAGTGGCGCAACTAATATTTTCACACATTAGATAATAGGGCATTGTGGGTAAGAATCACCTCCAATAGCATCAATTTCATCAAAGAAGATCAGGCAGGCCTTCTTAGTGCGGGCCATCTCAAACAGCTCACGCACCATCCTGGCTCCCTACAGACAAACAAAGGGAAACAAAGGGAGTGAGTCTTTAAATCAGTCCACATTTACAATCTAAACAACAGCAACACTTTGACTGCCAAGCTCCTCTTACCTCTCCCACATACTTCTGCACCAGCTCAGAGCCGATGACTCTGATGAAGCAGGCGTCGGTCCTGTTGGCCACAGCACGGGCGCACAGGGTCTTTCCTGTTCCGGGGGGCCCAAAGAGCAGGACACCTTTCGGTGGCTCAATACCCAGATTGACAAACCTTTCAGGCTGTTTAGAAGAAAAACAAACAATGCGCATGTTTGTGTGTGTGTGTATTTAGTCTCTTCCACAAGGAAAAGAAGCAGTTGAGAGAAGAGACAGAATTGCCATAGATCGATGACAAGCATTTGTAAACACTTACATGCAGCAGGGGGGTCTCAACAACTTCTCTCAGCTTCTCAATCTGCTCCTTACATCCACCAACATCACTGTACGTCACATCAGGCTTCTCCTCCACCTACAGTGCAACATTTGGACAAAGAGTGTTGTTGAAAAGTTGAAAAGGGCAACATTTACCAGGGCAATTCAGAGTTTTCCCACCGAAAAACGTCAAAACTAAAATGTTTATACATGTCCGGCAGTGGATCCATACCTGCATCATGGTGACAGTGGGGTCAATCTTGGGAGGCAGAGGAATATGGATTTGATACTTGTTTCTGTCAACACTGCATAAGCAAAAGAGACGTGATGGTTAGCGGATTGTATTACCACACACCTCAAATAGATAAATGTGATGATGATATTTGATACTATATTAAATACACTAATACTCATGTCTCACCCGACTCTCATGCCCTCCTCAATGTCAGTTGGAGCCACCTGGTCGCTCAGGTCCACCACAAACTTGGCAAACTGTTTGACATTGATGATGTATTTTGGGTCCTCCGAGTCGGCGTTGATGATCTTTGTGCATCTGTGAGGTGGAAATAAATTCAGGAAAGGTAATGTTAACACTTATTTTTAATGCAGGTATCCAGTTGATTTAACAATCATTAACGCAGGACATACACAAAACGCAAGAAAAGTCTAGAAATATTTTTGAATGATCTTGTTTTTTTCTAATTTGGACCAAGTATGGTGTACCTTGCCACCTGCAGAGGCTGTTCACTCTGCAGAGTCTGTTTGTCAGCAGCCAGATCCCAGAGTGCAGGTGGAGCCAGGCCGGTGTCTGACTCCTTAATACCTGGCAAAGCAAATAATAGTAAAATCAAAAAACCCATCACACATTAAATGCATAATGACACAAAAAAGAAAATGGCCCCATGTGTGTCACTGTCAGGACACTGTCAGCTCTGGTGTCATTTAAAGTGAGTTGATGGATTCCCCCCCCACCTGTCAGCTCGTTGATCTTCTTGAGCAGCTGCTGGATGTCATCTTCCACTTGTTTGATCTGTCTGGAGTAGGTGCTTTGACCCTGGAGAGAAAACAGCAAAACACAACTTAGTGCTACTTAGAAATTTAAAGATACTGCGAGTGTGACCAATTTCAAAAGTCAAGATCCCAACAGATACAAAGTCCGAACTTACATATGTTTTCAGCAGCGCGATGTCCCCTTCATCTAAAGCTGTGAGTAGAAAAACAACATCAGTGAAGGGTCACTCTGTCAGCAGGCCGCGAGCACTGAACTGAGACGTGACGTTAAATTTATACAAGACAAATTACTATATATAAGCTATTCAGTTGTTTTAGCATCGGGCATCTTGAAACATTACGTTTATTGAACAACAGTTTAACCTTAACCAGTAGTAAACCAGCGGGTTGTTTGTCGAGCTGAGCTAACGTTAGCAATAAAGCTAATGTCGGCGTCAAAGAACCTTTTACTCTTTCTAGAAACTAACGTGTAAATGTTTAAACGTACATCTGATAGGACCCTCATCCTTTTCCTCCTTTTCCTTGGTTTTCCTCTGGTCGTCTCCCAGATAATCCGGCATTTTCCCTCTGAATCAACTGCTTCCACAAAGAGACGACGCTGCTCCTGCAGCTAAACTGAACAATTACACAGCAGCTTTGGGTTTCCGCTTCTGTGCTCCACTCACCGGAAGTACGGGACGGACTTTTATTTACGGAGTACCAACAATAAAAAGAAAAATGTCGTCATAAATAAAATATTCTTATAAACACTCCGATCATAGATGTTATAAAATTATTATATTAATATGTGAGAGTGTCCAGTAGACACGGGTGAAGGAAAACGCCTACTGCGGAACCTGAGTGGAGAGGAACCAAAGTCCCGACACGGACCGTTCGGCGGTGTTACAGCGGAGCTCGTTCCCGGTCAGGCACTTGAGAGTGGAGGCCCATGTGGTTTGTCAATGAGCGGCCATCAAACCCCGGCACTTTAGGAACCTTCCACATTTCAGCAGCCGAGTATTCCAGTAATTTGTTTCCAAGATGCTGCTCGAAGCCCTGGACAGTGATGAGACGTTTGTGTTCGCAACCGCTGCCGGTAAGAAAGAAGGAGGCCACAGGAGGAGAGCTAGCTAAACCAGCAGCGTTGTAGGCGTTAGCATGCAGCTAAAACGCACACAGCAAGGACTGAGCTACTGTTGTCAGTGCTAGCAAGCTAATTTAGTCTGTGTCATTCTGTGTGAACGTGTCATGTCCTGTTCATTACCTGCTTTTCTTAGCTGAACTCTCACAGGTAGACTGCGCCTGTTAGCTAGTTACATAATATGTGACGTTAACTGTTGTAACCCATGACAGTCAGACCTGTTAAAATGTCACAAAATACACCTCCACGGGATCTGAGGGGTTTGTGACCACAGGCAGTAAGTTCATGCAAAAGGATGTTAAATTCCATAGAGCATGATTGTCATCATGGCTCCTGGATCTAATGTGTTAGCGTCACACGAGGTGTAAAGATTCATGGTTCAGTTTAGATCTTTATATTTAGCTTTGTTTCAGTTCGTATCCGAATGTTCCAGCACTGATTTGATGAAAAGGCTCATGCGGTTAAACCTGATCTGTAATATTGTCAGTTAACATAGTAAATTAAGGAGAGCTCAACAGGATGAACCTGCAGTAGGTTGTTGTATTGCTGTTTCATTGATTTTATTGCAGTACGTGAACACAGACATCATTGGCTTGCTTTTAGAAGGACACACACATGTATATACTCTAGCGGTGTAATGATTCAAAAATAGATACTGCAACCCCAACCCAAGGCATCCTTTGCAGTTGGTGCACACACAGAGTCGAGTCTCTATGACTTGCATCGATTTTCTACGAGACGTACTCTTACCTAACCCATAATATCTAGTTACTAAACTCAGCATAACCAGGTCTTCACCCTAAATATTCAATGATTTACATTATGTCCCCATAAGGACAAGACCCCATAATCTGACTGTGTGAACAGAATGATATAGGTTCCCACAACTTGAGTTGTACCGGGACCACACACACACACACACACACACACTAAATATAACGTACTGCTTCTAAACTGATCAATCATCAGAAGCTGCTCAACAGAAATGACAGATTTATTAGAGCTAACTTAGACAGTGACAGTGTCTTCATCACATAATTTATCCACAATAGAGCAATGATAGGTGTGAAACTCCCCACTCAGTTCATATTACTCTCTCTACTCATACATTTCTGTCTAAATGTGACTAGGAGCTGTCTGTATGTTTGTTTGTTTTGGTGCTTTTATTTCACCTCCTCTCTCCCTCCTCAGCCTCTGTGCAGGTCCAGGTGGAACCTGTGGGGCGGTGGCTGGAGGCCTTCCTGAAAAGGAGGAGCAGGAATACATCAGCCTCCTTCCAGGAGCTGGAGGAAGAGGAGGTGTCATCTGAGGAGTCAGAGGATGAGGAGTTTCAACTGGAGGAGTATCCCATGCTCCGAACTCTCGACCCCAAAGACTGGAAGGTATTGGTCCAGTAACAACTAACATGTAGTGATGTTTCGTTAATAAATTGTCCATATATAATGAATTCATGCAGGGAGTCATTGAACCTCTTTGTCTTGTGTCTGGCTTGTCAGAATCAAGATCATTATAGTGTCCTCGGCCTCCCACACTTGAGGTACAAAGCCACAC
The DNA here is from genome assembly GCF_963576545.1 of Limanda limanda. Lineage (NCBI taxonomy): Eukaryota > Metazoa > Chordata > Actinopteri > Pleuronectiformes > Pleuronectidae > Limanda > Limanda limanda. The sequence goes on from NC_083636.1 coordinate 7,336,291, forward strand.
AGAAACAGATCAGAGCTGCTCGTGAGTACCCTTCCTCCTCCCGCTCTTATGTAGTTGTATCTGTAGTTGGTGATTAGAAATAATTAAAGCCACATTCTGCTGTTACTCGACAGACAAATCCATTGTGTTGAAGCATCATCCTGACAAAAGGAAAGCTGCCGGGGAGCAGATTGTAGAAGGAGACAACGACTACTTTACCTGTATAACTAAAGGTATGTAACTGCTGCTATATGTCACCAGCACTAACATTATGTTTGGGCTCTTAAACTGATCCTGCTCTTTGTCAATGTCTGACCCTCAGCTATAGAAATCCTGTCAGATCCTGTGAAGAGAAGAGCTTTTGACAGTGTAGATCCAACCTTTGACAATGCTGTGCCTTCAAAGAATGAAGGCAAAGACAACTTTTTTGATGCGTATGCTCCCATTTTTGAGAGGAACGCTAGATGGTCTTCCAAAAAGCACGTTCCCAAAATCGGAACCATGGAGTCTTCATTTGAAGATGTGGATAATTTTTACACTTTTTGGTAAGTGGTGTTTTTTTGGGTCACTATTAAGCAAGATGCTGATATCAAATTCACAATCTCTTATTTTCTTCTTTTAAAGGTACAACTTTGACTCGTGGAGAGAATTTTCATACTTGGATGAAGAGGAGAAGGAAAAGGCTGAGTGGTAAGCTAGCGTTCATCACAGCCATCCAAGCAACTGAGCCAAATATGAGGTTGTGTGTCATAACTTCTCTTGTCTGACTGACATGTTTCTGTTTTGTGCTGCAGTCGAGATGAGAGGAGGTGGATTGAAAAGCAGAATCGAGCTGCCAGAGCTCAGAGGAAGAAGGAGGAGATGAACAGATTACGAACACTAGTTGGTACAGTCCCGTAGAGCCAGCACACACTCAGAGATTTCATGATGCACAATGTAACTTAACAGCCAAAATATCACAAAGCTGCACAACTCGACCAATGTAGAAATGGTCTTTAATTTTCTCGGCTCAAAATCATTGATATTGATCCGTGTTATTGCTTCTCTGCAGATACTGCCTACAGCTGGGACCCTAGAATAAAGAAATTCAAAGATGACGAAAAAGCCCGCAAGGAATCTGAGAAGAAGGCGAAAGCTGATGCTAAGAAAAGAGAGCAGGAGGAGAAGGACCGAGTAAGTTTCATTCATTACATCACTGCACATGCATCGAGTTTATTGGGTGCATCTAAAAGCATCATTCGTGCTTTTCAGGCTTATCTTGAAACAAATAAAGCCCATAATTCATGCAACCTTTATTTTAACTCTGGGATACACAAGTCATTGCATTGATTTTGTCCATATTTCAAAGAGATTTGTGCAGGAAAAGTAATGTGTACCCAGAGTCCAAAGCCATCAATGGAAATAAAAGGTGTCAGAAGCAAATGTCAATGAAACCAGATTGAAAAACATTCTTAAGTTTGTTGTTCACAAGATGCATCTGCTGTTATGAAACAGGCCTCAGGAGAGTCTCTCTACCGTCTGTCTATAAATGGAGATGGTTTAGTTCTCTGGCTACGTTCACTAGAAGTGGCTGCCAAGCTAAGACGACTCCAAAGGCACAGAGCAGAATTTTCTTTTAAGCTGCTTACAGACATGCACTCAAATCCGGAGATGTGTATGTGAGAGGCCCTGGACTTTCTCTAGTTTCTTCAGCCTGAAAAATGTCAGTCAGTCAGTTTGAGGTCACAGCAGGAGATCCTCAATAGAATTCACTTGTGGGCAAGTTGATACAAACCTTCCACCACCAGCTGCTCCGCTCCTCACTTGAACAAGCCAGAGATTTTCCTGTTGCTGTGAATTTGTCTCTACTGGAGAAACTCCTGCTGCATTATTCATATGTGAAAGACAAACTCCGGAGTTCATGTCTGAAACCCCTCAATATACTCAGATCATTGAGCAAGGTGTCCATGGCAGGATGATCATCAGTATTTGAATACACACTTTTTAAAATTTAATAAATACAAAATATTGCTAGACATCCTCTTAATCAAGGAAATAGTTTGACTGACTATTATTTACTTCCTGACGGATGTTCAAGTTTTAGGTTTGTTTTTTTAAAAGTTTGCTTTGAAAATGATATCATTTGCTCATTGGTGTGTTTCTCTGTGAACCCGACAGGCCCGGCAGGCGGAGCTGGAGACTGCTCGTTTGGCAAAGGAGAAGGAGGACGAGGAGGCCAAGCAGGTGGCGCAGCTGGCAAAAAAAGAGAAGGAGATCCAGAAAAAGGCCATCAAGAAGGAGAGACAGAAACTCAGGACGACCTGCAAGGTGAATTTTCATGGTTTCGAGTCTCAAATCAGAAGAGTCGTGCAACGTAGTCTTATTGTCTCTATTGTCAACTATCTCCATATCTTTCCTCACCCACAGACCTGGAATTACTTTGCTGACGATGAGTCTGACAGTGTGAAGATGATGGAAGAAGTGGAGAAGCTCTGTGATAGGCTGGAGCTAATGAGGTATTGTCACCTACATCAATTGGAGGAATTTAAATGCCTTAAAAAAAGTGGACTCATTTGAGCACACTGCGGCCCTAATGCGTCTTGAATCTGAGATGATCTTTTATGTTATGTTGCTTGTGTGTTTGTAGTCTTCAGGCCCTGAATGAAATCCTGGCCTCTGGATCAAAAGAAGACAGCAAGGCAGCTGTGGAGAAGCAGGTAACATTTTTTTTTAAATGTTTGTTTAATTTATTTAGCAGGTGACAGAGGAATGAGCACCACCTTCATGGGGATGTTTACCATGGTATTAAAGGGACTCTTACCTTTGTTGCATTTTTACACTTTTTGTGGATAAGGTTAAATTGGTATTAATAAGGTAATGACACTCTAAAATGCAAGACAGACCCACCAGGAGTTAAAGCAAACAATTATTTCACTCTCGTAATATTTAGTGAAAACTTCAACCAATAAAATTCTTCGGACCGAAGGACCTTATTGGCCGACAGACCTGTCTGTTTGCTGCATGGAAACAGACAGGAAGCCCGTCTGCTTCTTGTGGCGCATTCGGGCCCGCGTCATCAAGGCGCGTCCTCAACTATAGGGTTTGTTTTGATTCCACGGCAGACAGTAGCGACCGTATCGACCGTAGCGACTGACGATGGCAGACCAAAGTGGTCCACGGCGTACTGAAACAGCCGCTCCCAGGGGGAAAAACAAAAGAAACACAGCGGATGGGAACGAGGGGGTGGGGCATTGGAGGAAGGCGGGATGATTCGAATGTGCTGTAATTCTCAAATGCAACAAAGGTAAGAGTCCCTTTAAGTGCACTCAAGTTTAAAAACATGTTGGCGTGTCTTTTTTCAGGTGCAGGAGGTGAACAACCAACTGCAGAGGGAGAAGGAGGCTGAGGTTCAGGCGAGGCAGACAGCTCGCAGTGCGGACCAGGCCAGCGGCGGAGGAGGCAGCTCAGGGAAGGGCTGGAACGAGGACGACCTCCAGCTGCTCATCAAGTCTGTCAATCTGTTCCCTGCTGGAACCAACGCCAGGTAAACCGATAGAGCAGCAAGTTATGAATGGCAGAATAAAAGACTCAGGTTAATAGTGCAGCCCTGGTTTGCCGTGTATTCCAAATGTAAACTGACAAAGAAAATTAACTCTATCTTTCCTCCTCCTTCCAGGTGGGAAGTTATTGCCAATAATATGAACTTGCACTCCACCAGCGGCATGAAGAGGACGGCCAAAGATGTCATTAACAAAGCCAAGAACATGCAACGACTCGGTGAGCTTCACAACTGACAGTAGCGCATTAATGGGCTTTAGGAAGCCAAAACAAAGTGCAAGTTATTTCTGCTGAGCTCATGGTACAGTAGGGCATACAAATGTCATAGTACAGTAAGGTGTTAAAAAAGGCCATAATATATTAAGGCATTAAAACGTCATAGTACAGTAAGTTGGCGGATTGGTAGGCCTCAGACGAGCCAGGAGTCCCTGTACATCAGACAATGATTAGGCAGCTCCATTATGAATGATGACGCACATTCTCTGCATGGGGAATTTTCCAAGGGGTAAAACAAGCCGCTGCAGAAATAGTTTTGTTCCAGCCGCAATTGTTCACTTGGCCTTATCCAATTTACTGTAGATAGCGAAAGCATTTTTGCGGTCTTTTCTGTCAGTGTGTTATAATTTTGATGGATGCCTCCTCTTTATTTTGCTGCAAAACAAATCTACCTTAGGGTACAAATAAAGTAACATAACGTATAAAAATGTCATAGTACAGTAGGGTTATAATGCCCTAGTATAGTTATGTATAAAAATATTATAGAATAGTAACGTGTTTTTAAAAAAACAGTCTTGTAAGGCATAAAAAGTCATAAGGTAATACAAATTATTTTATTTCACATTACATTGACATAGTTTTGACTTAAAAATATTCTCTCTGATCATTCTTAAAAAGATAATGTGTATTTTAAGAACACGTGCTGGAGATCACTGGTGTATATACAGAAGAGTAAGTAAATTAAAGGGTAATTCGTACAGAAGAGAAATTCTGCGGCCTTTGCAACCTCATTTTAAATATTCATAATACATCAGTGTCAAAGACTCCTGTGGTAATCATGGAAATGAATTCCATGAGCTCAAAGTGTACATGTCGTCTCTTCAGATCCGCTACAGAAAGATGATGTCAACAAAAAAGCCTTTGAGAAGTTCAAGAAGGAACACTCGTATGTGGCGCCCACCATAGACAACGCTGTGCCCTCAGAGAGATTTGAAGGTGAGTACATCTATACAGCTGCTTAGTGTCTGCGACACGTGATAAACAGACTGAAACCACAAGTGGAGAGAATAATTGGTGAGGAAAGTGACCCAAAATGTCAAGTACTTTGGGAGTGTGCCACCAAGTAGAATCAATAATTGTCTTTCTATTTGCAGTGAAAGCTGTACATGAAGTAAAACAAATATAGTACTTGTGCTGCACAAGGAATGTATTATTTTGTCACCTTTACTGTTAGACCAGTGTTTTCACGGAGAACAGTTTGTAGCATCATGTTGCAGCAATGAAGGAGCTTATCAGTGCTACTTCAACAGTCAAGTTGCTGTAGTTTGTTGATGCTGATCATTTCTACCAGACAAACCAATGTCTCAGTTTTTTCCTCTCAGGCGGTAACACTGCATCCTGGACCACAGATGAGCAGAAGCTTCTGGAACAGGCCCTGAAGACGTACCCAGTCACCACAGCCGAGAGGTGGGAGAAAATCGCTGCTGCTGTCCCAGGACGGAACAAGAAAGACTGTATGAAGCGGTACAAGGTAAGATGGTCTCTTAACTTATCATGTGTATGAGGTTAGATTAAAGTTACATGTCTGTATAATACAAATTCACAAGCATCAATAACTACATGGTTCTAATCTGTTTCTCTGACAGGAACTGGTGGAGATGGTTAAAGCCAAGAAAGCTGCTCAGGACCACGCAGCACCCAAGAGCAAAAAATGACGAGAACCACAAAAGACAATAGTATCCGTGTTATTTTAACATTATTGTGTTGGTCTTTATTTTATAATAAAAAATTAAAGGACGAAAAGGACAAGACTTAAATACGGTTTCTCTTTATATGTTTATGCTGTACAGTTAAAAAGGTGATCAGGTTCTCATCCAGTACATTCCACTGCGGATCTGGTTGTAGTCTGGAAGCTGTTCGATGGGACCTGAGACAGAAACAAAACAATGTGGTTGTATTTCTGTAGCTCTGGCATCAGCTCTACAAATAGTAACATTGTACACACAAAGTTACAGGTAACAAGCGGACATATAATCAGATGGTTTAAATTTAACCTACCAAGTGTTTATTTGACCCCTTAGTATTGAAAAATTAAGTCACAATAAAGAAATGTTTACATCTTAATCCAACTTCAAACCACAGCTACTGTTCATTATTATAACATGAGTCTAGGGGATCAGGTCACTTTTTAATTAAAGTCTCAGACTTTTGGATTCGCTGTCCTTATTCAGTAAAACTCTAATCAAGGGTCCACTTTTAAATGATGCTGAGCTCCAGGCATTGATTTAAGACCCATGTATATCGCTCTGCTTGTGTGGCAGAAGAAATCAAAAAAATTCAACTGTTTGAGACAGTTAGCAGAACCTGGATAACACCTAAATCTGAGCATCTTGTCTCAGAGACATGGATGACCAGATTCTTTGTTGACAAGTGGGGTAGACATTGCCAGCACAGACAATTTAAGCTATTATACAAAGCACCTCAAACCTTCATGACTTCAGGAGCAGTCTTCAATGTGTCAATTTGCATGGAACAGTACAAAATTTGCCACATACCAACTGCGGCGATAGCAGGAGCCTTGTTGAAGATGTATTTGGTGCACACGTCCTTTACGGTGTCAGCATCAATGGCCTATTGAGAAGTGACAAAAATAAATACAGTAAGATACTGCAAACATTTCCCACAACTCCTTTTAAAAAGGTCAAGGAGTAAAACATCAAGGACCTCATAAGACCACATGATGTGTTTACCAGTGAAACAGGATGTTGGTATGAGACATAAAACTGAAAGTTATTCTATACCAGTGAGATATAAAAGCTGTTGAACTTAAAGCAACCCTCCTGTAGTGATGGTTTTCATTTAAAGAATTAAAAATAGAAAAGCATTTCACTATGTTGACGGGAGCTCTGACAGTGTAGTCCCACTCACTGAACTGTGGATATTACCCATGTAAAATAGCCTGACATTGTCATACCCGTGATTCTAGTCAGAATATGAGTCTGAGACCGCTCCATTGGGCTGTGATTATGGGGCGTGTTTCAACCGCACCAGGAAAAAAAATGCCTCTTTGCTTAATTGGATAGACCTACAATCAATCAGAGCAACGTAGTATGTGATGTAGGAAGGACGGCAAAAACATCTTTTCGATCTACAAATGCCTTTATTGCGTTTCTCTGTTAATCTTTCAAAATGTATGCGCTGTCGATGTCGCCTTAAACAGACTCAATGGCAGCATCTACACATCTCAGCTCACCAGAGGCAGGCACTCTTTGATGACTTCGTTGATTACGTAACTGTTGATCATCGGTCCATCATCGTATAAAGCCCGCCCTGACAATTTGATTGGTCCGAACAGCTTCTGTTCGGAGATAATTTCTCGCCAACGGAGCGACTCCAGACCGAACTTCCCGACCAAAAAATGGTGTGGGCGGGGCTAAGTTCGTCTGGCACCCAGGCTACATGTAAAAAGCTTCCATTCTGAATATTTTGTAGGTAATATCAGCATTGCTTGCTGGGCCTGGTAATAGCAATTTAAGTCTGTTATCATATACTCACTTAGGTTAAATTGAGCAAGGAGAGGTTCAGAGTCATGAGTTGGAAATCACCTGGTACAGTGTCCCTACTGACTCCCTTAGTAATTACGGATAGTAAAAGCCCAGAAAATTGATTTTACACAATATTGGCCGTTTAAGGTACCTAGAAACATTGTGATAGTTTTATTTGTTGAACTTAACTGTTCTGGCAAAACTATTAGCCTCAACAAATTCATCAATGTTCACTTTCTCCTTGAAAGTATATGAAGTGACAACTACTCCTCTATGGTAAGTAAATTTGACTGCTGTCCTAAATGTTTTCATACAATAAAAGAAGTAATTGAAAAGCTTTGAAATCGATTCTGAGAAACCCTAGTGTCCGATTTGATTTTTAACCTTAGAATCGATAAAACAGTTTCCACTCACATCAATTCTGGCCTCCAGCTCATGCAGAGGCATCCTGCGGCTGTAGCACAACATCTGTCTGCCGATGTCCTCACAGATAGGGGTGGATCCTGGAGATGGCAGACAGTGGGATATTAAAACCCACGTGACGCTACAGTTCTCTTATCAACACCGACTCTGTGACCGCGTCTTACCATCGAGATGCAGCAGCATGTTGGTCTTGAGCAGATTCTTCGCCCGAGCCACCTCACTCTCCGTCACGCTCGTACAAAGAGACATCCTGACAGGAAGCAAACCGACAACTCTTATCTTTTACACTTGCATTTTACAGTTAGACAACACAGCATTTATGGTTCCTACCCTTTCAACCGCGTCTGTTCTTACCATTCCATCTGAGTGAAGTGCATCATGTCGTTGATGGTGCCGGGCTCACACACCATGTAGAGCCCCCACAGGCCTGTGTCTGTGTAGCAAGTGTTGAAGGACTGGAAACTGTGGCACAGGTTTCCCTGACAGGCCATCTGAGCCAGTTTACTGGACAGATTCTGGATTCACACAGGACAAAAACCCAACAGGGTTGTGTGAGAACACTGAAGCATTTAATATGTGCATTTAATGTGGCAGATTTTACAGTAAAGTATGAAATAAACTAATTCAGCAGGACTGTGGAATAGCTCCTTATCAATCCTGGTACAATTACACACAACAGATAAAGAGCAGAATTAGATTAAACCACCTTGTTCGTGCCGACACACAACAAAACACTGTGACATAGGGTCAAAAACATAGTTTGTTTTTTGTGAACACAAATGACCGAGTGTGTATTTGCCAATAGCACAGGGGAGTGAGATCGGATCAAAAGGTGGTCACAGGAGACAACATTGCCAGGTGTGTGAACACAGAACCCTTATCCCTGACCACTGGTGATCAGATCTCTCAAGACGGATACTATTACCAGATCGCCTCTTTGAGCATTTCTGGCAGGTTTCAATGATGTGGTCTTTCTGTTCAAACAAAAGTACCCACCACTCCGCCACCGAAAGAGCGGTCCCAGTTTCCGATGAGTGTGTTTGCCACCATGAGGGGGATGGTGTCGGGGTGAGACCAGCCCACTGCCTCCACAGCGATGGCAATATGAGCCAGGGGCATCTTGTCATCACGCACACGGATCTGAAGCAACAGTAGGACACACTGATTCTTCACCAAAATAAATCCAAGTTCATCATGTTATCTATTAATGATTTTGTCTTGTTTTCTTTAAATGTGCACCAATCAAAGTAAATAATACATTTGAAAAAAGAAGCCTGGAACACCTTAACAATCAATGCAGACATAACCTTACCTCACTTCCTGTGAAGAGGCAGGGAGGAACTGGCGGAGCATCACCTTGATATCGACCAGGAAGTTTTCCAAAGTGATATTTGGCCAAATCAATGAGCTCATCATGTGAAACACCTGAACAAATACACACGGTCAGATTAACCCTGGGGTTACAATTCACTGGAGTATGAAATCATAACTGGTTTACCGTGATTTCAAGAAGAATCAAGTGTAATGGTAATTTATTCACCCTAAGACCAAGGCCTCTGTCTCCTCCATTTACATATATTCTTATTGTTTAATAGGCTCATACTAAACAAACATATTTAGCCAATTTGAATGCAAAACAAGGAGAGAAAGAGCTCTGACCTCCGGCAGCAGCCAGCACTATTCTGGGGCCTTTGTAGTGAGTGGTGATGTATTCCACCAGGTCTCCTCTGTTGATGGTCCTGCATCACAGACAAATATACAACTGAGTCAAAGATCTGTCATTTTTTGTGTACACAACAACACATCTCAGCCTGTGCTCATCACCTCACACTATAGCAGCAGATTATTACAAATGAAGGGTCAGACTCACTTGATGTTCTCAGAGGGACCCAGAATGGTCCTGCCCAGAGCTGTGGTCTGATAGGCTGTGGCGTGCAGGTAGTCAAAGACCACTTCCTGCAGGTTGGTCTCCACTTCCTGCATCTCTCGGAGGATGACCCCTCGCTCCCTCTCAATCTCCGCTTCGCCCAGCGTACTGTTCTGGATGATGTCAGCCAGAATCTCCACAGCTTGAGAGAAGGAAACAGGAAAAACTTACACTGGATATACGAGTCATTATTCAATCATATCTGTTTAGGATGTTTAGTACATTCAGGTTGTTATTTAAAAGAGGATGCAATAAACTTCATTCAACATTCATCAACATCAGTCTGTGACTAACTAGAATTTACAGGATTTTTCTATAAATGGTGAATCCATCAGTCGTTGATTATCAATTCTAATATGCAATTCTTTGAAACCAGACATGGATGTTACTATCTTTGTCATTGAGGTCACTTTGACATCTCAGTGAGGCCTTAGTGTCCCTCTGACATTGAGGTACCCTGCCCTGCTGTATCGTACCTCGTGGAAGATCCTTGGAGAAAGCTTTGGCGTAGTACACAGTCTGCTCCCGGGACGTGTAGGCGTTCAGGTGAGCCCCCATGTTCTCGATCTCCAGCTCTAGATCCAACTGAGACCGTTTCCTTGTGCCCTGACATACACGTATACACAATGAACAAAACTCTTAAAATACTTGAAATATTAAAGACAAGGCCCATTATTTCATTTTCTGAGTCACTAATATTAGATTTAAGTAATCTCTTTTGGATTTTGACAACCAAAAAAATGTCACTGTACCTATGCCCTGTTCAGATCTAGCAGTAGCGTCTTGGGCACTGTAATGCTGATGGCAGTTAGATTGTCCCTGTTTTGTCTGTATAACTGGTATCTTTCCCTTTTACTCAATAGCTCTTTATTACTACAATAACCTGTTTTCTTTATAATTGTGGCATATAATGTAAATAAGAACCAATTAAATACAAACCACTGAGTCTAGTTTACAGTAGTACAAATATTTCTGCACTACTCCCATCTCACCTTAAACGCCATATGTTCCAGGAAATGTGCTGTGCCATTATTTCTCTGGTTCTCATAGCGACTGCCGGCGTCTATCCAGAGGCCCACCTGAAATAGGTCAGTGAATTAGATTTACATATTATATCCACACACTGGAAACTGCTACTGTACCACAACTTCCGCCATAAACATGAAGTGAGCTCAACTTCTACATTGAGGGAGATAAACTTCGGAAGTAAATGTTTTGGGAACTGAAATAATCCCTCAGTGTGTAGATGCTTGGAGCAACCTGAATCTATCTGCTATCAAGTATTCTGAAAAGCTGTGCAAAAGTTTACAGAGTAGAAATACTGCTGTTTTTAAATGCAAATGGTGATATTGAATACATTTATGATTCAGCTGTTTGAAGTATAATTGTAGTTTCCCAGAGTTTCACACTGGGAATTGTACTACAGTAATGTCTCAGTTCTACCTAACATGTTGCCTAAGATTGTGAATTTCATTATTTCATGATGGAAATTAAGTGTTTGTTTAGAAATAATCCAAACATTACATCACAAAGTGTAAGTGAATTAAATATGTATAACAAAAGCAGTCATGGTGATCACAGTACGTTATGTTAAACCAAAACTTACTGTGCATGTGGTGAGTCCCGCGTCCTCCGAGGCGACCCGGAGCCCGTTCTCCAGCGTGCTCACCTTGGTTTCAGGTACATTTAGCGCCACCTGCTGGGCAGCCTGTGTGGCCAGCAGTCTGTGTGATCCGGCTGAGAGCTGCAGGGGCAAATCCAGCAACAGTCAGGATGACGCTTCACTTTCTAGACACTGACGTAACAGCGGATGTAACTATGGCATCGATGGGTTTGACAGAAGCACACAAGCCAAACTTAAACTCTACTATCTGTAAGAGTCCATCTTGGAAACTCCGGGCATGTCACAGCTGTTAGCTAACGTTAGCAGACACGTTAGCAAACACTCGAACTGACGGACCACGCCGAGAGCGCCTCCTCCGTGAGACTGTACAACGACACCCGTCAATAAACCACACAGGGAGAACATAACACAAACATGGCCGCTGACACGCTCCTCTTACCCTGTTTAGAGAGTTTGTCTTCAGTCTTTGGAGGAGAATCCTCCCAGAAGACGTGAAACGCTGCACGGACGCCGCCATGTTGTTTATCTGTCAGATTGCGCGTGTGCGGTTTTCATTCCAACGCAATATCCGCCGGAAATTTCGAGATGATTTCGTTTCTTAAATAACATTTTTGAGATGAAAAAAATGAATACAAGTCACGCAAAAATCGCAATTCAAAAAATATATATCACGTTTCAACCTTGCACATTTTATTATATTCTTACAACTACAGGTTACAAAAATACAAGATGTTGGTGCCAACTTCAAATACGACGCACTGAAATGTAGATAAAGTTTATTTTCAACTGATATTGTGATAGTGACAAATTATTAAATTGTCCTAAAAAGTGCAACACAATTAAAATAAATTTCCAAATGACTCAAAATGTCAATGACATTATCTACTGTATGGTTCTACGATATGACGAATAAAGCATTATTTGTCTTAGTTAGAAAATTAGTTGTCTTAGTCGTTTATTTACAACTTTTTCGATTTTATATATTTGTATTCTTTGTTGATGTTTAAGTTTGCATATCCGACATTTTTTTGTAATCACTGTTCTTCTTCCTGGTTCACGTTTATTTTGAAAGGGTGTGACGTTTGTAAGGCGGAAGCGGGTCTTTAGCTTAGCGCGAAATGTCTTGAATGAGTCTTTCAAGTTTGCATGTAGATCGTGAACCTGATCTCCGCAGCTCTCTGAAGGGAAGAGACTAAAATACAAGCCGACGGAGAATCAGCTGCTGTGTTCCTCTTCTGACGGAGTTTCCTGTTGAACCCAGTCTTGTGTGAGTCTCCGTCAGGTTGGATATTAACTTCTGAGGTTAGCTGCTAGTGGACAGTGCAGTTAGCTGTTGTTGCTAACTAGCGGCCTTGACTGGAGCTGATGCATTAAAACAACAGTCAGCTCCTTGTCTTTGCTGTGACTTCCGGACCAGAAATGGCGGATAGTGGGGATGCAATGGCCGGTGATCTGGAAGATGGCGAGATCTCCGGGTCCGGCTCGGACACAGACATGGGGGCCACGGCGGCAGCAGCACTGAGTCGACCCCGGGTTCCTCCGGCTTTCAGCGGCCAGTCCTTCCAGAACAGAGCCGCTGCCCAGCCCCCTGCCGCCGCCTACCGCAGCGCCGGGAAGACGGCGGAGTCCAGCGACAGCGACCAGGCCTCGTCGGATGAGGAGGCGTCTGTTTGGCGCAAAAAGCGACAGAAAGTGTCCCAAGCTCCACAGCCTCCTGCCTCCGCCACCGTCCGACCTGCGCCGACCCGCCTGTCCGCCCCCAGCGAGTCAGGAGGCCGCAAGGTGAACAACATCTGGGGCTCCGTGGTCCAGGAGCAGTGCCAGGACGCCATCACCGCAGAGCTGGGCATATTCGGCATGGAGGGTGAAGTCAGCATGTCCAGCAGGAATGTGGAGACCTATAACTTCGTCCTGGCTCGTAAGATGATGGAGAAGGAGAGGGAGAAGGAGATGCAGGCACAGGACGATGGAGAGGTGAGCATGCTGGACACCCAGCTGGACGAGTACATGAAGGGCCGGGGGTCAGAGGACAGGTCGGGTGAAGATGCCAAGAGGAAGAGGTCAGCTAAAGACAGACTGGGCCCCAGAGCCGAGATGGACATCAAGGGCAGGTATGAGATCACAGAGGATGACCCTGAGGAGAAAGTGGCAAATGAGATAGCACACAGGCTGCAAGAGCCCAAAACAGACCTGATAGAGCGTATCGTTGATGTCGTGGGGGTGAAAAAAGCCATCGAGCTGCTCGGAGAGACGGCCACACTGGAGGACAGAGGAGGGGTGTACACCATGGACGGCACCCGGCGTCGGACACCCGGCGGGGTGTATCTCAACCTGCTGAAGAACACGCCCAGCATCACCAAGGCCCAGATCAGGAAGATCTTCCTTGACGAGAACCAGAAGGACAACAAGAGCAAGAAAGCTGCTCAGAAGAGGAGGAGGTACATGGTGGCCAAGAAGATGAAGCAGGCCATCGGGACGCTGAACCTGCAGGAGCATGACGACGGGTCCAGGGAGACTTTCGCCAGTGACACCAACGAGGCCTTGGAGTCACTGGAGGAGGCTGCAGAGGAGGTGGAGGGTGAGGAAGAGGAGGGTGAGGGAGAAGCTGCTGTGGGGATAGAGGAGACGGCTGTGGTGTACAACTCTGCAGACCTGGAGGTCTTCTGAATGCTTCCTGCTGTTTGAACTCTTAAGAGGTCGGAAAAAGGACAACTTGGATCTTAAAATTCAAATCAAACACTGAAAGCACTAAGTGAAGATTACAGAATCACACTTGTCCTTTTTCTTACCTTAGCACAGAAAGGGGAGTTAAGTCTCGTTTGGAACTGCATGGATTTCTACATTTCAGCACATGTTAACAGAGTAAAACTTAAGTTAGTTTGATTTGTGTTACAAATGTTGTTTGCCTTTAAATCAGATTCCGGATCATCAAGTGGTTTCAGGATACTGTGTATGTTGTTGATTTCTTAATATAATTTCTTTTTACTCTAATTTTTGTTATGAGATAATGAGTTCTTGAGTTGATACGTTTGTTTGTTGGTTTACCTATCTGGATTATAAATAAAGTTGACTCTGGGTATATTATAAAAAAAATGGTTTGTCTGTACAGTTTCCCTTCTTCCGCTATCGGTGTTTCAATTCAATTATTCAATAAAGTTATGAATACTGGAGTTAGAACTTGAACTGCTATAGTAGTGCAGAGGTTTGTCCACTAGATGGCAGACACACTTTCCCACAAGGTCTAGGTAGGACAAGATAAAAGTATTGATTACACACAGGAAATAAAAGCACAAACAAAAAGGTGGCTGAATAATACATGTTAGAAAAATGCACTTAAAAGACTGGACTAGGACGATGGAATTAAGTGTCTATATATAGCAGCACTTAACAGTTAGACTGCACTTGAATATGCATGATATCAACTTGAGTGGTTATAAAAAAGATGTCTGCACAATACATGGCCTCACTAGTGACAGCAGATATATCAGGTACTAACTCGACGTCTGGCTCACTGCATAATCCACAGACCAAGCAGCAAGTGCCTGTGAAGACTGTTGACGATGTTAATGGGTCATAAGTGCAGCATTGATTCTGGAAAGAGAAGCTGCAAATCAAAAGTCTTTGCTAAAGAGACAAATTGGTGTGCATGTAAAAATGGCCTCAAAAACCCTCATGTACTTCACATATATGTGGAGTCATTATTCAACTAGTGCCTGGACTCACTTATCTGCCCATCCACATCTTTTACACATACTGTGATCAAATGCCTCAGTTCCTACAGTGGAGTTTGGTTTCTGGTACAGCCACAGTCACACAGATCAACATCTGCACAGGCTTGTTGTCTCCATCTTTCGGTCGTGCATTTACAGCACGCAGCACATAGATGGCAGCAAAGCTTTGATTATGGCCAAAAATAATAAAACAATGGTAAAAACTTTTCAGAAACGGTTATTCATGATAATGCCGTTATGGTGCTGAGTTTATGCCACGATACAAACTCAAAAAATGATTTGTCAGCCACCTATATATCAGACAGAATTATTCATAATGCTTTAGTTCATGAGCCTGTATATTTTCACTTATCATTTGTCTAAAGTTTACTGGCATTATCCGTGTAATTTGAGGGTAATTATTAGGAAAATGAAGACAAAATTCAAAGAGATTGTTTAAGTTGAGTTAATTCTGTGAATGTTTTATAAGTTTAATAAGCTACTATGGGTCTCCAATTGAATTTCCTTTAACAAAAAAAATGATTGAGGTTATAAAGAATTTTTCATGTATTATTGGTAACTATATATCTTATTTATGTTGAATTGTATTACTCACTGCAGATTATTGTTGCTGCCCACTGACTAAAATAAATAAAGTAGGTAATGCAAGTGTAGTATTTGATTATTAACTATGCACTTGTTGAGGGTGAAGGACTGGGGATGTTGACCTATGAGACAAATTGTGATTTGTGAATATAGGCTACACAAATACAATTTGATTGATTGAGAAGAAATATACAATTGAATCAATGATTGACTCTTACATCTAATTATATTCCAGCTACACTCTAACTTGCTTGGACTTAAGTGTCACGGAATACTAAAACCTTTTTATTTAAAGCTGCATCAACTAATTGTTTCGCAGAGTAAGTCCAAAACTCGCTCTGCTTTGTGCTCAGTTTTCATCTCAACCATCTCCTTTGAAAATTCAGAGAAACTTTAGCTGCTTCATGCTCCATCTTTTTCCACCAGCTCGCAGCAGCTGAATCTGCCTGTCTCTTGTTTGATGCCAGGCAGCGAGCGCACAGTGGGCTCATTAGAAGTTCGTCTGCCGAGAAAAAGAAAACATGGGCAGTCTGACGGATCAGAAAACGTGGTTAAGGAAAGACGATTTTATTGTTTCCAACCAAAACAATGAGCTATAAGAGGCTAAAAATATCCACAGAGATAAAGTAAACTCAAGTAACAGATGATGGTTATGATTGTATGACAGTTTCATCACTGACACATTTGTCAGTGTAAGAAATCTGATTAGTGCAGCTAATGTTCCATGTACAACTGGCTTACAGTTCGCCAACCAGTATTTGCTTTACAAATTAGAGTTTTTACTTGTGCTTAACATAAACAAATGACCCCCCCCCCCCCCTTACTAAATCGGCTGCATCTAGATCAAAATAAAAGTATGCAGTCGCCTCACACAGCTCCCGGGAGATTGAAAGCCTTTAATGGTGGCAGTGGATTTGTCAGCTGAAGCGCCTTGGAAATGATCATTATCTCTGGTCGTGGCTGCCACATGAAAGGCCCAGCGTTCTGGCAGAAACACATTTGATAATCCCACCACTTACGGCTGTTTGCGTATTTGCTGGCCGATGTGTTGTTTCTGATAAGCCGTCACTGTGCACGTCCTGGCTCCACGTGGCGGTTAAGCAGAGCTGATTAAGGTTTCGCGAAAGGTGCAGGGATCAACTTCCTGCGGTTGACTTTCACTGCCGTCCCTTCATCTGCACATGTGCTGGGTTTATTGCCATGAAGAAGAACATACGATGGCAAACAGACCTGCATTGTTTGCTTTAATGGCGAAGGCGATCAAAGCAGGATTATCAAAGAAACGTGTGAGATGCAGGAGGGAAATGATGCTGTGCCTCGTCTTATTCATGTGGAATTGTTACACGTAGTCTCTGGTCTCAGGACTTCTTTATCTGTCACCTGGCAACAAACTTGTTGCCTGGATACAACACCCTGTTTCTTATTTCCATCGGATCAAACAGGACCACTGGTTAAAAGACTTGTATCTTTGGACAGGAGGGGAGGCATCAGCAGGATGTCAGATCCAGAGAGGTTCGCTGCAGCAAACAAAATGTGTATTGCTCACGTCTTTGTCACCTCAGGTCTGTGAGCATCTGCTCTTTGAGGTTTTGTCAACAATCATAGAGCTATGTCCTGGATGAACAGCTCGTGTCACAAATTTGGAAATTTCGAGGAGGCTGTTCACAGACGTCCTTTTTCCCGTCTAATGTTTACAAAAGCAGACGCTAAGAGCAATCAGAGTTGATCGGTGCAGCCTTTTCTGACCCAGGGAGCCGCTGACAGAGGCAAGAACGTCACCACAGTTAGACGTCAGATCCCTGGGAGAGGATGCAACATGTTCAGTGCGTCCCGTCCTGTGTTACCTGGGCTGCTGCAAGTAGCCAGATGAACCGCAGTAAAAGTGAGTTAGATAACATCATCCGAACCCCATTGAGAGCAGTCGGTGACTCATCACTTTCACCAAAAACAAAGGTGACTCAGTTGGGAGGAGAAAAGAGACGATGGATCACGTTCATAAAGTGTGTTTGGCCTCTGGGGATGATGTCACTTCAGCTTTTGTTATTGTGCTCAGGAAAATTTCTCACGTGGCTAATACAGAGTTTTCCCTTAGCGGCAATGGCGGCTCGAGAATGAAATGAATGTACTTTTCATTGTCAGACCAAAACAGCGAGGAGGAAGGGAAAGCAGGATGCAAGTTGCACAAAGCAGTGATCTAATGGTATCACAGTTCTAGGGTTAGTGTCAGAGTAACCCCCTACACCTGTTGTACAATACGTGTTTAATATAAATTAAATGTTTCTATTGAATCAGTGTCAGTTGAGGCTGAAGGCTGGAAACTGTAACTACATTTCAGACTGAGCACTGAGCTGCATGTAAGAATCTTAAGGTGCGTTCGAATAGTCCATTTTGCTTAGGAACCTTCCTAGAAATTACCCAGAAATATTTCAGCGGCTACCATAATAAGAGCTGTTTGAATTCTCTAAAGTCTATATTATTAAGAAAGGAGCTTCAATGCTTCCTGACTTATCTCCTTTAGCATAGGATACATTGGACAATCCTTTATGAAAGAAAAGGAGAAAATGATGCCCCACAATTCTTTGCAGCAGCAACAAAAAAGTGGCACAACCTCAAAGTTGCACCTGGACACACCCACATACATATAAAACACAGAACAGCTGTTTTATTCTCATGACATGATCCAGAACTGATTTGTCTGAGCTCCGGATTTCTTCTCTGTCACATCTGTCCGGTCAGGAGTCACAGTGAACAACAAGCTGATTGAACACACAGTTCACAATATCATTATTAGAACCAAACACAAATATATAAGTTATTTCAACCCCCTGATTGTGGAATTGTCAAACAATCGTTTATTTCTCCACTTATATAAGGTTTTCTCCATGTATATTCTTTACATTGTTATAGTGAGAGGACGTGAAAGTGGTACAGGTCACTTACCCTGACTGTCAGATGGCACAACCCATAGACCTTCATCACCTGTGCAATGTCAAGATCTTACAGCGGACCAGAACAATCCTCCACCACCAGTAGAACACAAAGCTTCTTAATAGAAATGACCGGGATCCTTGTACATACAAGATGAATGAAATGCTCTATATAAAGTATTCCTACTTTGCATTGTAGCGATGAAGCGGACCAAATGATGTGACAATGCAATCAAATGAAGCATGAAATTGATCGTAGGCTGACAAGAGATCCTCACAGTCGCTTCAAATGAATTGACATCCTTTCAAACCAAGTATGAAATTGACGGTGGTGGCCAGAAATAAGAGGAAGGGGGAAATAATAATGTAAAGCTGATGACTTCCCTTTTGACAGCAGCAGAGCTGAAATCATGACTTAAAACAAAAAAAACAATGCTAACAGTCCATGTCTTTTTTATTCCATGTCATAAAACAGGTTCAGAAATAATTCTCTGTGGATCTGAAACCCTTTCACAGTCAATTGGCCTATTGCAAATAGAGTAAAATACTGCCATGTGCAGCCTAAACATGAAGTATGTCACTATCTTATTTTATTTTTATTGTTAATAAAAATACATCCGCAAGCATCAGTGACAATTTGGACCGTAACAAACTCTTTGGTGTCGCCTTGGGTTGTTATCCTGGCTCAGGTCAGTCTAGTGACCACACGGTTCCTGGTTCGATCCCCAACTCCTCCAGTGTGTGTGTCTCGAGTGTCCTTGAGCAAGTCACTGAACCCCTAACTGAGACGTACGTTGAAAAGTAGTTGACAGAGCAGAACAGTGCGTTCAACAAGATGTGGGTTTCTTTTCCTCAAAGAAATGGCAGCTTGTTGCTTAGGTACAGCTACAGCCTTCATGTCTCCCTCCCTGCTTTGTACTTGGAGCTGTTCTCCTGCAGCTTGTTTCTACTATGTCACAGTGAGCTTCCAACTTCTTTGCGTGTCTTAGCTATAAGCTTGAAATGAAATGACTGGAGGATAAGAAGTGCCTGATGGTTGTCATGTACCTTTTATCCGTGTGAGGGAAATATCCCAGGGTGGCAATAAAGGATGGATCAGGGAGACTTGGCAGATGAGCTGTGCTGACATTAAATTACATTTTTTCAATCAAGAGAGAATTACTGAGAAATAAATGAGTAAATTATAATGAAATTAAATTGATTGTGAACAGAGGAATTGACTTTGATGCTTAGACG
The DNA here is from genome assembly GCF_963576545.1 of Limanda limanda. Taxonomy (NCBI): domain Eukaryota; kingdom Metazoa; phylum Chordata; class Actinopteri; order Pleuronectiformes; family Pleuronectidae; genus Limanda; species Limanda limanda. Next base: position 7,356,021 of record NC_083636.1, read on the forward strand.
TAGGAAGCCGGAAGCAGTTCTGAGGAATACGGAGCTTTGGATATGAATAGAGACTTCCTCCTGGAGCCAAGACACTGGTGGTGATGAGGAATAAAGCATGAGGCTGGAACTATGGATGTGTATCTAGAACCGCTACTAAATTGGACCTGGATCCTCAGTACCAAAATATTGATGCGCGTCTGAAGGAATACTGCTTCTTCTTCTATTCACGTTATGTTTAGGCCCCTGCAAAATTAGGACGACTGCTGCTTCAGGATTTCCGCTCCCTCGCTGGCCTGCGCTCACTTTGCGCTTTACCAATAAACACAGACTCTAATCAGAAGTAATTAGGACCTGTAGAGTACTGGAAATTTATTTTGTGCTTGTTTATAAAGAGCAATGTAGTATCAATAAATTCCTTACTCTGAACTGGCAGCAGAACAAAGGCGGGGATAGAACATTTTAAACTTAAAGATTAGGGGCGGTGTGGCCTAGGGGGTGGAGTGGGCGTTCTTCAACAAGAAGGTTGCCAGTTCAATCCCCACTCTTCCCCATCTGCATGCCGAAGTGTCCTTAGCAAGATACTGAACCCTGTTGAAATGTTGAGTTTACTAAAAATGTAAGTCGCTTTCGACAAAAGCGTCAGCTAAATGACATGTAATGTAATGTAATGTGATTGGCTCAGACTTAGATGTGGAGTTTCTCTATTGCACAAGCCTACACATTACACATGTCTTTTCAGTCTGTCTTCCAAGAACATCAGTGGGGATTCTCACAGAGACATTTGAACCTTCCTCGAGTTGCCATCTATTTGCCTGCCTAACTCAACCCTGAGCCCTGCTGATACTTTAAAAGAGAAAAGGGGACTAAAACACATTAAAACACAAATATGTGGTGAATTTGGATAATATTTTCTAGCTGTACTGTGTCATTCTGGGTAAGAGAGGCCTAAAAATTTACTGGGAGAGAATAACAAATTCATAAAAAACACAAAAAATATCTTTAATAATCCATATTTGATAGTTTTTAATGAGAAAAATGGGTTTTGGTTTGTCTTTGTTTAAGCAGGAATCAATATCGACTCAAAATTGGAACGTGACTCTGCCATGTTCTGGTTTCAACCTTGGAATTGGAAGTTGAATTATGACTGGATACAAAATGGAGCACCGGTGTTTTTGGCTTTCTTTTTTAACTCTGTCTTCAATGAATGATAACTAGTATTTCTTGATGCTTTCCCTTCTCAGGCATCATCCTGATTTGTCTCTGTGGGTGTTTTTTGTTTAGCTGTGAAGGAGCAGCCAAATAAACCAGTGCTATTCGTGACTATATCCTCACAAAGCTTCAAGCCTGCGTGACTTATCTCCAGTCAAAAGCTCACCCTGGATATTCACACTTGCTGTGACGTGGGACACCCTTAATTAGAATTTCATAGACACAGATATCTCTAAAAATATGACAAACCAAATGTGAGTGGGTTGTTTCCGGAAGGTGTATTTCAATCGGGAGAGACTTACAGAGAAATGAGTGAATTAGAATGAAATTAAATTATTGTGAAGAGAGGAAGCGACCGAGACGGTTTGAAGCGCTGGGTGAAGTTATGAGCCATTTTCAATCTATTAATATAGATTTCTGTAAAATCAATTTGGTAATGAATGTGATATTAAAACCGGCATTAATGTATTTCATCAAAGAAAAGTCATATAATCTAGTATTCAGGTCAAAAGGCAGTGAAGTTCCTCAATATGATCATGGAGTCAAACCCCATTTGATTAATTTTTCTGTTCTAACTATTCAATATAGTAATGTGTCATTACTGTATATATTATTTTTCAGTGAAAGTGGTGGATTCAGACATTCCTGCACTGGATTCAGATTGCCTACTGCACAAGGAATTCATTTTTAGAACTGTGCCTTCGGCAGAGGGTTTTAGATTTTTGAACAAAAAGAGACATTGCTTGAGTTTGCTGTGAATAAACACACCATGTTGTGATTCTGACAAACTATCTTCTCAAGGAATATCAAGTTAAATCAAATCAAATACCAAATCCACCAGAGCTAAGACCACAAGGATTACAACCTAAACTAGATTAAACTGCTGAATTTACAAAAAACAAAGTCAAAGGATTAGACAGCAAATTACTATTAATGTCCTTACATAAATTAGTTGTCAATATAAAATTGTCAATTTTCAAGTGGAGATTGGGTGTTGAGCGTGATGACAGATCATGATGGTTCCCAGTTTCCCTCTCGCAGTTGCTTTTTTCTTTAATCTCTCCTGGAGCTCAGTTTCATGAGGCCTCTGACCTCAGTGACTCTGCTTTGTTCGGCTTTGACCACGGAAGCCTCCTCAGCAGGTTTTAAACTGTAGTTGGTCAGAAGACGTCAGCTGAGTATGTGGTCCTTCTTCATATGAAACCTCATTTGTGTTCACACAGTTAAAACAATGTGGCCACGTAGATCCCAGACCAACACTGAATGCGTTTCTGAGTGATCGGATCTCAAATGTGTCCTGAATGCGTCTTGGGTGCATTCACACCTGAATTTAGAGCTGTCAGCATGTGATCGCATCACCTGACCTCGACCTAACCCTTTGAACAGGGCCTCAATCTTGTGGCGTCCAGTTGACCAAAGCTGACTCAGTCACGGACATTCGTGCTTACAGAGTTGTCACAGTCACGCTAAAGTCAGAAGCCCTCTTGGTGTAAAGTAGTTGAAACCTGATATTAACTCAATGTGACTCAGGAGGTAGAGTGGGTCATCCAGTAACTAGAAGGGTGGCAGTTCGATCCCAGTCTCCCCCATTCTGTGTACCGAAGTGTCCTTGGGCAAGATTGATGTACTGTATAAATGTGTGTTAATGGCAAAACTGAACTGTAAAGCAGGTTGAGTGTTATATAATACAGACCATTTAAAACCTCTGTAAGGGGTCAAAATACAATAATCTGCTGTTCTGTAGCAGGGCGGTTGTAACATATAGTTTTTCACCATGCTCTTATGTGAGAGTAGAGTTGTTGGAGCGTGTGTGTAAATGGTAAATGGATTTGTATTTATATAGCGTTTTTCTAGTCTGATGATGACCACTCAAAGCGCTTTACAGTACAGTTTCACATTCACCCATTCATACACACAGTCATACAGTGCATCTATTCGCAGCACTTAGTTATTCTACGGGGGGCCATTCAGGGTTCAGCGTCTTGCCCAAGGACCCTTCGGCATGCAGATGGTTCAGACTGGGGATCGAACCGCCGACCTTTAGGTTGGAGGACGACCACTCTACCCCTCAGCCACAGCCGCCCTATGGATACGTATTTGTTACCTATAAAGACCACTCAGAGCGATCAGAGCTACAAACGCACACATTAGCGCTTCGCTGTGAAAGACACATGGCGATGGGACAGTCAAACACATGTCACGCTGAGAAAGCTTTGTCAAGTGCACAGAATGACAGATCGCCCCGAGACCACCATTTACTGCCCCGGTCGGAGACGAATGAGGGATCATTTGCATTGAAATAGTGTGCCTACTGTATATGAAACAGTGATGAACGAGCACATGAGTACAGACTCAATCACTGTTTCCTCTTCTTTTCTGCATGAAGGACACGGTGCCAGGGGGGTCACATGACAGAAAAGTCCATGGGAATTGGTAGATTGATTTCTCTGAAGCTGAATTATATCAGCGTTTGAGGTATATCTCACATCACATTACTTTTATTTATGTCTCTATTCTGACCGCAGCTTCTTTTCCTTCTTTATTAATTATCTTAAGTTTTTTATAATGTCCACAATCCTATATTTTGTACATTATTTGTTCAAAAGGTTAAATCACAGGTTAAATGTATTTCATAAACTTAAAAGTAAATTTAAATCTGAAAGCCAATTGAAGTGACCAGAATAAATTGCTTTGTCTCCCTCGGAGCAGGAGCTGAGTAAATGTATAAAGTAACATACATTTCAAATAATCAGGCAAAGTAACAGTAAACAGTACTTTTACTACTACTTAATTGGAAATAACTTTTTCCAAACTTTAACCAACTTTTAACTATTTTAGTTATAAGCAGCATAGGCACATATATGTACATATGCAGACACTTGATTTATTACTCTCAAATAATGCATTGCTCACTATACTGTTGATGTACACAGCTATAAGGACATTTTACATGTATATTTATGTATATTAAAGTCAGCAATTTTACAATTATATCTCAAATTCTGGAGTTTCTGGAGGTCTAATTTAACCTCATTAATATATGGTCCTTCCATTAAAGTCATATATATGTACATATGACTGGGCTATGTCCAAACACAAAGTGTTCGTATCAGTCAATATGGATAAATATTATGATAATGTCAAATAATTATTTAATTTAAGTTTAAAATTTGTTTTTGCTCCAGAGTAAAGTTTGTGGTTTTAAACTCAACCAATGATACTTTATAAGCACAAACCATGTTAAAATCAGACAAAGATCAAATATTTGTTGTACCTTCTCACTGTGCTAACACAATGCAGAACCATTATACAGATATACTGTATATTGGAATTATCTTACAATAATTATTGATATTGTTTTATTGTCTAGCCCTACTGAGCCCTCTCTAGTGACATCTTTCTTTACCGTTTGTCCTCTTAGTCCTGAAGCCAAATAGCTGTGTCCTCGAACTGGATGGCGATGCCATTAATCTGCCCGGTGACTTTTCCACCTCTGTCATTCCTCTCTTGCCCCCAGATAATGGGCTTCTATTATGTCCACCAGTGTAATCGCTCAGACTCACTGACCACTATTGCTTTGGTCTGCTCTGGGATCGGCACACACATTTGTCTCCCACATCACAGAGAATATAGGGCACTGGTAACGCACGCTGAGGGATGGCATGGAAAAGAAAAGTTCTTGGTTCCAAATATGTCTGGAGTTAGTGGAGTAGACTGTGACCCAAATAAAACAATGGTTTTACCTGGTGTCAACTCTGTGTCTGTGACATCTGTTGTTGTTTCTAGTGTGAAAATTTGAACATGAGCAAATACAGTTTTCTATCAAACCCTTTGGTATTCATTACATCTTTGTGGTCTGTATCTTAGCCAGGTTCGGACAGCTGAATTACTGACTCATAAAAACAGTAGTATTGGTTTTTATTCTTCTAGTGCCGGAGTCAGAAGAGTAGAGTAGTTAACAGAAAAACCAAATGGTGAATATGGGGGAAAGACCAGTACAGTACAGGTGGGTATCAATGGAGCAGGCATGACAAATGATTCCATCATGTTGCAGGAACAAAACAAAGCTCTTTTAGAAGAAGCCAACATGTACATTTTGGTATGTTGGGACTTTTCATCTCTTTCCAAACAAGAGTTGACTCAGTCCATGAACCTGTTCATCAAATTCAAAGATTGGAGTGTTGAGATTAGAGCAACCCTCCATTTCCAGTGTTGAAACAGTTTTTTAAACTTTGTGAGAAGTTGTTTTGGAAAAACTCAATAAAAACGATTAATCTAAAGTTTCTATGACAGCAGCAGTTTAAGCTTGTTTTGTTGGAAGTGTTGTTTCTTAGTGGAGCTCAGTGGTGCATGGAGTCCTGCAGGTATTATACAAAACGTGTGAGTTCCTCTTTGCACTACTTTGATCCAAGTTGCAGGCGCTGTAGAGGGAAGCAGCAGGCCAAAGACACAAAGCAGATCCAGAAACACAAGTCGACAGCGGTGTACGATACGATTCTATTCAACGGCTCTTTGTTATGAATGAAAGCGAAGAGTCCTACTTGAGAGCTGTTCTTTTTATCAGTGTTCCCAAATATATTTCATCCAATGCCTGCCCTAAACTTAGAAAATCCCCTCCAGTGATGCTACTCCCCTGAACGTGAACAGTGAGGTGTAAAGGGGAGTAGTGTCACTGTGGCAACATCGGTTCTGTCAAAGCGAATGTTCTCCAAGACTGGACAAATTATCTCAGAGAGGAGAAATCTCATTAAGCCCTCAAAAGTGAGGGAACTTGCTTTCTAGAATGCAAATCAGCCATAGATGATGGCATGATGCTGTTTGAGCAGTACAAGCCTCAGATTTGAATCAAGTTGCTTAGTTTACATGAAGATAGAAAAAAAAACTAGTGAATGATGAATAAATACCCATAAATATGACCTATATAAGCATTAAGGTGACATATGGTTGAAAGGTGAATACAGTTTATACTTTACAAGTTCCACATTTTTCTGTGAGGAAATGTTTTTCAGGGCTGATGTTGGAGTCTCGTTTATTTTTTGTTTGTGTTGTTAAGCTAATATTTAGAAGTAAATGAGTCTTGTTATTTCATTAGGCTATTTTACTGTGCCAATACAAGGTTTTCTTATGTTAAGTGTTGGATGAAATGCATTCAAGGCAAGACAATGGTTTTGAGGGTTAATTCAAGTATAGTAAATTCCCTGACAATCACAGGGCGTCATCTGGTGCAATATTTACAATGCAGATTATTGACATTAGGTCTGTCAATAACAGTAATTAAGGGCTGCTAAGCCACACATGCAAGAATAACTTATCACTAGACGAAAAGCAGTATTATTGTCACAGTGAACCTCTACGGACAGGCCTAATCCCCTGCTGTAACCAACTGTTTCCATGATGTTACCTCGGCGTTCGCCAGTGAAGACAAGGTGGGTCTATCGGCGTTTGCGGACCTTAAGGGGGATTTGGAGAACAAAGGAGAGAGCCGCGGGGGGGCTCGCGCCGCCGCGCGGACCGATCGCGACGTGTGATCTAATTAGCATATGAATCGGAGTCCAGCCGCTGGCTAGAACCTCTCTCTACTCACCATTGGAGGAAACCACAGACCCTTGAAACTAATGTCACTCGTGATTGGCTGGTAGAAGTGTTGCTATTGGTCACCTTATGGGTCATTGCAGTGCACACGTGGGGTCACAGCATTCCGCACGTGGGGTAAGCCCCTCCCACACAATATTTATAATAAAAATGTATATATTATATATTATTATATATATTATTATATATTATATGTATATATTTATTATTATTTATAAGTAAGCCTTTACCAAAAGCACTGCAGTTAATTAAAACTAAACATTCATGTGATGCTTGATGCTATAGGTGAACATATTGTACAGGGAACAAATGTGAACAAGGTATATGTGGAGTGAAAGCTTTATTTACATACAGCAAAAATATTGTACAAAATCTCAGGTGAGGCTTGAAATGTTTCTCTGCAGCCTCTGGGTCATGACTTCTTTGTGGGACTCTGTCTGAATCTTCTCCAGTGTGTAGACGTCTGTGGTGTGTAGCTGTGAGATCAGTGTAGCTTCCAGTCTTATATGAAGTGTGGGACACAGGTCGGTGCGCTCCTGGCTGTGGAAGGATGGATCCATGTCATCTGTCCCGCTTCAATCAGCTGTAAACACATTCAGTAAAATTAGCACAGTTCAATGACAACATACACCTTTACATGTAACTGGAAAATTATTTAATGAATATAACCTTACCCTCTTTCTTCTCCGACAACTCCTCAATGCTGATGTAAGGTCTGGTCGGATCATACTGGCTCATAGTGTGTCTTTGTACGTCATGGACAGGCAGCTGGAAAACACCACATGTAACATGACTTTATTATTAATAAACGGAAATAGCCGCGCTGCATCACCGTTGGAAGATCCACAGCAAAAAAACACCAAAACAATTCATAAACAGTTACTTACATTCAATGGCTTAATTTTCTGCACTTTAAATCCGGACTTTCAGCGTCTCAGCCTAACGCCTCTTTGTTTGTGTGTGTGTGGGGGGGGGCCTGAGGCTGTGAAAACATACAGAAAAAAGTCACGTTGATGAAAAAACTTAACGAGAACAAACTGTTACATCTAAGTAATTCATACATATTTACACATGCACTAGATCTGCTCCAGCACTCGATGCTGTATTCGTATTTTAGCAACTTTCTCGCTATCCCAAAGAGTGGCGGACATGCTTTCAGATGTACCAGTTAGCTTAGTGGTTAGCATGGCGTCTCTAGCTCACCGTAACTCAGGGACTGTGCGTCCGTCTTCTCCGCCTCGACTCGTCCACACCGGGCCCGCGGCTCTGCTTCCCACGCACTCATCTTCTCCTCCAGGGAACAGCGTCGTGTCGACTTCAGCAAGTTATTTACCCCGAGAACAGAGTCACTCGTACGGGACAAGCTAAACACGACCCGCTTCCTGTGTGCGGGACACTCGACGCTGCTGCACGGCGTTTACGAGGCTCTGATTGGACGAGTCCATCAGCTGATGACGCGTGCGGGTGACGTGAGCAGCGGTTCCTTCATGGGATAAGTATTTGACTGAGGCCAGGTTTATTTTTTGTGGTGTTTAGTAAATTTACACACATGATTCACTCATGCTGTTCTGTGTTCGTAACCTTATAGTTGAATGCACTTATTGTAAGTCGCTTTGGATAAAAGTGTTGACTGTTTTAATGGAATACTGAGAAAGTTTAATAACAACAATTAGACAATTGAAGTTCAAATTATGAAGGAATTTAAGCTCTATATTGTGTCTCCTTTATATTTAAAATAATAATCAAACTGAGTGGAGATGTATGTTGTATCTAAACAGCCGGCTGCTGTGTTTTGTCACTGTGCAGTCCATGGGGGATTAAATATTACACTGAAAAAATAAATCATTAAATCAATGAATGTTTCATAGCAATTTTGAAAGTAGTGGTGAAAAGGTACCATTTATAATTCATGGAACAGCTTAGTTTGCCATTGACATGTGAATTTGATGCCAGTATTTTGGGAGGACAGATATTTTTATGGAAAGCCAGTAGAAGTTTGGAGCTTACAGGACACAGATGATCATACCCAGCATCATTTATTTGCTGGTAGAGGTGTGGTTTACACTTCCTCTGTGCATTTAACCAGCACAATTGAAAAAGTGACTGTAATCATGCCACTCTATACAGTTGTTGAGATTTAGGATTGTTTTGGATGACAATACAAATTTGAAATAAAGTGCATTGTTTCATTTCTTTTGACTGCATTGACCTTTGTTCGTGGTATACAATATAATTCATTATAGCACACTTACTTACTTAAGAACAATTTAAAATTTCAGGTTTAATATTTATTTTAAGCCTGGTTTACTCAGCCAGATAGTTTGTTGGTGCCTCTTACACATTGGTGTTATCTGCTCTCAGGGAAACTGATTTGCATTTGTGAAGCTCAGAGCATTGTCATTTGCATGTGAAAGCGTCCTCTAGGAGTTGGAGCAGGGGGGGTCAAATCTCAACAGCTCACAGGCTTGACAACTGCAGGAACCCTGAGCGTTCCTTTGCTGCCTGCAGATACGTGTGAAAGTCGTTAACCGAAGGATGTGCCAACACTTCTCTGCGACACAGATTGACACAAACGCTTCTTTTCATGCAGTGATATATTGGTGTGATATGTAGTTTGAATGTGATACAAGTCTATCATATCATCATTATCCTAGTGGTTATTTTTCAGATAAACCTAGTACCCCTCACTCAGAAAGGAATGGAGCCATAATATCTGGCTCCTTCTAAGAGCCCTAATTTCCATCATTGGTCGGCAGAGTGTAATTATTCATAGATTTGGTAAATAGTGAAATAATGGCACCTGGTCTAGGAATGCTTAATGCTAATCGTGCCTGTAAATGTGTGAGTGTGTGAGAGAGGAGGGGGTAACCAAGTGAAGGATATTTACCAAATTTAAGGGGGCATTTTTAGGGTAAAAAACGCAATATAGCCGAGAATGTATTAAAGGAAGTTATAAACTTTGTTGACAAAATTACATTAATTATTTTTAATATTAAAAAAATAATTATATATATATATATAGTATTCAGTAGTTTGTTGTTGTTTCCAATAAGTAAATTAAGTTAAGAAAAAAAGCTAATATAGGAATTTCAGTTTCATCGATGAAATTGTAAAGTCAGGTGAACATCCATCCATTTCAAGAGGTTAAGTGATCATGTTTGAGTTAAGAGTTTTTGAATCAAGCTGATTCAGTGTCATTTCAGTCCAGCATGTGTCACAATCATGCTGCAATGTAGGAATCAAGACCTTTAGAAACATTTCACTATAATGACTACATTACATCAATTACATTACCAGATGTTGCCAAAGTATGTCCTTCTGATATGAATCTTTAAAACTAAAACCGTTGCCATTAATCACAGCACCTACATAAGACCATGGTGATGTATCTTTTGCATGCTTCTAAAGACCACAGGTCTTCATCAGAAACTGCTTCTTCTCAATTCCAGTAAGGCAGAGGAGCACAAACACTACATTTACACATGATTAAAGAATAATTTTTCACATGAATTGCTCCTAATCTGTGCAACTCATCTGTTTAACATTAATTGGCTCATTAAATCACTGCCAGCCGCCTGACACCAGTGTGAGATTAATAAGCCCCATGTCTGTGATGTGGACAAATTCTCACAGCTTCAGTGGCGCTGCGGCTCAGTCGACACAGAGGGTTGTTAAGCCTGATGAGGAATTCAGGGGGGAATGCTTCTAAAATAAACAAACTTTTAAAACCACTCATCTTCAATTAATGTGAAGGAGAAGCATTGAAAGCATGAGGTCAGAGAACTATTGTTCTTTTTTCCTCCAATGAGTCGCTGGTGTGCGCTAAAAATAACCAGTGGAACGAGCACATCAGTCTGCAAGGAAGCCAGATTAGGTGCTATATGAGTCACTGGGTCTCCACTCCTGCCCTACAAGTAACGCTGATTGCTTTTAGTCTACCCCCCTGAAAATTACTAAAAGCACAGAACAGGAAGTAGGACCTCTGTTATAATTCACAGGGCTGCACAGCACAGGAAAGCGGTCGTGGCAGAGAAGTATAAACTGTCACTCTCTCCATACACAGGATCAAATATTATAAATATCGTTGTAATTTCTATAAACCTGTCAAAGCAGATTGAGAATATGACTTTAAATGACATTATCAAGATTATTTTTATTGAGTTTCTTTTATAACACAGCTGCTTTTGTCCATGAACAATGGTAACCTGACAGCCAGCACAGCTTGATTATTAGAGAATATGTTCTGTTTGATCTGGTGTTACCGTGAAGCCTGAGTCCAATCATGTTGGTAGAACAATCACATAATTACTGTTGCGCTCATAACCAGTCTGTTTTTCTTTGATTGTATTTGCATATTTTCAAAATGGAGGCTGCTTTACAACTAGATCATTCATCTTTTTATTCACTGCAAACCATGACGATAAATGAATCATACAAATAATCTGCATTTCTGGTTGAGCATGACATAGAATCAAGTTTTTGGCCGATGAGACGACTATAATATCAAATCAGTATCATCACTATAATGTGAATATGTCCCTCTTAAACCCCACTTTTTAAAATCTTTGTAGTTGGTTTGTACGCCAGACATCGTTCAGTTTTCCGCACACATAACACAGTGTGTTTCAAATGCATCTATTCATAATGCATAAATTACAATCAAAACACATCCTGTGGCGCGCTGGGGAAGTTTGGAGGTGAGAATGTGTGACTGTCAATACATCCAATGTTAACACATGAGATTCATAGCAAACTTTGAGAGGTTAAAAAGGCTTTTATTGAAAATCAATAAGTGATCTTGAAATCTGAAGGTGAAATCTAACAATCAAACTGAATAGTTTAGTGTGTAAAATGTACTTTTAAAAACATTTTTACTCACCAGTTTTAAATTCAAAGGTCGAGTTCAAGTTACATATTCGTAAAGTCATTGAATACATGAGGTGAACTTTGTGTTTAGTGCTAATCAGCAAGGATGCCAACACCCAAAGATCATCCACCTGCAAACATTAGCATGTTAGCATTTCAACTTCACCACATAAACTCAAATCCTTATAATTTTTCTCCACATCTAAATCATTCCTTGTTTACTGTTAGCTCTTTAACATATCACATCATAGAATATATTTTGAAAATTTCTCCTTGTTCAACCGCTGCATTAAACCACTGCAAAAGAAGAGGATGCAACACTGTGAAGTAATTAGAAGAAAGCAATGTAGTAAACATGTAGAAATCATAATGGAAGTATGGCATTCCTGCTCATTCTTATGTATTCGTTTTTAGGGAAGGTAAAAGTCACCTCAATGCTCCACAAAGGTCAAACAAACATCTCCACATGAAAAACACTGACTAAGATGTCAAGAAATCTTTCGATGATAAGGGCCAATGCCAGTGTTGATGGGATTTCTGTGTTGTTGTGAACGCATTCATGTGTGAAAGTCAAACTGCAGGGAAAGTTTGGACCCAATTCTACACATTTCCTCCAGAGTTTATGCCTGAAATGGCTTTAGAGATACACAGCAGCTCCCACTATCAGCTATCTTAGCGACAGTAGAGAGGAAAAAGTCCCTGACAATTACCTGTAGATCCCTCACATTTATACTGTAAAAGAATAAAGCTAAAAGGTAAAAAGATGAGCTAATAAATGTTATGAAATAAACTAAGGGAGGTCAAGGCCACAGGGTACGGAGGGCGTGTCTACACTCATCACCAGCCAATAGCATCAAAATCAAAAGGCCCACTTGGACATGCCTGTTAGTGTCAAACTTCAGGTCAGAACCGATGGCGTGGAGCTGCTGCACCGCGATTGGACGAGCCTCCTTAAACCTGCTTCATTAATGTAGCCCCCTTAGTCTCGAGGAGCAGGGTGGAAAATCCAAAGTGACTGGAATTATGTAAAGTAACTCACTACCGGCTTTTTATAGAAATGGACCGTCTCCTGTCGGCATGGTAACCGTCTGCCATAATTGCCCCCCCGGTTCTACTGGTGTGCATCGAGGCATTCCTCCCGTCGCTGTCTCGCGTGTGCGGTTCCGCATAATCGAGGTGGTGACAGAGAGATGAACAGATTCCACTAATTCAGCCAAATCAATACGCACACACAGTTTGCTTTTACCTGCTCATTGATAATAACAGCCTCTCGCTAATCCTCTCCTTAAGCGGCTCTGACACGCTGCTGCTTTCGTGCAGCTTTGGCGTGCGGCTGTAAACTGCCAGGACAGTCGCTTTATTATCAGTCTGTGACATGTTTTTAATTCTTCTTCGCACTTCACACAACCTCAAACTGTCTCAGATCTCTTTTCTTTATCCCTCGCGTCACTTTTAAACATTTTTTTAAACCAGCATGATAATCAAAAGCTTTTTTAGTGTGTGTCGATCTGGGACATGTAAATCCTGGTGTTCAAGCATGCGACCTACATTCAACTTGTATTTTGAATAGACTGCTATTGAATCGGCGTTGCCATGACGATCAATACATCTTTATTCACCTGAGACAGCTGTCGTAATGCAGCTCTGTGGTGTACGCTGACAAACAACACTGAGAGGTAAGACAAACAGTGATGCGATTGGTATTTGGGGAGTCTCATCAGCTCAGTTCAAAACAAACTGGAATGCGATGAGCTACAGAAACAGATGTGACATCTATGAACAGCTATGAATGAGGTGTGTTCACATTCGTATTCACACCTATTCCCCCAACTCTGCATGAGTTTGAGTTTCACCTTGATTTACACAAAGGGAGATAAAGACCTTATTTTGCACTCATACAAACACATATGTACAGGCGTCATGATTCCTGTTACTTGTACCTGTTACTTGTACATACGCCTGCAGCTCTGCACACATTCATTACCGCTGCACAGAGCCCTCCCTAACTCCACACCGATGCACAACACAGTCTATTTATTTGCACTGACAAGCTCCTTCCAGCCTATGAAGCCAGTGAGTGTCAGTCAAGATTGTAAATGTTTTAAATATCAAACGCTGAGACTCTGCTTCGGAAGGTTGCTGTGAAAAGTCTGTTGCTTTCTCCCCTCAAGGAGGAAAGTAGCTACAGTGCTTCACGCTCCACCCTTGTATGCTCATTCATTACAGCCACATAATAAACACTCAATAGTTAATATAGCAGTAATTGAGATGTCAGGCATTTATGAATTGCTCCATCACTGACAGGTGTAGTGTGGGCAGGACTGTAATTTTCACATTTCAATGTGCTGCATTGGATTGTGGGATGTTGCTGAAAGAAGTACAATGTCGAGTTGTGGCTTGTTTGGAAGGTTGTGTAACCACTGTTGTGATGATTTAATGTTAGTCTGACTTTATGAACAGTTTCATCAGGCCAAAAGCCAAACATCGGGTAGAGAAATGTTAATGTTAATTAAGAAATATAGGTGAATGAACACAAGTAGTTTGTGTTTTGAATCCATTCTGAGGATCTAAAGCCCCTTTTCCACATGTCCAAAATCCCACTAACATCTTGCTTTTATCTGCAATGGGAATGGGAATCCGCATTCACTCCCGGGTCAAATGACTCTGCAGTGGACACAGGTTTTTTATCAGCTCTGTTGACACCCGGGTTAATGCACTAATTTGTCAGACAGCGAGGTGAGAGAGCGCCTCCATTGTCAGTCTTGTGATTTCTAACATAATACACAAGAGGGAAATAAAAAGCGTACACACGCAACATTTTGGGTCATTCAGTTTTTTTTTACTGTTTAATAAACCAGTCTAGAAGTCTAAACAGTCTAGTTATATGCATTTCACCGCACATCTCTGAGATTTTGTGATAAATTAATTCTTGAATCGCCTCTCAAAGTTGTATTTAGTGGGTGTCAAGGAACATTTGATTAAAAACCCAAATTGTACATACATTCGTTGAAAATAATAATATCTGCTCTGCTGTAATGCCTCCAATGGTTCTATCTAAGGTTTTCACTTTCAGGTAAATGGAAAAAGCATGTGTAGCAGGATGCGCCTTTAATTAGTGCTGCCGTACCGGCCTATCACGGTTGGTTGCGCTGTCTATAAAGGTGAGTGGTTGTGCACTGGGAGCCCTCTTGCCTTGGGGCTACAGACTGCCCCGCCTCCTGTTATCACCGCACCTGGCCGCCTCTCCTGATCGCCTTTTCAGCTGAGTCGTGCAGCTCGCCGTTGTTTGGCAGTTCATTGGCCGGGTCTTCCTTCTCCCGTATCGCCCCCAATTGTAGGGCATGCGAGTGTTTTCCTCCTCTGCCGGTTGCAGCGGGGAGTGATCAGCTGATCGATCGAGTGCACGTAATTGTGCTGCTCGACGCAAGTGATCCCCTTCCTCTCCTTAGATGTTCATTCAACTCCTGACGGGTTGACGTGTGTGTGTGCGGTTTCTGCCAGCACGTTCCCCCCCCCCCCCCCCCTCTTCACGCTGCTGTTGGCCGGCTGCTGTTTTGCCCACTGGCTCATATAGCCAACACATCCATCCTACTCTGCATCTCCTACTGTGCTGTACCTGCCACTGAGTATGGTGACTGCTGCCTCATCTTCAGTCTCATCTTAATCTATTCAGTTAACCGACTTCTAACTGATCTTATTGATGATATTATTTGTGTGTTGTGGTTTGCTTTGCATGTTTTTGACCGACTTCTAACTGATCTTATTGATGATATTGTTTGTGTGTTGTGGTTTGCTTTGCATGTTTTTGACCGACTTCTAACTGATCTTATTGATGATATTATTTGTGTGTTGTGGTTTGCTTTGCATGTTTTTGGTTTAATTCGTTTTCTTAGTTATTTTGGTTTGGCTAAATTGCTTTACTTAATTATTTGGATTTATCAGTTTGGATAAATCTCCATTACTTTTGATTTAATTTCTGTTTTTGGTTTAATTCGTTTTCTTAGTTATTTTGGTTTGGCTAAATTGCTTTACTTAATTATTTGGATTTATCAGTTTGGATAAATCTCCATTACTTTTGATTTAATTTCTGTTTTTGGTTTAATTTGTTTTCTTAGTTATTTTGGTTTGGCTAAATTGCTTTACTTAATTATTTGGATTTATCAGTTTGGATAAATCTCTATTACTTTTGATTTAATTTTTCTGTTAGTTTTCTTTTGTTTGCATTTACTGAGTTTGTTTAAGTTGAACATAGGTTATTGTGAAGTCATGTTTAAAGATTATATATATATTAATTAAAAAGGAATTGAAATTGTACGCTGGACCCAGTCTCAAGCTTTCATTAGTAGTGAACTTGTGTGCTTTAACTTTAAGGTTAATCTAACTCTCCAGGTGAAATTCCTGGGGTGGCGTTGCTGGCAACTTGTCACTAGTTCAACTAAAACTTCATCTTATTGGTCCCTCAAAACGTCGAATGCCACACATGGGTGCCGTTTATCATTAACTGATTAATATTTTATTAAATACATGACATATTTTTTTGCAGAAGTTCAAGGACACAGCACGGCTACCAAAGGTTCACTTGGGTTTGTTTCGATTTTGAGCACCAGTCACTTTGGTATAGTAAATGTCATTTCCCTTAAGCTGTCTTGTTTTTATCACAGATGTTTCTTGCCTTCTTCAAACACTGTCAGTCTAAATGAGGAGCTGATGCTGCAGCGGCTGATGCTTGCACAACAAAGCTCCGTGTTAGCTGGTGTCACTTGGAGGTTAGCACAGTTGAGGAGCTTGACACCTCATCCGGGAGGCATCAGAAGCACAAATGAACTGTATTTTCAACTTGTTCACCTTCTTGCTGATCTGTAAAAAAGTGTCTAACATGGCGGCTCCGTTTTTTTAACAGCTCAACTGATACCTGGAGACCTATGGTCAAAGTGTCGGTTTTCTTTGTTGTGCGAGTGTGTTCAGTAATCAGATCACATGTCAACCTCTGAATAATATATTTTTTGAGCGACTCTTGGGTGACAGCTCTGCAGGGTTTGCCCAATTTTGTCATGCAGAACCATCTGGTGGCCGGGGGACATCTAAATAGCTTTTTTGATCATGTGGAGCACTTTGATGCTGTGAGTGATGCTAATCTGTGATGTCCAAAATCTGTCTGCTGTTGTTTGGCTTATCCCAAAGGTTTCCTGTATCAGATGTAACGGATGTTTCCTCGGTTCCAGATCTACTGTGTGTCAGATAAATTCAGATTATTTGATAAATTGGAAAACATGCACCCCCTGAAATGGCTCAGAGGCAGGTCGTGCATTATCAGGGGCCTTTTCTTTTAATGACAGGTCTCAAAAATAATTTTAGAAGCTTTATTATTTCAGAACAATACGTTTGACAATAGGTTTAAAAAGGTGCATAGACACTCACTGAGAAAATCCAGAGGAGCTGCAGAGTTCAGTGCATGTCTGAAAGCAGCCATAGGGAGTGGGTCACTAGAGGCACAACAACAGCTTTCTGCCTCTGGGCAAAACAAATGAATCTGGTCATGTTTACTGCTTGTGATTAATTAATTATTGACAATACATTTGCTGCAAACAACATATGGAAGGTGGAGGACCTCACCAGCGCTATTCACTAAATTAAGTCTTTGCTTTTCACTAGTAGAGCAGACGGAGATATTAATTTGCTGGGCACACATACTCACATTCATAATGGTGAGAAACAATACATATACAGATATCGTACAGAAGACAACAACTGATCGAACCTTCTAGTGTCTTTATTTCCTGTGCACAAAAATCCAGCACAGCAAAAAAATCTAATTAAACTCTTCCACCTACAAACGTTATGATGGTGACCTTGCTTTTCCTTCCCTCCTCCTCAGACCTCTCTGTAAGGTTTACCTCCTATCACTGCCAAAAAAAATTAATTTCCTTTCCCGCTTTGAAGGCCGTGGTTGCATGACTGATGAATGTTTTCTTGCAGCAGAGCAATAAAGATGCATGATGCAAATGGCACGGCTCCTCTGCAATAATGATGTCTTAATGTTTTTCTACCTTCACATCTGTTTTTGTAATCCTGTATATGTTGATTCACACCTGTGAATAATGTGTTTCAAAGTGATTACTTTGAGGAAAACTGTCAAATCATATACATTATTCCACTGTTGACCATGTGGAGTGTGTCTGTACATAGATCCACCTCAGGGGGTTACATGAAGCTGCATCTCACTCATGTCCATAATTATAGTAAATATCCCTCTCTGGTGTAATATCACAACACGAGAGCGAGTCACATAAGTGGCAGATCTATCATCTTTTCATGATGTATGACTTAACAACCTGGAGCTTCAAGCAGCGCACATACACACCTTTTAAGTGCTTGGACTGATGAATCCACCACTGAAACTACACCAGTCTCTGTATCAGGGTTCACTCTGCACGATGAATAGCGCACAAAATTAGTCATATTTTGTAACAAACATCTATATTTCTACATTCAATGCAGGATAAAATAATGGAAATTGTAGTAAATGTGATGAATGGCAATTAACGTCAACAAGTGATTCTGCTCCTCTGATGTTTTCTAATTACTCTCACGTAGAACTGATCTTTTTAAAAACCTAATGCATTCAAATTTATGTTCCTGGATAAACGGCCCGTCTGTTCTCCTACAACAAAGAAGTTAAAACACAGCGCCGCGTCATAATCTACGGAGTTTGTGTGTGTGTGTCTTCTCATCTCTGCCCCTCCTCACACACAAACTAATAATCACATGTATTTAGTTATTAATCAATGATATCGGATCAGGACTCCGATCACTTTAACACTGATGTCCTGACTGTGCATGTCACGTTATGTCTCGTGTTGTGTGGCAGGTTTAAATGTGTGTCCCATAAACTCTAGAGCGAATCAAACAACACAAAGTAAAAATCAGTACTGAACGTTTCCTAACAACTTGTGATCAGTGATGGTTTGTATTGTCAAAGTGTAAAGTGAGTGCAGGTCAGAGGGGGAGTTAAAAAAAGCTAAAACAAAACCCGAACGAATGCAGTTGCCAAATCAAGTGAAGGTTGCAAATTGGCAACATTGATTGAGAGTAATGACCCACTGAGAAGGCAAGTGGCAGACCAGTTAATTAAAACTTTAAGGGTGTCCAGTGTAGGGGTGAGGCATGACAGGGAATGGAACATTCTTAAAACAAATAAGTACAAGGAAAACAGGAAGATGAAGGGTGGCATGGCGTCCTGTGAAATCAGAGGAGGATATCTTATAGGCTGAAGGAAGGATGATGTCTAAAACTACACTTACGCCTGACAGATTGGTCATTGTGCGTGCCAAGTATGATGTCAGGCTCAGTGAATCATTGCACTTTCCTAAGCGATCCAAAGTGTCGTCACTAAGAAAACCCATTCACCAAGGTTTTTCCATAATTTCCTGCAGAATGCCTCGTCTTTACCAGCAGCATCTGCAATCTCCCCCCATGAGTCATCTGGGAGTCTCTTAGCTCCCTCATCGATGACAATGTCTGTTGAGACAGCCCTGTTCACAGACCTCCAGATTAATCCATGTTGTACTAGACTCACACTGAGTCAAAAATGTTGGGGGGTGCACAACCATCCCCATTGGTGACACATCATTACGTAGTTTCTGCCTTGTCTCTTGCAGGGATAAAAATAGTGAGCTGGAGCTAAGCTTTAAGTAGAAGCATTTTGCAGGTTGAATGCATGAGGGAGAAAAGTGATAGATGTTAACAAGGTGACAATGCTATCCCGCTAATCTGAGGCTGTACTTGTAAAAGGGTCGTATATGGATATTCTAAGTGGCTCTATCGTGCTTATATTCGCTTTATACCCTTTCAATTACCTGTTGAACTACAATTGAAACTATGTTTCTTTGGAAATCTAAACGTTACATCATGTTTTAAATAATCCATGATGTAACCTGCTGTGATTTCTGCCTTGACTTGTGGCCGAGGACAGATGGCTCCATCTGTCTCCAGGAAGGTCAAACAACTAATGCTTCTATCCATATTTGAACCATTCAAGTGTCGTCCTCTATAGAAGTGTTGGGGTCACCTTGGTTGCTATGGTTACTGCTGATGACAATGGGGTACATTCTGAGCTACAGATAGGTAGTGGACTTTAGTAACCTCTTTCTGAACTTGCCTTGTTTGCAGACTTGTACTGAATGGGAAAGACCAACTGAACAAGACAATATACTATAATTAAGAAAGAGCATAAAGGTAAAAACACTCAATATAAAAACCTTAACCAGGCTTTTTCACTTTTGATCAAAAACAACAGTGCATTAGTATTGTCAATCCTTTTTTTATAATCAGCTATTCTGTATTGTTCTATTGCTAGTTTAGAATTTCTTCTGAAAAAGTTTTTATAATGAAAACAATGAAAGAAACAACACCTTCACCCAATTTTGCATGAGGACATCAAATCAGACGTGCAAATATAATCAAATATAAAACAGCACTGTGCTTGTGATCAGGGAGTGAGCAGTATTTCAACATAACACCGGTTCTTTATTCTAAACTATTTACTATATTTGGGTATACGTCTGCATGGAGAGGAGAAGCTTCGAGAACTGGTTGGTCTTTGTGAATTCTAAATTAGTTGTCGGGTCTGTGGAAAATGAATCTCTGCAAATGCTTTTGATAAAGGAGTTTGAAGACTGTGGTACTTTAACTCTTCATCCTCCAACCCAGAGAACAAGTCCCAGGCACAATTTCTTTGATGGTTTATTTCTGTACTGGAATCAATCGAGCATCAACTGACCTAAAAGGAATGTTGGACCAATCACAAATATTATAGCCGCTCTTCATGAGAGCACTTATTGATGGCCTCAACCATTAAGGTGTAGATAGCTTTAAGACTAAGTTTAAGGGTTCAAACAGACTCGCCTGTCATCATATAATGGTATCAGACATGACGATTGTTCTTGTGGGGAAAACCGCAAACCCTTTTAGGCAGTCTCTCCTTGAAACCATTTGTAGTGTTGCACTCGGCTGTCATTGAAAAATCCCTGAAAGGTTTTGATGTTTGGTTCATCTGTCCAAAAATCACTTTGTGCAAAGCTCGGTAATTCACACATTCGAGTAGGGCTACAATTACAGGCCTTATTTTCAATATTTTTTGATGGTCCAGGTTTCTCGTTTATATAAAAGAGGCATTCTTGTAATTAGATTTGGAATTTCTATTAGTTGGAGAATTTTTTTTCAAAATGTACGCAGACTAATTTGATGGGTTACTCCCTGCGCAGGTTGTCAGCCCATCTCAGGGCTGATATTTAAAGACAAACAACCATTCACCCTCATTCTCACACCTACTGCCAATGAATTAGTCTCTAATTAACCTAACAGTCTTTGGACTGTGGCAGGAAGCCGGAGAAAAACCCATGCAGACATGGTTATAATAAAAAAACTCACACAGCAACAGCATGGCAGAACTGAGATTCAAACCCTGAACTCTCCTGCTCTGCTGCAACAGTGCACCACAGTGCTCTTTATGATGGCTTTTTTAATTGACAATCCGTGAACCTGGTTTAAGAATGCTGTTTCCCTTGTTCCTATTTCAATAACATTAAATCTAGCCTTACCCGGCCTCACTGGAAAAATAGCTCCTTTACCTTCACCCCCACCAGGATAACTGGAGGAAAATGAAATATATCAGATCTGTAAATCCAACATGTATGGAATGAACAACCACATGTGCATGTTCACCCTGTATGTCTGTAGTGCTATTAAACCTATTGGTTGGCCTGGGTCTGCTTCACCACGCTCCAGCAGTAATGAGAACACTGTGAGTGGAGTAATAGTCGAGGCAGTCACTGGAACACAGCGGCTGCTATGTGTTGTGCAGCAAACTGTTAGGGATAATAATGATCTACTGGACTTGGTCGTCACATGAAAGCTCCAGGTAATGAAATAGAGAGATTTAAAGAAGACCTTCAGATGAGTTCCACAGCAGGAGACATGCTGTAATGGAGCTAGATTGAGCAATAAAACAATAGTCTGTGCAGCATGCTGGGATAGTGCCATTTGCAGCATGTGTGTGTAGATATATAAAGTATGGACTGGGTGTGTGTGTGTGTGTGTTGATTGTTCTTCAGTACATTATCAACATTTCATCTACCTGGGATGAAATAGATTGTTTTCATCTGTCTTTAACCCTGCACAGGGTGACTTGTGTGTGTGTGTGTGTGTGTGTGTGTGTGTGTGTGTGTGTGTGTGTGTGTGCTGTATGGTGAATAAAGAAAAGAACTGATAACATATGATTTTTTTGAAAAAGGAAGTAGAATATGTGGCTAAAATAGTGAAGAGTGAAAACAGAAAACATCAGACGGTAGGGTAGGTTTAGGAAATCAATTTAAAATTTTGGATAGTATGAATGGAATAAACTCATAAAGCATTTATCATTTCAAGGTTATAACATTTATAAAGTTGTGAGTATTCCAGGAGCACAGAGCCCTCAATAATTGTGAAATGGAGAAGTTTGGTACGAGGAAAACTCTTCTGTTGGCCATCTGGCTAGACTGAGCAACCAGGCAAGAAGAGCTTCAGTCAGGGAGGTGGTCAAGAAGCATGAAGCCAAAACGGTCATGAGGATGAGCATGAGGAAAAAGATTCTCTGGTCTGATGAGACAGAAACTGAACTCCATTCACTGTGTCCAGCAAACAACAGGCATGGTTCCTCACATGGTTTAAACCATCCCCAGAGTGAAACATGGTGGTGTCAGGAAGGGGCAGGGAGCAAGACTAGAATTTAGGGAAAGGTAAATTCAGACTTAAACCCCATGGTGAGAGGATCTGTCAGGAAGACTCGGATAAAAAGCTTTAAGAGAACTGACTAAGACAACTGTAGCTGCATGGAATAAAATGGGCCTTTGTGGGTCAGTGTCAGAAAAACCATCAGAGGACACTAGGGATGGTAATCAGGTTGTATAACACACACAAGGAGAAATGTCTTTTCTCCAATCACAAACAAAGTCACACTACAAGATTAGATGATAACACAATTATCTTTCCAGAGGAAGCCGCACACAGTGTATAGCTTTGCACGCGCAGATGTCTGTCTGTGACCTTTAGTCCTTATGCAGAGGACGCATTATAATGGGCCGTGTCCGTCCTGGTGATATTTCAAAGAGCCCATCCTGTTCTCAGCTCTCAGACAACATTCCACCATCTTAGCTTGTAGCTTTCTTTCTGAAACTGTAGTAATTGAGCTGGAGCAAGTAGGATTCAATCGATAGGACACTGAAGCTGCACCACCGCTGCTGCCCGAAGAGCTTTTCACCACATGTTTATTCAAAGTTCAGCGAAGCTCAACCCAGTATGCAGAGCCAGGAACTGGAGGATCAGTTGTTGTTGTTGCTGTTGTTGTAAATGCGTTGTTGTGGTGATCTTCTCAGTCGCTTACTTTGACGAGTCCAAGCTGCTGTAGCGTTAGAGCGCTAGCCCCCTGTTTATTCAAACTTTATTAATACTAATGCAGTGCCAGTTGTAAACCTGTCTGTTTGGAGTGAGCTGTTTTCTTGGCCTGTGGTGATGCTCCACAGCAAATATTTCCTGTCATTAGTGAGTCCTCCTGAAACAGTTCTGTCACTATTTTATTGTCTGTGTATTGGAGGTTGTGTGTAGAGGTTTTTCTACAGTCTATGGTGCAGAGTGAGGTTAGAAATATTTTATCGATGATGTTTTTTATGAGATGAAACTGAATTTGCTTTATTACTGTTCACCTGTGTGGCTTTTACATAAGTAACTGGTGTTCTTTTTTCATAGATTGCATGTCAGCTATTTCAGAGGCATGTAAAGCAATCAACACAATTTTCAGACATAAGTTAATAAATTCTCAACATTTTCTTAAAGCAACTCAGTGTAAAGCATTACAGTGATTTAAATAGTGTTTTGCTCAGAGGACAAATTGCTTCAGAGGAAGTGATCTGTGAATGTTGTTGCCATGACGGAGATCAGTATCTGTGATGAATATCCGTGTCAGTCCGATTTGTGGGAAATAAGAATCATCAACGTGATCTGGCGGGACAGATATTGTTGCTGATGAGGCAGTTGTGGCTGCCAGTTCCTGACCACTGCTGTGGGTTATGCAAGGAGAAATACATGTTAAAGACAGGACACAGACTCACACATCGTCAAGCCTCGGCCTCACAGACTGTTATTTAGTCTTTTTTAAATATAGAACATCATTGTAATTCCTCTGGCCCTTAATAATACAAGTTTACAGATGTTAGTGGGTTTTAAACATCACAACAAACAGTATACAAATAAAGTTATTATCTAAGAAGTGTTAAATAAATAATAATAAATTAATTCAGGTTGCTCACAAAATCAGGCGGGGTGAATCAGTGGTAATCTGAGCCTGAATTCTGTTGAAGGTGAGTGTTTTGGTTTATGTATTTTAAAGTGACAAAACAAATATGGATGGACAACAACAGAGCAGTATTTTATTTTGAATGTCTAACATGAAAAAATAGAAATATAAGGACATTGAGTCTGTTTTCCAATCTTGTGATTGGGAGATTTTTATTACAATTATTGCTTCACTACTCCACTCAGCCAAGTGAGACCCCTCAGATTCTACATGTTCGCACTGGTTGTTGATAGGGGTGTGCAGAGGTCAGACAGATGAGGGGGTTGCTGAATAAATTGGTCACGAATCAGAATTTTAATCCTGAGACAGTATTTGTTGTCCTGACGACCGCAGCTGTTTTATTCAGATGCGGAGAGAGAGTTTTTCAGGCCAAGTTACAACCATGGACTTAAATTAGACCATGTAAAACGTTACAGTGATCATAGCTTACATCTACTTTTTAGTTCATGAATTAAAAAATGAAGAGAAGCAATAATTTGAAACCGCTGAGGAATTTTAATCATGTGTTTTTTATGAACAAACCAAAAATAACTGTGTTCACTATGAAGTGTTGCTTAGTGATACAGAGAATTATCACCAACTCTGCAGTCCCCTCTGCATTATAGAGTGTTTTAGTTAAATTTATTTTTAGTTTATTGTTTTGGTTCATAGGCAGCAAATATTAAAAAGCCATCCAATTAATGCTTAAATTCTGAGGTAGAAAAACAAACTAGTTGGTTATAGGTTGTAATAACAAGTTGGTTTAGGCTTATAAACATTGATGTTTGGGTTAAGACCATTTTCTACCCATGTTTACAATTATAAACACTTAGTAATTGTAAGAGTCTGATGATGGTCCGAGTAAAACCAAAATCAGAATATCAGTAGAGACTGGAAACCAGAATTGAATGGCCAAATAATAATTGACTCATCAGTCCACTTAGACCTCATCTACATAGGTCTTGTCAACAGTAGTTTTTTATATGACTTTAGGAATACAGTGAATATTCAAACCCTGGCATTAAATCCAATGATAAAGCCTACATGCAGCCTTAGTGGGGTTATGATAGAATCCCATCTCAAGTCAGTTTGGGTGCAATATTTTTTGGCAAGATCAAACCTCTAAGACAGATGGCTGAAATAAGGCAGCGGAAAAGATCACTGAGGTATCTGGAGCCACACAGAGATGATTATTTTGGTACAGAGGCGGGAAATCAAAAAGACAGAACTGATGACAGAAACCACTGCTCCAAAACCAGCCATTATCTCCATTAAATCCTCCCAGTGTGACAAACTGTGTGTGAGCAGGTTACGGCCGCACACAGAGAGGAGATGGCTGTGATATCATCGGAGCTGTCCACCATTCACCAGCCGCCCATCTCACCAGAGCAATTTGGTTGGCCCCTGGAGGCACGGCTCATTGGGTGCACGATGCACCCACTCCCACTTTTCTGCCTCTACCTGTCATCATTTACATTTTGATGGGTCTCCGCTTGTGATGAATACTGATTCGTATCAAGGTCAAAGCTGCACCACCTGAAGAAAGCGAGACGCAGAGAGGAAGAGAAGGAAGCAGCGCTGATCGTGATGGAGTTGGGGGGGGGGCAGCGGGGATTGGGGGCAGGGGTTGGATGGCAGTGGCACAGACAGTGATGCCGGGAGAATGGCTGAAAGGGCTGTGAGGAGTCACACCGCGAGAACAAAATCAAGTGTCAGCCGAGGAGGATTTCTTTGATGAAATATCTCTACTTTCAATTTTGTCAACAATATTTCAACAAGTGTCCTGCACTTCTCCAACTTTCATGGTGCTGGCCTGACAGCTTGATGTCATCGGTGTGTGAATCTGTGTGTAATATTGACACAGTGATAATTATTAAAAAAAACTAATTTAACAATTTTAACAGCTCCGTCCATCGATACTTTTTCAATAAAAATGGAACATCTGGCCTTTATCTTCAGCAGAAAGTGATACAATAGCCATTGACTACTTTAGTCAAATGAATCTACAACAGGTTTTTACTAGCTTGCGCTTCCAATCGGCACTGATGGAAACATGACATTTAAACTTCTTTTTGGCTGTTTAGATGCTTTCGCTGCCTTTGTGACGTCCAACATGGAAAAAAGGACGTTGGCAAACTCCTCTACTGGCATTGGGAAATGAGTCCATCGCCTTTGAAGCACGTTTACCTGCATTTACCTGCTATTTTTGGTATAAAAGGTATAGCCTCCTTGCCATACATCCATCTACATCTGTGTCTAACATACAACTACAGTAGATTACAGTATTTTAAGGACTAAGAACAATTATTTATGTGATTCCATAAGGGGAAAAAACACAGAAGATTGAAATGAAAGAGATAACCATCCGTGTCATTGGATGAACTTGATCCTGAGTGAGAGTCCAACAGTAACTGTCAACAGTGATAGATGTTCCCATTGCCATTACACACATCCACACATAAGCATTTATCACAGAAATCTGACATTTCACCCTTTAGGATGTATGTTGTGCTGTTGTGCACTTAATCTCCAAGAAACACACACATACAGCTGGTGGTGTGTGTCCTCCCTTGAGGATCAGAGCATCTGATGTCCATAAGCGACAAAGGAATGATTTTATTGTCATGCGTGATGGATACTTCGTGGGATACATAATCTATTCAGTACGGAGTAAATAAAATCAAGTGTTATCTGCAAATATGATTACTTTCGTGTGTCATTACTGATCTACAGTAAATGACTTGTCTCTCTGTGGACAAAAACATGGTGTCTCTTGCTCTGCTAATCCATTTCATTACACTTTCATGATGTGAATGTTTTATTCCCAATTAATTCTCTTTACACTGAACCCCACCGAGACCCCGTTTATTTTGCAGGGACAAAAAGAAAGCAATTTGTTTGGTGAGCAATCCAATCTTAACTTGGAGTATCCCACTCATTGGGGTGGGAATCTCCAGGCACCTCCTGATTCGATGCGGTTCAGTGGGCTACGATTCAATGATAGAACGATTATCTATGCTTCTTGATGCATTGAAGAATTTGATTTCTATACATGATTTAATTTTTTCGTCACTCTGTGAGCACTGGAGGTGTGTTTCATCACTAGCCTCGTGATTTGTGCTTGAAAAGGTATTAAAGCTTTATGACAATGGTCAGTGCTCTCCACACTGATTCGACATTTGATGATTTTGCACAGTTGATGAGACCAGAAAAGCATTAGAAAGCATTTGAAAGTAACATAATGAGTTAGACAATATATATGAATATAAAAGTAATAATTCTTGTAAGATATCTGTACCAAAAAAAATCTACTGGTTATTTTCTATCTTGCATTTCAGCAGGTTTGGGACTTGTATATTTTTGTGATGCACACATGTAACTGTAGTCTTTTTGCTCAGCATAACTATGTAATTTTTTTCTATTTACCTAGAACAAAGAGATATAGTCATACAGCACACAAGAACACATGTAGCCATGGTCCATTGACTGTTTAAATATTATGGTAAATCATATTCATTCAAAATATTGACTATGTAACTATGATTGTTATGAATGTCAAAACAATTGGAAAGTTCTACAGAGGAAGGGTGTCAAAACGTTAAGTACTAATGTAGTATTCAACACATACACACACACACACACAGGTAAATATCAGGTGGGAACATGTTGCACAGTCTCTCAGATTATCCACCTTGGTTTATGGGTTGTGTTTTGTTGTAGCATCTCCAGCGCTGCTGTTTAATCATGTATCATTCCCTGATGCTCTTGATCGGAGTCCCACAATTATGTTTGTTGGGAGTGAATTTAAATACCAAACCCACTTTCATCTAAATTTCTCTTACATAATCCTTTTTATATTCACTGCTGCTTTGTCCTGAGAGTGCGCCCTGTTGCCATGGTGATCTGTGAGGGGATGGATGCTGTTTGAAGGGCAAATTTAGGAACACAGCTGACTGTGATCCTGTAGAGATCGACCCTGAAGCTTTCTCTCTCTCTCTCGCTCTCTCTCTCTCTCTCTCTCTCTCTCTCTCTCTCTCTCTCTCTCTCTCTCTCTCTCTCTCTCTCTCTCTCTCTCTCTCTCTCTCTCTCTCTCTCTCTCTCTAATTCTCTCACACACAACCACTCACTCTTTAAATCGTCCAAAATACACCATCATGGCCCTAAAATAGAGACACTTACCTGGGTGATGGAGAAACAATGAGAGGCGTCTGTGAGCTGGTTTCCCCCAAAGACGAATCACCTCTCTCTTTTGTCAAAAACTAGGCCAGACAAGTTGAGGCTGCTGCACACTAGAGGATAATCGGGCTGATTTCGGACCTGATTGGCCCCATCCAACGATTGCAGGGTTGATCGCATCCAGAGGTCAATCGCCTAGACGTTCTCTCCAACCGCCATAAAAACACTGAGGAAGAATCTTGCGAGTTTCTGTGTGTGCGCCACTATGAAATAATTTCCTACAAAAACACAAGTGTGTGGTTTTACGTTCCAAATCATCTGGTTTGTGTTCTGAAGATTTGAAGATAAAACAATCTGTTAAATGTGTCTGTGGTCTCCCACGGTTTTTAAAATCGGTCAAGAGTTGAACATCCTGTAGTGTGCAGCAGCCTTAAAGGAAGAGATGAGCCTAATCACCCCACCTCCCACTATCATCCTCCAAAAAGAACTAGCATTTAAACATAGCTAGATATCTGACTGCAGTGAACTCACTTTACCTTAAAATGATATTACAAGGAATATGACCAGTTTAGAATTGTATTCTAATACAACACCAACACACTTCAACCATCCATGGCAATAAAATGAATTCATCATTTTAATGTTTATACCCTTCAGGCTGAAGTTCTTAAAAAAGAGCTGTGTATTCTCAGTTGACAGCCATAACGGAAAATGCAGCATTAGCACATAATAACACCATGTTGAATGGCTGACAGCTCCAGGCAATCAGAATCAATTTAGAAGCAGTAAAGTACATCACTGCATCTTCATGTAGACACTGTAGCCTTCAGAGCTGGTTATTGTTACAACCTGCTTGGGAGTCTCAGGGCCTCGATCAACTGTACCATTCATTTGAACAGGGATTTAGCCATAATGTTGTAAGCATCTAATGGTACCTATGAGATTGTGAAACAATGTTGTATGCTCTGCTACAAGTCTATATGCTATTAACTGTGTCTTGCCTCAGAATTCTTTGCTTTCTTGTGCTGTTTATTTTCGTCAATGTTAATGTGCAAGCGCCACATTAACATATAATGTGGCGCTTGCACATTAACATATATATATATATATACATATTTATATATATGCCAGACTGACTCACTACCACATCTTTAGGTACAAAGTAAAGATGGACATGATAGATGCAACACATTGGGGCAGCTGTGGCTCACAGGGTAAAATGGGTTGTTCTCTAACCAGAAGGTTATAGCCCAATTATTAAAATGGCCCCTGACTGGCTGTGAGTGCTGCCCATAGATGCACTGTATAAATGCATGTGTGAATGTGGAATGGCCCCCCAAAAGTTTTGTGTAAGGCACAGTCCATTTACCATTTACAATCCATAGAGGTCTTTGACATACTGTCAAAACTGTTCTGACAAACTTCCATTCTCAGGTATAATCCCACTGAACAAAGCTCAGCTGAAAGAACACTAGAACCAACATGCTGTATTCGTCGACATTACTGCAGAACATTAGCAGGCAATGAAACCGTCTCACTGTTGCTTCCCTTCCTGCTAGTGTGAACATCGCTTAATTCAAATGAGGTAAACCTTCAAGGCTTTCCATGTAGTGCGCTGTCAACTGATTCGAATTAGGCTTAATGGATTTCCTGCGTTCAGTCACACACAACTGAATAAACCAATGTAGTTCTGTGCTGTAAATTCCGATCCAACACAATCAAGCTTCAAAGATCTTTTCACTGAACATCTGCGGTCATACAAACGAACAAACTTCAGCTCTTTTAACATGGCTCCTTTAGAATGTGCAGCGGGGGGTTGGGTGGGGGGGAAACCAAACAGAGGCAGCCGTCGAGGACCATCTGCCACATTTTATTTGTCACATACTGACCAGGTATCCGGGCTCGACTCAAGTACAATGTTTACTCAGCAGTCAGCACGAAAGCTGCCGCCCATCTCCTTCTAATCAGACTTAACTCCAGGGGCGTCGTTAGGCCTGTATTAGGGGGGCTGAAGTTTTCATATATTCATAAAATGTTCTTCAGCCCCCCCAAATAATTATTGGGATTTTTTTTTTTTTTTTTTTTTAAATTAAACTATTGTTTTACACATGGACAAGTTATTTATAACTCTAACATGCTACATATGTGAGTGTGTTTCTGGTTTGTATGTTTTCTCCCCCTTCAAATTACAATCCAATAGCCTCTCATTATACTTAACACTAAAAAACGGGCACTAGGACCTTGGGGAGTCTACATCGCTGCTGCGCTGGCTTTCTCACTCTTTCTCACTCTTATTCCCTTCTGCTCATAATACAACAAATAAACAACTCAGAAGTTGACACTGGCAGGTCCATTCTCCATCCATTGTGTGTGGTCCCTTTAAGAATTAGGATTTGGGAGTGAGGCGGATATGAAAACTAGTTTATCCGTCTTTCCTTTACAAGCAGGAAAATTATTTCTCTCTATTTGAGAAAAGTTCATATTGTGTTGTCAAATTTCACAATGACCCTGAAATTCTGTCTCTTCTGTTATCTTATACTTAATTAATGCAAGCAAAGATACAGAGAAAAATCACACTCTTTCTGATTGAACCAATCTAGTAACTGTCTGAAACAATGGATATCCGCAGCCCCAAATGAGCCCCAAAAAAATTGGCGCGCGCTGTGCGCGCAAACATTCAGCATCCTTAGGGGCTAAGCCCCCCCTTCCTTTCAATCCTAGAAATGCCCCTGCTTAACTCCATGCAATATCCTTAAAAAATTGATTTTCTGTATATTCTATGTGATTTTCTATAAATTCTGTAAAGTACTAATACTTTCCTGACTAAGAGACGATTCTCACTCATCCTTCATGTGTTTAGTTAATGGTTTATTTGTGCAGGGTGCACATTCAGAAGGTCATGCGTGGTTGACCGTGCGTGTAATAGAACACAGACCAGCTGAATGGAAGGAGTGCAGGCTGAAGGACAACATCACCTCTGCCTGGCATTCTTCAAAAAGGAGAATGCATTCTGGCACATTCGACGTGGTTCTGAGGTTATGTGTGCAGGTGGACTGGGATAAATTCTAATATTAAAATTTGTATCATCATCACCATCATCATCATCATCATCATCATCATCATCATCATCATCATCATCATCATCATCATCATCATCATCATCATCATCATCATCATCATCATCATCATTATTATTTCTTGATCATGAAAATGATTGCTGTAACACATACTCTAACTTACCAATATGTACTGTAAGGTACACCAGCTAAGTTCAATGCAGTGATAAATGAGGATAATCAATTTCATGTTTCTTTGTGTTTTTACTAAAAGGTTTGGATTAGTTTTACCTAAGGCTGCAATAGCGCTGTTTGTGGAGCATAACCGTCTTGGTAAGCCAATAACATATTGGTCATGTTATCGCTGTATATAATTGCAGTTTGTCTTTGTTTTTCTTTCTGTGCTTTGTCTCAGAAAAAAAAATCTATTAAAAGATACAAATAAAAAGCTTGTATGTGTTGATTATAACAATTTATTTGATTCTTACTTTTCAAAACTGGCCAGGGACAACAGATGAAAATGAGCCTGTTGACCTGACTCTGGCTAATTTGCAGTTATTTTGCTGTTGATCAATGAGCAATGTCCCTGTCAAATAAACAAATAAATGAAATGAAATGAAAATTACTGTTCCACAGAGCTAGCGTAAGGCCAACTTTTGTTTTCACTTTTGACATCCAGTCTCAAAGTGTCCCCCATCAAGGAAAGTGTTATTATTCTTTTAGAGAAAACGTCTGTCCAGTTTGTTTGTCGAGACAGCGGTGCTACTCTTCCATCAAACCCGTCCTACTTTAGATGAATGGTTGAGATTGGTCGGACCTGTCTCAGGACAGATGGAGTTCGATCTGTGAGAGAGAAAAAACAAATAATAGCTTGGGATTGGTTTGGTTTCCAGGCGTTTCCCAGGACACAAAGCTATTTCCCAGGATATAAAATACATCTTGTGTGCAGTAAACATGAGGTCTTGCCAGCAAGCATTATGCTGGAGGGTTTCCTCCTGACTCTCATCAGGTGAGCAGATGGGAGATATGTTAACACACAAAACAACCACTAGAGATCTCTCAGCAAAGGAATTCAGATCTGAAACCCTCTGATGAGATGGATATTGTATATTTGGATATCTACACCCAGGATTCTGTTATTTCATTGTTATACCTGATATTTCCATGAACTGATATTCAGCAAAAACAATTAGAATGTATGTAATAAATTACACCAAATACAGAAATACAAGAAAAAACCTACAACTGTTATTTACCGTGTGTTTTTGTTGAACTTTACCACAAAATGTCTGTTTTACACTGAGCGTATGTTTGAATGGAAGGTGGACAAGAAGGCCTTCCATTCAGCTCAATGGAGACGAGATGAAAAGACAACATTTTCTATGGATGAAGTTCTGCCGAAGGCTCCAAGGACGAATCTTTGTGTTGTGAGAGAAACTCACAACACAAAGATTCAGACTCAGCACCTTCAAGTAAAGGTTAACAGCTCAAATTCAATATGTCACGGTCTCCATGAATGCAAGATAAAGACAGGTTTTTTTTAAGTCATAGAGTTGCTTCACTTTGGCTGCAGCATATTTTTTTCAAGCATCTTTTCACCCTGGCAGATTTTCAGATTGAGGAGAAAAGAAACCTCGTATTTGATGTTTTGTGATGAGACTATTTTAATTCTTTTAAAGCGAGTCAATACAAAGCAGTCAGAATATGTGACTCCATACCAGAAGGCTTGCTAATTGTATAAAGTCGTGTTTAACAGAACACAAAAAAATATATGATCTGCATCATATAATCATCCATATGGTTGATATTTTTAATTGTATATATAATTGAAACATTCAAGTGGGCCTTATATTTGACCACAAGTACATTAACTCGAGGTGATTTTTAAAGTTAAGGACTAAACGTTGGACTTCTCTTCCAACACTTGAGGCAATGGCTTCACGCAACCTCTGAATAATTGTATCATGTTCCAAAAGCTTTTGCTTGGTTATTATATTCCGAGCTGTGCTCATAAATACATGCAGAGCCTCCACCAAGAAATCTGCACCCCAACCAAAATGCACGATTTAGGGGAAAAAAAACGAAATCTCCTTCATTCATCTTTAATTTTCTCCGAAAAGTCGGAGCAATCTGTGCAGCACTAAGAGCGAAACTACTTCTGCAGTTGGCAGCTGCTCTGTGCTACTGTTTTTTTTTGTGGGATTTTAAATCCTTCAGAGCAGATTTATCACTGCGAGCAGAGAGGTTGGTTTCTCTGCTTTTTGAGATGCCACCATTTTAGCACTGCGATTCACCTCTGTGTCTGTTGCCAAGCAACTCCTGACACTTTGGGGATGTGGAGTGAATGCAGGAGCTGCCGTGGTATTTCCATGTTGTTCTGCACCGTGCACCTTAGGTTGCCATGTCATGCACACTCAATGTAACACTCCCAGCTTTCAGACGTGTATACGTCTTAAAAACAGCAAATAAAAGGAGCTGGATTTGCTTTCTAATGGAGATGATTGGTAATTTATTTTTATTATTAACTAGTTAATGTGCTATACAACTCTATTCTACGTTATTACACTACGACACAACTCCACCACAACATTTCGGGAAAGAACAACAGAGTGATGAATCAAGTTAGGTTATTTTTTGTAACCGATATTATAAGGACAATTGCTCAAAATGATTAGAAATTACATAGTTCTAATAACATCAGGTAACAAGGACCCATAACCCCCCCCCCCACACACACACACACACACATAAACCACACCACAGCACCTAAGCTCTCCAGAGACAGAACAATTTAATCTTTCTAATTAAATACTGGATTTGTGACGCCAATAGTACTCATTAATAATCCAATAAAAAAGTATCACCAGGTAATTCTTATAACCTAACCACAACTTTTTAAATTAAAGATGACAAATAAACTTTGCAGTGCTCTATTAGACTATGTTAAAGTGATGTAAAACACATCATACAAATAAAGTGTTTCAAAGATTGACTCTGTATATTTTTCTATTTGGTTGATGTACGAACAGGACACTTGGTAAATATATGGGCTTGCTTTATTTGAAGCCAGAAGAGCTTGATTTTCTATGAAGTGCTGCAAAAGATGCAAAAAAATATCATTTAACTACTAATATATAACTGCTCTTCTTCATGTATTGTTGTCTTTGGAGATATGATTTGTTTCTACCATTGTTAACTGTTTAGTCAAAGCATGTGTAGAAAATTATACAATAACACTGTATGTTATCATTTGTCATTTTTCTATGTTGTTTTTTTTACTCTGGATATGAAGAGACATGGATGGAGAGAAATTAAGCATTTGCTGAAGCTGGACGCGGTGCTTTAAGGCGATGTGACTTCAAATCAATATCACGATTATTTGTAACTTTTACCTCGAGTGCGATTAATGAGAAATTATTTGATTATTATTTTAAGTGAGCACAGGTCAGCGGCAAAGGGAGGAGGGAGGAAATTCGGCAGGGTAATATAATTAATATGGCGCAAAATGAAGGTAGTAGAAATCCAACAGTTCAGGAATGCACACGTTAGGGAAAGTATTAACCGACATGAGCAAGGTTAAGTCGTGAGAGGTTATAAATCTCTGTTTCGATACATTTTTGGGTTGATTGCCCAGCCCTACTTCTACATCTCACTTGTTTCTCTGTATCCAGATCCCTGCCCCTCATTCTCTCTCCCTCTGTGAGACTACGTATCGCGGTGACATTTGCCTGCTGTGGAGTCACTTGTTGGCCCAGCACAGCTTCTGTGTGTTGTGATGGGAATTTTGTATTTAGACATGTTCAAATGTAACAGATTACATTTATATAGAAAGAAGTTTACTGAAAGATGTATTTCTGTGTTTAAGACTCATAGTCAGAGTTTAGGTCAAGTTAACACTATGCATAATACTCTTGAAGGGCCTTATAGACGTGGCCTTCTCAGTCTAGGGTGAACAAAAGGTTTCTCAACAGGGGCCAATTAAGTCTTCTGCAGCAGGGAGCTTCAAAGGCTAATAGGTGTGACCTGCAGAGACAGGAGATCTCTGAGAAACTCACAGGGTCTGGAACAAGATGCGTTTAGCATCTTGTTCAAACTTCAAAGAGACCGCCAGAGACCAATGTCTGGTCTTCCTGTAAACGACATGGAGAGAAGCTGATTGGACAAATGTATTTTACTGTGGAGAGGAGGGATCTGATTGTATAAATGGAGTGTACTTTTGAGAGCTCATTGCCATTGCCCTCATATCTGTCACCGTGATGTTTGAGCTCTGTGCCATTGAGGTCAAGTCTGTTGTCGTGACTTGACCTTTGTAAACCGTCCGCAGACGGTTTGAATTAAACATCCAGAATTGATAATTGCTTGTTGTGTCATGATATGTAATAATGTCCCATTACATTTGGCTGTTGTTGGCAGTGACATCCACGTGAGCGACTCTGGCTCTCGGTGCTGAGGGTAGGTAATTGCGCCGGGGCAGTACGTTTGGAACTAAACCTTTATTATTTCAGTGGGCCTGATGTTCTGAGAATCCGGAGTGCTCACTGAGGTGGGCTAAAGAACCGACTGGGACAGGCAAGCAGTTTCATTCTGGTAAAGTATAATTCTTGTTTTTAGATCTTTTAAGGAAAAAGGTCCAAAGAAATTCACTCATTCAGGGAAGTGAGTTACAGACGTGTATATACTAAGGAGGTCTTAGAGACCGGTATAGGATTCACAATAAGCTTAATAGGTTAAGATTCTTTTCAAAAAAAGATCAAAATGTTAAACAGGGTTTAGCGAAAGAGTTTAATGCTAAATTACTTTAATATTGGGCGCTGCGGCATGCTCATAGTTATTGTAAACAAGCAGAAGAGTAGAATATAAATATATAATAGTATTATTATTTTGAAATGGAGGAAAAGCTGTGACAGAGAGACCTAGGCCAGGTCTGTATCGTCTCAGCATAGCTATCTGTTGAAAAATCTGATAAATTCCCATACATTTTATACCTACATGTGTCTTGTTTAAGAGAAATGTGAAATGAAGTTTTCTCTAAGGCGATTTGATTCATGCAGAGTTTTAGAATTGTATTAGAGGAATTAAAATTAAAACTTAGTAATTACAAGAGGTGATTACAGTGGCAATATTATAACTGAAGGGGTTTTTCTCATTGTCTCTTAAAAAGTGTTTTGAAGGTGAAAGGTTACTATCAACGTTACACAAATGTTGATGATTTGATACAAGTAACATGCATGATTTGATGAGACTAATCTGAGAATTACAGCTGAAAAAGAAAAAGTGAGGAGTGAGTGAGAGAGGATTTCTTGGAATTCTCAACACTGGAATAAGGTGAGTATAATTTCAATCATATTTGGGATATATGTGTAAGTTTTAAAGGCTTATATCAAAAGAAAAAGAAAAAGATTCAGATCAATCTTAAAACGAATTTGAAAATAGACGTTTTTTAAGAAATAGGAAAATAATTGGCTTTAGAAATTAATTCTGAAACATTAGGGTCTTTTCCATATCAGTAGAACTTAAATTCCCAAAAGATTCGTATTCTACTGAATAAATCAGAGTTTAAATTGATAAACAACCATTACAGAGATGAATTTACCACAGATTTCTTCTCCTACAGTTCAAGATATGGTTCTGAAGTATGGTCATTATAGTGTTACACAGTTTGGCTTGTGGGTAAAAAACTATGATTTTCCAAACACAGGGAACATAACTTTAAATCAGTTGAAGCAACTTAAGATCAAATTGCTCATTGAACAAGAACGAAGCAAAGAAGCAACAAGAGGGAGAGATGTGGAGCTATTTGTGCCAGACTGGAGAGCATTTGAGTGTTGGTTGACTGAAGTCAACATAAGAGACAGTATACAGAAGGAAGTAACCGAAATAATCTCCAGGTATCAGTCTCTCCAAATAGGTTCTGATCTGGATACATTTCCACTGAGAGGGAGATCGTTGCAGACAGAGCAGGCGTCGGCCTCAAACGTCCCAATCGACACTTCCAGAATTCAGCTTTGTTGTGGAGGTGAAGGTGAGCAGGCTTTCAGTTTCCACCATTTTGCATGTGGAAGATGTGCTAATTTTACAGGGACGCTGAAAGCTGCCCAGCCAAATGCTTGGAAAAGCCAAGCCCGCGGACGCGGGAGAGAGAGAGGACGTGGGAGAGATGGAACTTGTTTCATATGCGCTGAAGCAGGACACTGGGCAAGAAATTGCCCTGAGAATCCACACAACAGTGTTACTGACCAGCAGTTGAGCTGGGAACAGTAGAAAATGCCATCAAGAGCAGACCATGATGGAGAGAGAGAAGTTCAACAAAACTTCAATATCGTAAGAACACAGCTGCAGACACCATGTGAATTAATGTTACACATAAAGCATATGGTTAACATTATTATAGTTAAATTAGAAATCAATAAAACTAATTGCTAAAAACACACAAATTAAATCTATTTTTAGGTTCAGGAACTAAAAGCACCAGTAAACATGTGTGAATAGTGTGATATTACTTTTAGAATGAATGTTATATAGCTCATAATGATAGAAAAACATATGCAAAGGTTGTAGATAGATCCATTTTTATCATTGGGGTTTAATAATGTGGTTAGAGGCTAAATGCAAGACAAACATTTATCTCTGTTGTCACTTTACTGCTGGGTAAAATTTAGGGGGAAGATAGAATAGTATGCTAAATTTTGAAACAGCAGGGCAGTAGTGGAAGACAGAGTTGAATAACATCTGCATTTATTTAAACGAGAAAGGGGGATCTGACACAAGCGTATCAATGGATGATCCGAGACAAATTTCTCACCTCTAAATTAACATCCTCTTGCAAAGAGCAAGGGGAGAGATCAAATTAGAGCACAAATGGTATTTACTTAGATTTATCTAAACACTTGGTAAGACAAATTTAGTTTTAAAGGTTATATAGTAAGTAAATTAAGGATAAAATAAGTTTGGTTGCATTTACAATAGTAAATACGGTGTTGTCTCAGTAGTTTTTGATAGATACATTGGCTATAAGAAAAGAAAATACATTTAATCAAATTAAAAGATTTTAAAAGGAAGGTTTAAAGTTAATCGCAAACGATTTTCTTTCATGCTAAATCACATTGGGGTTTCTGAACACATTTCTGCATGAAAATGTATTTCTTTGATGTAATTGATTGACATTTTTAGTTTGTTGTAAACATTATTGATTTTTCTGAGTTGATAACAGGTACTATCATGTTTGTGAAACGGACACATATATGATTTTGGTCTGATCAGAAGAGCAGACGCAATAGAAAAGAATATCTGAAATCTTCTTGTGGAATATGAGTAATCTTTTGTTTAAACAGAAAAACTTTTTCCTTTAGGGGAAAAGCAACAGATGCAAAGTTTCAAGCAAGTCTCAGAGCAATGGCAGCTTCTGAGAGAACAGAGTAATGTGATATGTGTGATACTTTGAAATAAGACTCTACTAGTGTCATATGCTGTAACAATGATATTTGCTTGAGAAAATAACGTTCACTTTTCAACAGCTAGGAGGTTCAGCTATGATACAGTATTGTTTTGGATGATAGACATTACTATTTACAAATAGAAAGTTTTTAACTAGGAAACTCTTAACTTTATCAGTAGAGCAGATTTAAATGGTTAACAGCTGATTACTGTGAAACTGAAGTGTTTGATGACAGGTTTTCAGCATCACAGTGTGATAACGAATGACAGAGGGGTTTTACGACTCTGTTTGAAACAAAGGAAAACCGTCCCCATCATTACATGCATGGACCAAAGAGATGCAAATATGCTAGTGGCGAGAGTGTCAAGATTTACACTGATAGCTTGTTTGCATGGGGGTTCTGCATGTGATTTGGGCTGAAGAAGAAATTCATGAGATTGACTTCACACCATTGTCTTGCCTTGACTGTGTTACTGGTTGCAAACAGTATGCAGTCTGTAGAGGACATGGAAGGCATTTGAATGATTCTTAACACTGACATTTAATGTGGGTTACAGGAGCGGTTAGCAAGACTACATCGAACTAAATTTTTTTAGAATGCAGATTTGGGTTTATTAGTTTAGGAATTAAGTAGTCTTGATAGACTGTGTTTTGTTTGGTGGTCGATGGACTTTTGATGTGGGATATGGATGATTTTGTTCAACCTGTGTACGTTTTCTCATTAGGTTGGATTGACACATGACTGGAGTCAGTGTGTCAAGAGAGAGGAGTAACATATGCTGGATATAGATGAATTGGGTTATTGGGTGTACACAAGAAACACTCTAAATAATATTCAATAAAACTTTTTTAACAGAGTTATGTAATTTGAGTTACAAATAAAATAAGGACATCCAGATTCTACAAGATTGACATCCACCTCAAAACAAACGGTTTAATCATTTATAGAGAGGTTTAATAAAGATTAAGTTAAATAAAGTAGGTTAGGGAAATAAATAAATACTGTTTTGTTTTATGACATGATTTCTATGCAAGCAGAAGTGTTTCCCAAACATCTAAACAGGATTCTCCAGCGGTGAAACAGATACTGTTCGGAGAACTCATTCCATGATGGAAGATTTCAAAAGGATGTCCGCTGACAAGGGTAACATATTCATAAGCATAGCTTTATGGATACTGGTGAGTATGAGTATCAACACAAGGCAACATCATGCCACATCCCGCCAGGGATGGGACAGTGGAGAGAGAAGGAAGTAAAAAACAAACATAACAAACACATTGAAAAACACATTGAAAAACAAACTGGTAGATATTTTTTTAAACTGTTTCCTGTACTCTTTAAAATCCACAGGCAGACGAGGAGATTCTATCTAAATCCATGGAGAGAGGACTGCGTGACCTGAAACCAGGAGGCTGGATTGTGCTTAAGGACGTGCGGATGGAGGAAGAGGACGACGTCGATGGAACGAGTGCAAGCCAAATGCCTCTCAACACAGATGACAGGAAGGTCGCAGAGGTCAACCTGGAGATGAGGGCCAACGCAGGAGGATTTCCAGAGCCAGGGGTGGATCTACAGGACGGGAAGTGCTTTGTGCCAGTGTGTGAGCTTCAGTCTTCATTTTTAGGTGTTGCAAGGAGAGTCAACACATTTGAAGAGCTACACGCTGAACACAACCGCACCAACAGGAGATCAGCAACACATGATTATACGACTGAGAAGCATTCAAGGGAAAAGAGATGGTTTCCCTGCTCACGAATGCTTGGCAGGAACAACATCAAATTTCTGATCATCAAAGTCAGAGCATACAAGATGTCTCTGAAACAAGATGTTCTTCAACAAGGAGGTGTTCGACACACGATCAGGACGAAGTGTGGCACCAATACAGTGAACATTTTGATAATATGATGATCATCATGTTAATAATTGTAAAATACGTTATTGAAGTTTGTAGAAACTGATCATTTTCAATTGTGTAACTCTGTTGTATTGTTTTTGCACTAAGACTAGTGTTACTTCTTTAATTCACATATCCTGGAAAATTCCCAATCTAAATGATGAGATGTTATAAAGATGTTGATCCCAGATGGATAAACAGGGAGGAATTGTGATGGGAATTTTGTATTTAGACATGTTCAAATGTAACAGATTACATTTATATAGAAAGAAGTTTACTGAAAGATGTATTTCTGTGTTTAAGACTCATAGTCAGAGTTTAGGTCAAGTTAACACTATGCATAATACTCTTGAAGGGCCTTATAGACGTGGCCTTCTCAGTCTAGGGTGAACAAAAGGTTTCTCAACAGGGGCCAATTAAGTCTTCTGCAGCAGGGAGCTTCAAAGGCTAATAGGTGTGACCTGCAGAGACAGGAGATCTCTGAGAAACTCACAGGGTCTGGAACAAGATGCGTTTAGCATCTTGTTCAAACTTCAAAGAGACCGCCAGAGACCAATGTCTGGTCTTCCTGTAAACGACATGGAGAGAAGCTGATTGGACAAATGTATTTTACTGTGGAGAGGAGGGATCTGATTGTATAAATGGAGTGTACTTTTGAGAGCTCATTGCCATTGCCCTCATATCTGTCACCGTGATGTTTGAGCTCTGTGCCATTGAGGTCAAGTCTGTTGTCGTGACTTGACCTTTGTAAACCGTCCGCAGACGGTTTGAATTAAACATCCAGAATTGATAATTGCTTGTTGTGTCATAATATGTAATAATTTTCCATTACAGTGTAAAACACAGGCTGCCTGCGAGCTGCGTGCGTAGCTGCTGTACTTCCCTCCCTGGCAGCTTGATGGATGTAGCACAGGGCTGCTGCCGCTTTAAATACTTCAACTGTGTCTACTTGAACATTCTGCTGGAAAGGATGGACACGCTCCCTGTGCACTGTGCCTGAGGAGGGGTTAGGTTTTAGTCAATTAATCACACACACACACACACACAAACACACACACACACACACACACACACACACACATACACACACACACACACACACACACACACACACACACACACACCTTGTCGTTTTCTCTTATCTTCTCATTCTGTTTTGTCTCGGTTCAAACTTCACAAAACTGCACCATGCATTTGTGTTATATCGAATCACATCTATTTCACTGGCCTAATTACATAAATAACTACTAACTACTAATACTAAATACAAGAAAGGGCCGGATTAAAA
This sequence comes from Limanda limanda, assembly GCF_963576545.1. Taxonomy (NCBI): domain Eukaryota; kingdom Metazoa; phylum Chordata; class Actinopteri; order Pleuronectiformes; family Pleuronectidae; genus Limanda; species Limanda limanda. Next base: position 7,397,887 of record NC_083636.1, read on the forward strand.
CTTTATGGCAGCTGACTAATATGAAAAACGTATTCAGTGTTAATATTATTTTACCTCCATGTTTTTAATGGTCCAGCAAAAGGAACTCTCTACTCACCATCATTTTCCCCCACTTCATTACTTATTATTTTATTTTGTATATTTAGTTCATAAAGCCTTTGCCCATTATTTTGAATTCCCCTAGCAACCACATCTGGTATTAGGAGTTTGTTGTTGATGACACAATGTGCTATTCCTCTGGTTCCTCTCTTACGCAGGCCTTTACCCGTCTTAAGGTCAACCTTTGATTACTTACAGTCATCACTCATTAATTAACTCACAGAGTAGTTTAAAATGCAATAAAGACAAAGTAAATGTTCTCCACCTCCATCAGTGACTCTGATTATCCTGCCATTAAAGCTTTGAATGGCAGCCAAATTACTGTGGTTGATTCCATGTCCGTCCTTGATGACAGACATGTTCCTAATCGTCGTGCTGCCCCAACAACACCTCAACAGTTCAAACCTGTGTATCACACTGCATAACTTTGACAGCAGGTGACTCATCATTGTTCTCTGTATCATTCGGTTGGAGGAAGAAAAAACAGGCATCTCATGTTATTAATTTATGAACTACAACTGATTAAACTTCCAAACTTCCAAATTCTCCTCTCTCATTTAAAACTAGTTACCACGGTGACTACATTAAAGTAGATATCCCTTGCACTAGCACTAATGTTGGCAGAACCGAGTTATGCACCTTGTTAATGGAATGAGCTGCAATCTGTCCTACAACTGAAGTCTTTACATTCCCCTAATATCCAATTTTTTTCATGATTCTTGTAATTATTTGAATGAAGTCTTTGTTTTGTTACTTTTAATTATTAATTATTAACTCTTTGTTGTGTTGTATTTATTTGCTGATTGTGAATGTCTCCTATTCTCATGTCTCTCTAGAAGTAGAGATCAGATCACATAATCCTTTTCCGGAGTAAAATAAATGGCTTCCAGTGGTTTATGTCAGACATTGGCAGGCATTTGGAATTAAATCTAATACACAATAAAGTGAAAGTAATTTCGGGAGCAGTTTTCTTGGGATCTTGTTCATGAGCAAATATCTGCTGCCGCATAAGAGTTACGAGTTAGTGCAATAGAAGAAGTAGTACATCCGTCCGGTGAGGGTAATGACTGTCTTACAGAAATGACTACTAGAAAAGTAAGTACGTATAAGTGCACACTCATGCAGGCCTGAATTTGAATGTTCTCTACAACTGTATTAAGCCGCTGTTGAGTCACATCTGTTTAACTCCAGTTGAGGCAATTGGCATGGCTTCATTTGAACTCGGCTTTCAAAATTCTGCTCTTGCAAAGTTGATGACCTCTGCACTCCAGCCGCCCTCTTCTCTGGATCAAACAATTAACACACAGCGCTGCTGACATTTGGCAGATAGGAGTTTTCCCTCCGACACCGGCAGGTTGTGAAGTGTGCCCGACATATTTCTGAGTCACAGTCCTACCACTATCATCCCACTCACACCCAGGCGGTGGCTTTTTATTTGTGAGCGTGATGCCAGAGATACTCAGCACTCAGACCCCGGTAATGAAAATGATGCTAATGAAACAAAGAGGCCTGCAGCGCCTCCGGCCCAGCTCCGGCCCACTTTGACTGATAACACAAACAATCCCTTTATGGCACTTTGAACAGGCCCTGCAGCCATGAGCAGTCCTTGAATTGGGGCAACTAGCAGACTAGGAAAGACTTTTGGATCTACTGAACCAATATTATGGGTTAGGGTCACTATCTTTTACTAAATTTGCATTAAAGCATAAAGCTTAAGACTTTGGGCCCCTTGTCTGCACTTGTTACATTACTTTTTTTTATCATGAGAAGTGAATTACCTAAATCTACTCTTTAATGTACAGGAAATTGCGGCTTGCGCCACACTCTAATCTACATACCAGTCATCGGAAGTTACTTATCATTTCACACCAAGTGTAAGCCACAACCAAATCCCCTGAGTGAATTGACCAAGGGTGCATTTCATCTATAACCATTCAGATTTCATGTTTTATTCAGAAGAAGATGATAATGTTATTTATGAGTTCACATCACTTTAAAGATTTATTTCAACCTTTTTTATGCTGCTTTGACCATGTGCCTTTGGTGTACGTTTTATATAGTATATATGTATAGCCCAGAGGATATTTATGGTTATTTGCAAAGTTCTCTCGATATACATTAAAAGTATGTATAATATATAATATAGTGGTCCTCAACCAGATAACAGCAAAATGATAAAAAATAACATTACAATTTGAGGACGATCTAAACTGTGTCTGTATAGAACATCGTTCCTGTCGTGGAGGCAGAGAGCAGAGGGTGCTGTCTGCAACACTTCGAACTTTCCACAGAAACCGAAACCGAAATCCAGTAAGAGCTTTTGAAGCTTTAAAAACCATCAACAGTGAAAAAAAAAAGTTAACCGGATTACCTACAGCCGACAACCGTGAGATGTGAAGAGTCCAGGTGATAGACTATCACCGACTTCAGCCACACACAGATTAGTGATGCTGTGTGGCTGAGGACACAGAGTGAGGGAATGATGTTGGGATGGTCAGTGGTTTCGGCTTCCATTAGCAACAGCCGTGTTGTAACGCTGCTGTAAGGTGGATTCAAATGTAAAAATACAGTTTGCACCTCCTGTAGAGCAGTGCAGGGCTGCTTGTAAGAGTAACCATCGAGAGGATAAATCAATCAACCAATCAGGGCAGAAAAGAGATGAGAGCTGGCCAGTTATTTACAGTCGGAAGCCAAGGAGGGAAGGATCCTGTTCCTTCCACCAATCATGGTTACAGTAGGAATTATAAAGAGAATCGAGACGAGCGACTCAATCAGTCACAATCAGGTGCTGATGTGAGGGAAGGAAATAAAACCCCACTGCCCTGCAGATCTGATGGTAATCAGCTGGTGATACACAACAGAGTCTGCATCCACCTTCAACCAACATCCTGGAGAAACCTTCACTTTTGTTTTGTTTCTTTATGACATACTGCATTTGAGAAAATGTGTGTTCCCTGTATCTTACATTTTATCTTCAGAGCAGGATGATTAAACCAGGTAGTGAGGGTCGCATCAGTATTTAGTCTCTATGTCAATTGTAGGACATAAAAAGTAAAAAAAACGACCCGTGCATTTTCCTTTTCTTAATTAAACCAAACTTTGGAGATATTTTAATTAACTTTGGTTACACAAGAAACTTTTCCCTGACTTGAGACTAATTTGAGTGTCTGAGCGTGGCGACCCTTTCTGACTGCTCTCTGAAGTCACTCGCAATATAGAGTCACGCTCGATGAATGTCACCCACTGATGGCACGACAGGTGATATTCTATTTGTCAAGCAGGACCCTGGAGGTCCCCACCGCTTAATTACATGTGGATTAATAATCTGATAAATTTAATGAATCTTGACTTTCGCAGTAGGTGAAACGGGGATAATGGAAGTAATTACCTTGCCTGAACTGTCCGTCGGAGGCCACGCCAGTCCTCATTCAGGGATAAAACCCACTCGGAGGACTGGAAATGAAATTTGTCATTTGTAAAACATTATTCTCCAGACACATAAACTGGATCACTAAGTAGGAGCTTAACGAAGCGCTGGATGGGGGTAAAAATTTGACTGTGAATAAAACAAAGTCATGTTTTTTCTTCAATTCTGACCTCAGCTTGGTACAGGTAACCAGAGAAACACCAAAATTAAACATTCAGATTAAGTGTGGGCCAATTGGCCCGCCAAAATTTATTTGAACTCCCCCAGTGGTAATTTTTGATCAATTCCAAGCCTTTATAGGGTCTCTTTAACTGGGTGGTGGGGTTTATTATGTTGTCACTCACAACAAAGACCTAACCAATACATGTGTGTGTGTGTGCAGTCCCTCTACAGACCAACACTGGATACAGTTACCTTCAGAAATCATGCCCTTTACTGTCCTTCAGCCCGACTATAATTGAGACATATGGACGTAGCAGCACCAAACGCCAACATGAGGACTCCAGGGGATTCATTCTTTTCCCGCTGCCGGTTGACTGAGACTTGAAAGATGCAAATAAGTGACAGCTTAACACCTTTGACTTCAGCTGATTGATCTAAATGGATGGAAAGGCACAGGGTCCCTAAACAGAAATCATGAGTTTCTTCATACACTATTAATAAAAGGTTAATTCACAGTACCATGCTATAAACAAACCAAGTCTACCAGAATCCACATAATGCACGAGTGCATTCTACGGTAAATGTAGAGGGAGAAACATAATGAGCTCTGAATTATAATTTAAATCTAAATGTTTGAAAAATATTGTCAATCAACATTAAAAGTTTTTCACATGTGCACAACGCAGTGGGAGGTTCTCTGCACAGACGCCTTCACAATAGCAACAAATCATCCACCTTATTCAGATGAGAGGTGGAGCAGCCGGGTGGAGTAGACAGAGACAGGAAGCAACGGATTAACTCCGACCAGACCAAACTGTGCTCAACTCCTTGGATCTGCGAGAGTCTTGTGTTATGCCCCAGATCTCTGGTCTTATGAAACTGCACCTGAATGAACCTGAGTGTACTCTGAATCTGCTCTGATTACATAATAGGTCATAGTCAATGTGGGAGCATGCTATTTTTATGCTATAAAATTACTAGTGTCAGTAATATCAAGAATCTTTTAGAGGGATATGTCCTCTTCTACTTGCCTGAGCAGTGAAGTAACATTTTTCCAAAAGTGACAAAGACAGTGCAAGGTTTTCTATTAACCCATGAAGATCGAATGTGACGTCTGCACGCTTCTCTTTTAAGAGATGGATAAATACCTCACGCTCGCTGAAACACTCCCAGGAAAGGTGGTATTGGAAATGTAGTTTGTTGTTAGCCCTCCAGCCGGCAAAAAAGTTTTGAAAGAAACGTTTCAGACGATGGCAGACGATGTAAGCGAGGGGAGTGATATTGAAGCAGATTACAGCAAAGTTTCAAAGACAAAAACAATGATGAAAGTAGCAATGAAGAAGATTCAGATCCAGACAAGGCTCAGTCTATGGGAGACATGTTTGAGAAGGAGGAGGAGGAAGAGGGGGATGTCTTGGCGAGTTTAGCAGTTTTTTAGATGAATTATAATGAAAGCCAAATGTTTAAGGAGTTTATTTTAACACATTGGTCATTATGTCAGCTCTTCAGAAAACCCTCAGGTTTTAGATGGTTGTTTTCAAACCACTCTTTGAGGGTATTTCCATTCTACACCTTAGTTCTTCAAGGGTTAGGTAGCAAAAAAAATCAATAATCAATAATGATATCAATAATTCTAGGTCTCAAATTCAACAGAAAAAAGAAACTCATCACTCCCTATAAGTTTATCTATTTCATAACTTTTTGAACAACTCCTGTCAGCAGAGGAGCAGAGCAGCTGTGAAGCATCACTAGCCATGCAAACTGCCTCACGCTGGCTTATGAAACAAAAGTTGATGGAGCGCGCCTCGGCAGTCTCATGTCATGGATGGTGGGAAAAACGTTGCTGCTGAGGGAAATTACCAGCGCGAATGGGGGTTGATAAAAGGACAGATTGGTTACTCTTTGGCTACAATGCGCCCTAAAAGCTCTCGGTTCTCTGCTGTGCCAACGGCCCATGTCGATAGCAGAGTGGGTGGAGGAGAAAGAAAATGATGGATATGCGACGTGTGGAGAGAGTGAGATGGAGATTAGAAAAGTTAGAGTTGTGAGTACCAAGCTGGAAACCTTATCATTATCTTGTCATTTTGATATGGCTGTCGGCACTCATTAAGAAAATTACACTTTAGATAAATTGGGTTTAACATACTAACATAAGGACTAAGAATGATCTGCTGCTTTTTGTGAGATGTGAACGCAAGTAAACAGCATAGCCTATAAATACCTTTTTTTAAATACAAAATAGCATTCAAGCACCTTTTTATGGTGGTTTACTCACTTGTTATTGTCCTATTTTTAAAAGTTTGAGTCAAATTCAACACTGTTGTTTACTGAGCATTATATGAAGCTCGGAGCACGTCTCCCCTCACCCCCGGCCCTTGTCACCGTTGCCTGGCACCTGACCCCTCCTCCTGATCTTTCAGCCTTCGCTGTCTGCAAACTCTCAAAGTCCAGTCTCTCTTGTAAACTGACCGAGCTGCTGTGGATCCTCTCTTGATGTATGAACAGTTTGATGTGATGCAGCAGCTCATGAAACCGGAAGAGGAGAGATGGGGAGAGGGAGATCAGTGTAGCCATGTTCGTCTGTGACACAATGCCAAACACAGGTTGTGTGTTTAACACAACCTGCGTGTACGCCCCCTGGAGTTTCGGAGAATAATCCAACAATCGACCTGTTGAGCACATAGGCGAGTTTTTCGTGCCAGTGATGACCTTAAAGACATAGTGCAGTGGCATTTAAACACACAGCGACGGACCTCCGTCACTTTTCCAAACCTCCAGCAAAAAAAACACAGTCATAATTATAGGCCTGCAAATGGTAAACGGTGGTTGCTTGATTATCTGTTAGTAAGATTAACAACATGCCTGTGTGATTCTTGATGAACTCAATCAGGCTTAAGTTGTAAGGAGTTATTAGCTGCATTGATCTTGGCAAGCTACGTATCTGAATCATAGCAATTTCATTTCAAACCTAATTTCCTATGATGCTGGATGGACATTAAAGACTGTGTAAACCAAATTCATTTATTTGTCCGCTCTACTTGTCAGTAAGTGATTACTGAAACATGTGCTAACTATATTTTTAGTTGCTTAACACTGTCTTAAACTATGTGTTGATATTACATGTATATTCATGCAAAAGCAGGATTTTACTGTTGTCTCTTAATATGTTTTGTATGCAATGACTGAAGTTTATCCACCTTTTTGTAAAACAGCATGAGAGAGCTGCCCGATGATTATTCGCACCTTTTTTTTTTTTACCACACCAGCCCTGACTGGCACGGTGGAGGCCTCTAAAAATCTAAAATGTAGCCAGAATTACCTTCAGCCAAGGTGAAGTGCTGCTGCTTACTCAATTCAGTTTTATTTGTTCAGTGCCAAAACACGATATTATCTCAAGGCACTTTACACAGTAAGACTGTGACCATAGCGAAGCGTTTCATGGAGTAGAATCTGATCTTGTTGGAATAAAATGTGCAATAATAGCAAGTTCCTGCTGGTGTTGGATCAGTACACCTTCGTTCATTGCAATATTGTATATGCACACACAAACAATACACTGACACAGACTTCGTGCCGCCCATGAAATGTTTGTCTAGGGGCTTCCCATTTAAACCCACACTTTATCTCTATTGTCTCCATTTTTACTCTTCGTTAGCTGGCGGAGCAATAATTAACATGTAGCTTGTGTAACTTGTTGTTGAACTTTGTGTTGCATAGCAACAGCAGGGATGTAAGGCTCCTGTTCTCAAAGTTTCTAATGACGCCAGCTTTGCTTTGTGCTCGAGCATGAAACAAAGACCACAGCGTTTTGGGAACATGAGACCCTGCTTCTTAATGTGTATTCAATTTATCGGTCATTATCAGCATACAGAAAATCCATCTCGCTCTACTTAAAAAGAGGAAGAGCAATACAGTAATTGTTGCGTAAACATTGTATCAGATAATAAGCCAGGCGTTTGTCCCTCGCCATGTTCTGCTCACAATAGATGGCTGAAACTCTGACAAATAGCTCAGTGATTGCTGCTGCGCTCCTCTGTTCTTTTCTATAAAAGGGGTGAAAGTGTTGGTGAAAGTGTTCGGTGACACACAGCTCTACCTGACAGCTGGGGTCGCTCCTCTGGCTGTGTCTCTGTCTCCTTCCTGTTTGCTCAGACGGCTGCTGACAGGCAGAGTAAATGCCAGTTGGGCTAATATGTTAAAAAAAAAGTCTCCCTTGCTCACAAACTTTAAATCTTTGTTTGCACATTTCTCCTTCTCCTTCACCGTGTATTCAAGCTCTAAAGCTGAGCCATTCATACGAAAAGTGAAAGTTTAGGGAAATAAAAAGCTTAGTTATCTATCAAGTCTACCTTCAAGTATTGAGTAGAGTCTTATACCTCAATACCTTATTGCTACTTAGCAGCCGTAGAAAAGACTAAAACGAACAACTCCAGTTTGGCAGCGAGTGCTTGCTGAAGCCGTTCTCAGACATGACCTGCGGGTAAATCCAGAGAATTGGCCTCAGAGTTTATCCAGAGTTTGCCTTTCACACATGCACAACACAGCGGGAGGTTCCTGCAAAGACGCTTTCACAACAGCATAACATCCTTCACATTATTCAGACGAGAGATACAAACACGGGCGTCGGCTCTTTTCACCACAAACTCTCTTGACATCTTCATCTGTGTCGTCTACGTGTCTGTCACCACTTTTTCACCGTGAGATATTTGTTTTCTTATTGTTTTTTTCATTTGAGCTTTTTGGAATTATTTTGTTAGATGGAAAAAGTGGAAAAAAGGTTCTAAACAAGAAACATGTTCATATACAAAACTGTTTATATACAAAGACAAAATAAGTATTGTTTCGGTACTGAAGTTCAAGCATAAAACCTTTATTTGACAACGTAATATAATCATTAACACTCTATGTTTTGGCTGCAGTTATTTTCATCACTGCAGTCAATTTTTTTTTACAAGTAATCGATCATAAGATTTGTGTGTGAATCATCAACAATTGTCTGTGAATGCCCATCACAACTTAACAGAGTCTAAGATAATAGATTTTATCCTCAAAAAGCACAAAATATTCCGTTTGCAATCTAATCTGAGAAGAAGAGGGAAAATCTAATTTGAGAAGCAGGAATCAAAGGATGTTCGAAACAGCTGCAAATAATTTTTTTGTCGATCAATCAATCAGTTGTTTTATAGCTATAGAAATATTTATATTCCAAATTTCAGATTGCAATAACAAAATCCGAGGGTATCTTGAACTACTGTGACAGGAGTCTTTTTCAAGACCCTATATCGGATATTAATATGAATATCTATGTGATTACTGCAGAACCTTAAAGGTATTTTTTGGCACAAATGGAAAATTCAGAATAAGCACTGGATGAAAATCAAACTGAAGATGCAGCAGATGAGACGATGAAGCAGATTTCAGGCAATCAGAGTTTCTTTTCAAAAGGGAGATGAGATTTATTTGCCTTCAATTGATCTCTTTGTGTTTAATATGCAACTGCACTTGTTCCAGTTCCTCTTGTAACTCACCGAAATATCCTCAACTCAGGTTGGATCAGATGTCTTCGAAATATAAATTACAGAGAAGATTGTGTTTTAATGTAAAAATCATGTTTTTGCAGTTTAGGAAATTCCTTCTTATTAAAAAAAGAAAGAAATCTGATCACACAAACAAACCAACATACCAATAAACAAACAGATAGGGGTGAAATCGTTACATCTTTGGCAGAGGTAAAAAAATATATTGCAGTCTGCTTTTAAGTGTCTTTTCATTGAAACTTTGAATATGTAGAATAAAGAGGTTTTACTTATTCTGCATTGTAATATTCTCTTTGTTCCCATTCTCAACATAATGTATACACACACACACACACACACACACACACACACACACACACACACACACACGCACGCACGCACGCACACACACTCACACACACAAACACACACACACACACACACACACACACACACACACACACACACACACACACACACACACACACACACACACACACAGGCCCAGATTATCTGAAGTCTTTCTGTGAGGCAAAGTTTCCACTCACAAAGCGATTATGTTTCATTACAGTGGAAATGGGAGAACAGGGTTTCCTGGCGCCTAAAGATCAATAACCCCAACTCCCCTCCCCACACTCACTCACTCTCGTCTCACACACACACACACACACACACACACACACCCACACACACACCATAAAGCTGCGCTACTTTCACATCCGGCTATTTGATAGTCTGTTTATGAAGGAGCTTAGTCTCGTCTGAGGAGCAAGGATTATTGTTTACTCTTTGCTGTTATTCATGTGTATTCGTCATCTCCTTTCATTTGCATTACTCATGCACTGATTTCATTTGTGACTCCTGTGTGTCTGTTGTATTGTCATCAGGCGCCGCAGGCATGAATGTGTTTTGCATGTGGATGGAGGCAGCGTTGGTGCAAAGGGGCCACAGTGACTCAGCGTTTGTTTACTCTCTGTTGTTACATCTCATTCTGTTTACACTGATGTCAGCTGTATGTAATACCAGCATCAGCACCCAGTGGGGAAAACATGTGTAGAATACATCAATACGTTCATAACATCTGTTCTTGTAGCTCCAACTTAACCTGACTTTAAGTTACAAAAACGGCCCATAAAAGCCCAATTTTCATTAACAGTATAGATGTCAGGTGAAAAAAGCTGTTAAGGGAGACATTTTAAAATATGAATAATCATATCTACGTCCTCAGATTAAGCTACCACAGTGGTCAGAGTTTGGGTTAAACCACAGGTCGAAATGGTTACCAGATAATTTGGATAGATTTATCATTTTTATTTCACCATATTGCACGGACATTCAATGGTACTGATCTCCGCCATGGCAACAACATTCATTGAATCACTTCCTATTCAACAATTTGTCTACAAAGTAAAAGCATATGTCTATTTTGTTGCTGCAATGCTTTACATCAAGCTAAGAGGGCTTTTGTTTTTGAAAAGTTGTGAACTTTGGTCTGAAGATTTTGTCAGTTGCTTAACAGACCTCTGAAATAGCCGACATGTAAACTATGCAAAACTAACACCAGTTAAGTAAATCATTCAAACTTATATAAACTTATATATAAGTATTATATATATAAACCACACAGGTAAACAGTTATAAAAAAAATTCTGTTTCATTTGATGACAAACAGTGATTATAAAAGCTTCACTGGGATGAACAGAACATTTTCTAACTTCCCTCTGCACCATAAACTGTTTATAAAAAGCTCTGTGCACAACATCCAGCACACAGACAATAAAAAGGTGCTGTATGTTGTAGAACTGTTTGAGGAGTAACAAATAATTATGAAGTAGCTCCTTAGCATTAACACAGACAAGAGAACAGCTTATTCTAAACAGGCAGGTTTGTCGGCCACTGCACTAGTTATAATATATAAGCCATATTCTGTAAGTCAGTCACATGAACAAGCTTCCATGTAGTTTATGGTTGTTAAGCCATCTGAATTATTCACTCTTCCAGGGGTCAGGGGTGGGGGGCGTTCTGATCTGTGGTAATTAGGGCTGTTGTTAAACGCAGCACAAGACTCCAACCACCATCGACCACATTAGAATTTATCTCTGAGACGCCTTCTGGCAGTAATCCCTCAGATTATTAAGAGCAGTAAAAATGCATCCTGTGAATTACAGCTCTCTCACCTTTCAATCTATACGGCACAGGCATTTCCACTGCTCCACTAATGGATGATGCCTGTTTTACTGCAAACTGTTTTAATTCATGAATATAGCAGAACGTGTGGGGCGACATGACTGCGCCATCTGTCAGGTCTACAACAGGTTGCTGAAGGGATGTTGTGAAACTTTAATTTGGGTTAAGTGCTCGACGTTCTTTCCAGTTAGCGCAGAGAGAGTTACCTCTGAAGCCGTGAGCGACAGAATGACACAAATGCTAAATGGTCTGCATTTATATGGTGCTCGTCTGGTCTTGACGGCCACTCAGAGCTCTTGACTGTACAGGTTTACATTTCACACATTTACACACTAATTCAGGTACTGCAGCATTTTCTCTTTCACGCATTATTCGCACACCAGCGGAAAGAGAGGGGAGGTTCAGTATCTTGTCCAAAAATCCTAGGGCATGCAGAATGGGGGGGGGGGGGGGGCTGGGATCGAACTGCTGACATTCTGGTTAAGGACCGACCCGCTCTACATCCTGAGCCACAACCGCCCCTTCACCCTAAAAAGAACAGTGGGATTCTGTAACTGCTGCCATAGGACCATTACTTTTTGGATATATAAAAAGAGATGTTAAAAGAATACTCCACTCATTTAGCATTATCATATCATATCATATCATATCATATCATATCATATCATATCATATCATATCATATCATATATCAGGTTTATGGATAATTGCATAAACAAAAAGGTGTACAGGTGTCCCTAATAAAGTGCTCACTCAAAATAAACACACATATTTAAACCCATGTCATCTACCGCTGACATTTCTTCCACAAGAACACCCAGAATGGCCTTCTCAGCTGCCATAGTAACAACATATGTTTTACAACTGGGCGTCAACGCACCATTAATTACTTTAAATACTTTATATTAAACGCTTTACTATGTTACGTCCGAGCTGAACACGAGTAGCCGTGATGTCCACTTGAATGATTATGACTTGGTGTACACAGACGATCATCTTCATTAAAAAACATACTGAAAACTGAGAGAGCCAATCAACACTAATGCAACTATGACTCCCACACTAATGGTGTACTTCATCTAATTCATCAGGAGAAATAGAAATCATGTTATACTGATGGATACTATTAATATTTATAAAAGGTTAAAGCAGAGGTCGGCAACCCACGACTCTAGAGCTGCATGCGGCTCTTCAACCCCTCTACAGTGGCTCCCTGTACAGTGCTGTGCATGTTGCGCATATTTTTCGCTGTCGTTGAACTTAACAAATCCGTTTTATATGATGAACGTGAGTGAAAGTCATTTTTTAAATCATCATCCTATCAGGCCGTCATGAAATGCCAGGAGCGTGTGTGTGTGTGTGTGTGTGTGTGTGTGTGTGTGTGTGTGTGTGTGTGTGTGTGCTCCCAGATAACGCACACAAACTACAGTTTTTATATATATTGTATACTATATATATAACTTTATAAGATGTGTTATCAAATACGTTTTGTGGCTCCAGACAGATTTAATTTGGGGGAAGATGGCTCTTTCGATAGTAAAGGTTGCCTACCCCTGACCTAGACAATAAAAAATAGACAGTGTTTGCAGTCAGAGCCATAGACTGTTTTTAAAAAGGTCTGCCAATTAAATAAAATGAAATTACAATAACATTGGTAATATTTCCATAATAAATTTGTACATTTATGAGAATAAAGACACAATCTTACCAAAAGTTGTAATATTACCAGAAAAAAGTAGTAAACTTACATGAATAAGTTGTTCATATTAAGAGTGTAGAGTTATATATTTACAAGAATAAAGTTGTAACATGACAAAAATAAATAAAAAAATACTTCATCTTTCGATTGTCAGCACCTCTTTTTATCATGAATATTAGGAGATTGAAAGATTGTGCAATAAGGATAATGTCTATTCTGAAGAAAGAACCACACATACTCTCGACTGCAAGGTGTGTGTGTGTGAGAGAGAGAGTAATTAAGTAATTACAGCGTGCATTCCTACACATACACACAACCTAAAGGTAATATAAATCAAACAATTACTTATGATCATAACTTTGTAATGATGTCATCATGACTTAAGTATGAATTTTGCATTATTACAATATGAAACAGCCTTTCCTGATTGGGGCATTTACAGTGTGCACACACTGTATGTACTGCTGCTCAAATGCTCCTCATTTTGTGTGTTATATTAATTTAAATTTTTTTAGGTTGAGCATTAAACAAGGGTCATTCGATGAGAAGCCAGATGTGGTTAATGTCCTGTAGAGAGAAGGAGCTTTGAACCAACAACCTCTGACTCTGCACAGACTCTGGTTGTGTCGGGTCAGCCAACACAAATCCAGTCAGGCAGAGAAAATACCACTCTTTGGAAACCTCCCTGAAGGCATCAAACATAAGTGACACACAGGGTAAAACTAATTCCCTCAGTGCCTGTGGAGCCGCTGAATACAACCCGCGTGCTACTGATTGAAACTAAATTCATCACACACTCAATTACAGTTGTCAAGTTTGGGATGGGGAGAGCTTAGAGTCACGTACACGTGGGGTCCATTACAGGAGCCCCGGTGATGGCTGACATCTAAATTGCCTGCTCCTTCACGGACTCCAAAAATGCTGCACGTCATAAATGACACGGCTGGAATTGCAGGGAAGTAGTCTTGCAATTTAAAAGTATTCAATCCTTTCAGTGTTTTATGCCCAGCAGGAAAGTGACTTGATTCTCTATAATTACTTATTTTATTTATTTCCATGCTCAGCTGCTCTGGATCCAGATGAAGACTGGAGCAGCCATTTTATTCATTAAGAATGAGACACAAGCCGTTTGAGATATTTACCTTCGCATTTCTTTCAAGTGCAGAGGATTTTAAATATTTTATGTTAATTACTCATCAGCTGAGAGTCAGTGACTGCACAGAGATAAACTGAGAACAGATGCTATCAAACACCTCCAGTGTTTTCTCTGTAATTTGCTGCCTGAATGCACCACAGCACAAATAAACAACAAGACCCTGAGAGTGTTTGATGTTTCAGTCCAAATCCATTACAGGGATGTCTGGATACATCAGGAATTTACTTAAACTGCACCACAACAGAGACTGATACATTTTTACAAGTGTGTGACGCAAATGATTTAAGTTTTAGAGGTTAAAAAAATGTTTGTTCCTTTTGAAGCATTTTTAACAGCTTGAGATTGATCGATCGTTAATGCATCTTGTGTACTTAGTTAATGCAAAACAACAGATGAAGAGAATTCTTCTATCATTCTGCAATATTTATAATAATGTTATTAAGCCTTATCCTGGTATTTTTCTTATATTTGTCCATAATCTTCCACTTTTATATGTATACAATGACTGGATAGAGAGAAGCCTCCTACAATTTCATTGTTCCTCAGTAAAATGAAAATAAACATCTTTAAATCTTTTGAAAATCCAATACAACACCGTTTTGACCAATGCAATCAAAAGATATTGTTCGGTCACTGTAGCAGGAAAGACAGATGTTCAGTGATGTGTTGGAAATATGTGTATTTTAAATGCAGACATTAAATAAGTAGCAGTTAACTCTACACATGGGAATGGCAACGACATCATGTGTGACAGATGTTAGTATCACACTGTAAATACAGAAGATGGAGATAAGCAGAAATAGGAACACGGACCCATTTATCATCACAAACCTGCGAAAAAATGACAGAGATAAAATACACTTCCATGATGACTGTGCATTTGAGTGTGCAAGTTTGAGTTTTTATGAATGAACATTTTATTTGAGCTAGTGCAGTGCCCATTGTAAACCTGCCTGTTTGCTTGGTCTGTGGGAATACTAGTTATAGTTTAGTTTCCCGAAACTGTAAAAGTGAGCTGCAGTAATTGAGCTGCAGCGAAGTAAAAACCTGCTGCAGGACTCAGGCCTCAGAACAGTGAAGCTTCACACCTGTTTATTCCAAGTTCTGTGAAGATCGACAACTGACAACATCAGTTACACAGATGAGTCCCAGCTGCAGAAGCTACAGAGCGCAGGTCACCTGTTTATCGAAATTGTATTAATATTGAACATATCATGTGTCCAAATCTCACAAGATTTAACGCTACACTTATGAGGGCAAACAATAACCAGAGAGAGAAGCCGATAAGATGAATGGGTTCTCGTGATATATGACAGTTTTAATTCAAAGGCAGGGTAGCTATCTATCATAGACATTATCAGATAAGGCTCAGTGACAGCTCAAAAAACCTGAAAGCCCCTCTATGAAACCAGTGCGCTGCTGATGTCGACCCTATCGTTCCCTGACAATGGCTGAGCGAGGTTTTCTAGATAAAACCGTTTTTGCTTTTTTATTCAGATGTTAGTGTGCTTGTAATTCCACCTCCTGGAGTAAAACACGTATTGAAAAAAACAGTGCAGCAGATGGAAGTATACATGCACTATAAATCTATTTGCGATCTGCCAGTAAACTGAGAGAAGGGCTGTTAGTGTCGGTGGCGGTTTGTGTTTATTAAAGAGACGTTTTCTCTCAATGAGGTGTGAAGCCAGGCAGCAGAGGGAACAGTGCCTGTCTCTGCTGCTGTGTCACTCCAGCTCTCCAGCTGTTTGCAGATGTCAGGCTTACATCCTGTCAACACAAACAATGCAGAGGAATTAAGGAGCAGACTTTCAGCTTCTATGCTGTGATCATCGCTGAAGACGTCTCAGTCGAAGCAGCTGCTGCTCCAGTTGGGATGGGGTCGCATTTATTTCTTAAAATATGCACAAAGAAGTTTATGTTGTCTCAACTGATCAAAATACACGTTTAATGTTTTTTAATTTTTCAGCATTTGCAACAGGGAGTGAATGCTTGATCCACAGCTCTCACAATGGGTCTTGAATGTGTACATGTTATATTCAAGGAAACATGTGTTTATTACCTGATGGAAAAATTGATTCATTCTGAAAAGTGCTTTACCCAGTTACAGTATTTGTATGTGATCTTAGTAGTAGTATGTTGTATGTATGCAGTTCTGTAACTGTTTTTAAACTTGTTATGGGCTAAGTAGAATGCTCCAGGGGCAGATCCAGGGCTGGAGCCAGGGGGAACTGGCCCCAGCTGAAATCCTTTTCTTATGAACAAATACTACATTCTTCATCTATGTTAGACATTGTCAGGGTTTTAAATATTTTTTCTGTCCCATGCTTCTGTCCATCCTGGCAGAGAGATCCTTCACATGTGGCTCTCTCTGAGGTTTCTACTTCTTACTGTTGATGGGGATGTCGCATCTTGTTAAGCCCTATGAGACAAACTGTGAATATGGGCTATTCAAATAAAAATTGATTTGACTCACTAACAATTCGAACAATAAATATCTCAATGTGTAAAGAGCGTTTATTTTTTTGAAGTACACAAATATACTTGAATTGATTTTGCGGCTTTAATCAAAGCTATAGATCTAACAGTAAACAAGGAATGAATTAAACACAGCTTACTGAATCAGGCATTATGAATGGATGTTGGACATATAATTGGCCACTCTGTGTGAATTGTGGCCCCTATATGGCCCCTGATTTAGATAAATCCTAGATCCGCCTCTGGACATGCTCAGAAAAGTGCACAAAAGATATTCTATATTCAAACCTTTACAGCCTCTTTGAACATCACGAAATATCAGACAGTGCATTTCTCCAGAGAGCTCCCAGGTTTGCAGGCGGCTGTGCCGGGGCTCAATTGTGACATTGGGAGGAAATGCTCATCAACCTCGTGCGAGATCAGAAATCCCACTGTGCTAAATTTAGTTTGCTTACACCAGTGCCGCTCCCGAGGCCTGACGTAACGGTGTGCACAGGCTTACCTTGGCTCGGCTGGCTCATTAGCACGCCGCTGGGTGCAGGCGGTGTGTGATCTCGCTCTGTGTAATGACACGGAGGCAGCTGAGCTGGATAAGAGGCTTCGGCTGATCAATGGAAACGTCTGACGCAAAAATATTTAATGCTCCTCTCTCTGTCTGCTTATCGTCAGGACTTTATAGCTCAGCGTGCAGAGGTGCTTCACCGCTGCAGTGCCCGGTGAAGCTGTGGGCAGCCGAAGATATTGGAAACCGTCCAGTCGTTTTACTCCATATGCTGTGATCCTTCCCCTTTGGTCAGCCAACGAGCTCACCTGATGTTTAGTAAGAGGCGTTTAGCAGCGATTCTGGCAGCCGCATAGTTTGCTTCAGAGTAAATTGAAAGTGAGAGGAGCTTGGAACGAGATAATCTACTGTCGGCCGACACAGCCATCTTCATTAAACAGACACTAACTGATCATAACGTTCTCATTCTGTCTCCATCTGTTTACTTCTCACGTGTGTTTATATTCACATGGACACGTTGGTCCTAGTCTGGCAGGCGGCTCCGCCACGACTAAAGTAAACCTGTGCAAACACACTTCAACCAAACTAATTGATGTTTGTAGAGTTTCATCCAACAGCATGTCAAATACAGCTACTGCACGCACGCACACACACGCACACACATTTTGTACATATGAAGACACACAAATTGTAAGCTAATGCACAAAAGTCCACCTTCTCTCTTAAAATACAGTATGCTCATCTTATTTTTTTAATCCTACCACAAGCAGCTGTGATTCAGGAGGTAGACTGAGCTAGCAAGGCTGTTTCAGGGCCAGTTTGGAGGCAGCGCCTATTCTTGAACCAGTTCTTTGTTTTTCGACGGCTAACACACTGACCCTCGAGCAGAAAAACTGGTTCCACTCTGGCACCAGCACCCCGTAATCTCAAGGGAAGATTGCGCAAGTCAGGGGCTGGGGTGGAAATGTCGTAACCGACCAGACCAACAAGACAAACCAAAACATTTTGATCATCATAAAAACAGAACAGTGCTCATGCCATGTGTATTCTGTAGATTCTTAAGATTCAATAATATTTGTATTTTTTACTTTGATCGTGTTCAGATGCCAGTGTTCATTTGCAAAGCCTCGAGAAACACTTTAAAAGAGATTCATGGTCCGCCATTGTAGTTGTTGTGCTGGAGTCGGCACTCGTGCTGCTGGGAAATCAGACACCAATCAAGTGACTTATACAGTGATGTATTGACATGGCTCCAGCCTGTGGAAAAGCTAACTAGTTTTTAAAAGGTTCACACGTTAAATCAGCTCTGAGCCGACCCTAGCACGGCTGTAAGAGGTCTTCGACCTAAGTGCCTTCAACCTTTCTCTCTGACGATGTTGCCTTCATGCTCAGATGTGACTCATAGTGCTACACATTGGTCATTAAGACTATGAAGGTGCTCTCTGAATGCAGACGATTAATGTAAAGAATGAAGGAGCCAAGGATTTACCAGCAGACCTTCAGAATCATCGATGACTGCCAAAACTTCTCCTTTTTTTCATGTACTCAATTTGGTCAATAAGTCATGTAACTCTGCTGTAGTCAGAGTGTGCAATTCTTGGAAGAGGAATTATGTTTCTTAATATTTACTCTTTATTAAAGAGCGATGTCTTTTTGTTTTCATGTCCACAGTTTCATCCTCTCACCAAACTCAGTGGAAGGACAGATCCCTTTCCTTAATTATGGGCCTTTATAAACATTTTCCTCGGTTTCTCAGCGAAACAATGTTTGGATCTTAATGCATTAAGCACATATCTATCTGTTGAGGTGAGTTTGTTCTATTTACAGCAGAATACAAGTTAGAAAGTTACACAACAGAGTGTAAAGCAGAGGCCAGATAGGGCACTGCTTCATTAATGTCAAGAAACGTCTTTAAAGACATCAGAAGAGAAATTGTTGGTTATATGAAATGTTTGAAATGATGGAATATTTATTTGAAAATGACACTGATAGTTGATTGGGATGATTAGAAAGTGATTCCCTGGTCGGTTCTCATGACGCTGGGAAAAACACTGATGCCCAAATAACTGTCATCCGAAATTATAAAACTCTTATCAAAGCTTCATAAAAGAGAAAACAATCTACGTAGATATTATGAAACATCTTTAATGTATCTGAAGAGAACATTCCCATAGCAGTGCCTCCCTCCATCCGCAGCTAAATAAAGGCTGACAAGTCAGAAGTATGGAGGAGGACACATCAGTATCCCACATACTTACAGCAGTGAAGTGGTGGACATGATGGCTGAAGGGCCGGCCTCCTGTGTGGACTCACTTCCTGCTGCAGTTGCAGATCCAGTACGCTCCTCGCCTCATGCCTGCTTTATTATTGTTTGTTTGTTGTTTGATTGTTATTATTGATATTATCTCTGTGTTGTCTCGCATGAGCTGACGCTGGCATCCAGAGCTCTCGTGTGTTCTCACCACTCAGCCCTTGGGTCGTCAATAAGGGGCTCCGTGTCAGCGCGTGAGTAATTTGGAGCGTCCCCGTGGCTTTATGAGTGCAGCACCTGGAACAAAGCCTGTAAACGGAGCCCCCACTCTACCGCCTGACTCACTGTGCCCTTGTCAACGACACCAGTCCCATTACCTGGCACTTATCAGGATTGAACCAGTGACAGCTTCAGGGCCCGGCAGCTTGTTCTCATTTCCTACGCCGTGTAGAATCACCGGTGTCAAGTCAGGTGTGACTTGACGGATCCTCACTCATTCAAGACAGTTTAATTACTTGAATTCTTTCTGGAAATTTAGTTTTTTCGATGTTGTGTCAATTTCTGTTTGTTACTTTGAGGAGTTTTATATAAAGGCAGATGTCCCGGTATATTATGGTACAATAAGATGTAAAAGGTCTTTTGAAAACATCTACCTATCTGTCAACTATTTCCACACACATCTGTCTATCTGTTTTTGCTCTAATGCTTTATGTCAAGCTGAGTTACAGAGCTTTTATTTTGAAAAATTGTGAACCTGGGTCTGAAAATTGTGTCGGATAAAAATAATATTATCGACACGCGCGAACAATAACATGAACAATAATAAAATATAATACATTTCTTCACTGCAGATAAACCAGGTAGGATGAACACAAAGATTTCTAACTTCACTCTCCAACATAGACTCTGATCAGTGGCTCCTGGCTGTTTCTTGGTCGAGGAACAAGTGAGGGTGACCATTTTGGCTGTAACTGCCCCAAAGCTTTGGAACAGTCACCATTCATAAACAAGAGCTCCCTGTCCGTCAACACATTTAAGACGAGACTATAGACTCTCATAGTCTTCCGTTCTTTTGAGTGTTTTTTTATCCACACTATTGCAATCATTTAATTTATTTATTTTCTCGTATTTCACATGGTGTCTTCTATTATTTGATGACTTTGCTCTGTTTTTTCATTGTACATTACTTTGTTTAACTTGACCTGACAACCTATCTAATCTCCTGAATCTATATTTACATTCACACAGCTGTAAGTTCAGTCTGGGTGAACTGTGAGTTACTATGTCACCAAGTGAGAACCAAAAAAGTCTCTGATGTAATATTCATGTCACGATTTGGTGTTTTGGATTTCAGCAGCTGGCACCGTATACCCTGCCCCCTCCCCAGGAGGTGGAGGGTGGGTGGAGAAGGCTGAGGGGGGGGGGGGGGGGTACTCCGGCTGTTTACATCTCTTTGGCACGTCTGAGGCTGTTTCCATGGCGATGGGAGTAAAGATAGCAGGGATGTCTCAGAGATGCAGTGCATGCCGAGAGGTGCTGATTGCTGGACGTGAGTTGAAGGATGAGCAAAGGCACACAGGAAGTGGGAGAAGCAGACCGCCGGTGTTCCAGGAACCGGAGGGAGGAATCAGCGCTGGACGCCGGACGGATGCAGCCACCGCTTTGTTTACCCTTTCACTCACAATGGGATGTGCCATGTTCCAGCTGTACCTGATGCTACTGGACTTATACTGGAGTAATAAAGTCAAGTTACAACATTACCTCACTGATAAATGAGATGCAGCACAATTTGTTGATTTCCATGTGCCACAAACACGATGTTCCAGCGTCTGGTTTGTTTGATGCTGCTGTGGGTAAGACACCATCCATAACTGTTTAACACACCGAGCACTTCTCTAAGTCAACACATTCAGATTGGCCTCCATGTGTCTTGTTTTCCCTGGAGGATGAGAAGGCAGAATCTTTCTAAAGAACAGCTTACAAATAAAAATACGGTCTGTAGGTTTTATATGAGTTTGTTTGCGTTGTCATATCTAATTATTTATTTAATTAATGGAGCAATTTCTTTAGGAACTAACTAATCAAACGGTGAAGAGAGATTTGTCTCTGTTTTCCCTAAAAATTTAAACTATTAACACATACGATCCATGACCATCCTGTCTGGGTTTAGGGGTTGTGGGAAGTTGGGTTCAATTTCCTTCCAAAGCCCTTTAAATTGATGAGATGAAATTTAAGATTATGTACTAAAATACGTTATTTTCTATGAACTATAGTTGTGTCTCAATTCATGGACGGCTCCTTCAGAGGCTTGTGTCACAGCAGCACCACTAGACTGTTCCATTTCAAAGGCACCTAAGTGCAAGGCTCC
Organism: Limanda limanda; assembly: GCF_963576545.1. Classification (NCBI taxonomy): domain Eukaryota; kingdom Metazoa; phylum Chordata; class Actinopteri; order Pleuronectiformes; family Pleuronectidae; genus Limanda; species Limanda limanda. The sequence goes on from NC_083636.1 coordinate 7,419,729, forward strand.
AACAGGTAGATACTTCCATGTCCCAGAATTCATTGTGCTTCGGGGACAAACGTTTTTAATGTGGCGATTTTCAAAGAGTCATCGTGTCCAGCTCTGTTGCTGGGCGACAGTATGAGCAGGAAAAGATGGTGAAACCAACCACAGAATTTATCTGTCTTATTTCTGTTCAGCTTTTGCGATTTACGCTGACCACAAAGACCACAACTCTTGTGTCTTGAGAAGCTGGAGATGATTTACTATAATCTGATATCTCTTTCTTTGCAGGGAGGTGCTAAAAGCTTGTCGACCGAACACAGACAGAAATGTTTTAAATCATCAGGACTTTGAAGGTGAAACCATATTTTCAGTTAGAGCTAAAACCCCAGTGAGGAAGAAAACAGGTGGAATGAAGCAAAGAGAGGAACAGCCAGTTAAAAGATAAATAGTTTATGTGAATCTCTCACATAGCATTTACCTTTATACACATCGTCTTGACTGTGATATACAGTATGTCTTTTCTTTTCTTTTTTTTTTTACAAGTTGACATAATGTTTTTTTTTTTCAGCATGCACTTTAGAATGCCAACAAAAGGCTCCACGAATACAGACTTCAAACTAGAATTTTCCTCACAATAAAACATACAAAACATGAACTGGGATCAAAAGCCTGACAGTTTGAGGACACGATGGAGAAGCACAGCATCCGACTACCATGACTTTCACAAGTAAGAGCAACAGTAAGACACAAAAATACATGTTCTGGATTTCAAAAAAATAAACACCTTTCTTTTTTTCAAGTCACGTTAGAGATACACAGAGAACGTAGGAACCCCTTTGTCAACTCAAAGAGTAAAGCAGCGTGTGTACTACACAAGGAGGATTGTGGGTACAGGGCGACGCTGCGAGTCGACGTACGGCCGGGCAGGTCACAACCAACGTGACACACAAGTTGTGCCACCTGCCTGTCGCTTCTCTCGGCTTTCAGAGAAGCATTCACACTCTGCTTTTCTCCCTCTGGGCGTAACAGGCTGCTGAAATCACAGTGTAGATCGGCGCTTTTTGTTTTTTATTTGGGTGCTTATTGCAAATCCGATCTGATTGTTTGGGTTCAGGGGATTGCTACAGTGCAGATGTAGCCATTCTAGAAGTCCCACTTTTAACTTGGGCGTCTTCTGCTTTGTGAGAACATCTGCAGCACTGATGCAGGGTATAGTTGCATGTTGAATGCAGGACGGGGGGGGCGGGGGGGGGGGGGCGGGGGGGGGGGACTTCTACAATGGTGACTGCATCACAGGGGGACTCTGTCTCATTCAGGTTTGTGCTGAAAAACTAACTGGAAGAGTGACGACATCACGTTCACTCACTGGTCTCTGCTGACCCGATCTTACCCTGGAGATTTAGGATGCACACACACACACACACATACACACATTAACACACAGCAAAGTAATTAACCTACTGAAAATTACCTTGGGAACCAAAAGCAAAGATGACCATGATGTCACATTTATTCAACTTAGCACGTTTGTCTCTCTATACTGTATATACTGAATGTAGGATTTCATATATGAATACACTCCATTTTCAGAACACAAAGTGCCTCAACTGATACATCTTAATACACTTATTGCGAGGAGGGATACCACAGCAAGAAAAGTGACTGACATTGAGTGTTCGTGGTGCAACTTGGCAACCAACAGCCTTGTTACCTGACTCACCATCAAGAGACAGATGTGTGGACGGAGCCGCGTGGCCCAGATGTGCTGTTCAGTTGTTTTTATTTACAGGAGAAGTATCTATGCAGTACGTCGTCCCTTTTAAGGACTTGTCCAGTTTGCTTTCCTTTTTCTCGAGTGTCTTTAAAGAGGAAAGCAGGAAAAGGTAAATGCTTTATCAAAGTCTTCATTTGCGTCCCTGCTCGCTGAGCCGTGAACCAGGCGGCCGTCAGTCTGTGCTTTTTACGTGCGTCCTCGTCCGTATTGTCCTGTGGCCCGATGGCTCCAAATGAGGTCCTCCCACTGCAATAGGTCCTCATACCGATGACAGTCTTATCCCACCGTCATTCAAATAGGAAATGAATTGTCTAAATAAAATATAAACACATCTCTAAATATCAGAAATGCATCATCTGTCTCTGTTGAGCATCATTTCAGTAGACCTTGCCATGCACACACTGGCTACTTTAAATATCTTCACAGAAATGAGAACATAGTACAAATCAACAGTGCTCTGTCAGTGAATATGCAGAATTATAAAAGCTCTATTGTGTATTGCCGTGGTTTAAAAATGGGGTGATTCAATAATTTGGTCGACAGACAAAAATAAATGTTCGCGAGAGCTGTTATTTTTAATTGTTAGACTTTTTGTTGAGCTACGTGTAAGATGCATCTAGCTGTGAGCCAGTTTCTAAGCAACCCTCTTCGACTGGTATAGACATACTGTAGGAATGGGTGAGGCTCATCGCTGCATGGGTATGTCTGCTTTCCCACACCTGTTGGTGCGCCGAGGCAATTTATGCCCGCCATGAAAAAAAGTCTCATCAATAATAAATGAGAAAGTCTTTCAGCAAAAGAAAAAAAGGCGGCTTCAGTTAAATGTGAGGTTTACTGACTCTGTTCCAAGGGACTTCAGGTTAGTCTTTTTGGTTTGGGGATTTGAGAGCAGCTTATAGCCCTTGGAGATGGCTGACAGGAAGTGAAACTGCAGAAAAAGGATCACTTGCTTAACAGATAACAGATCTAGTTTAGGGCTGTAAATAACTTCCAAGTGAATTTAGTAGCACATATTTCAAGATGTAACTTCACTCCTCAATAATGGATAAATTTGTTTTTACATTAATTATACTTATGTCTTCGTATTAATGTGGTAATGATCCACTGATGCTACAAGCAGTAGATACAATGGCACCATTAAGAGTGTGTGTTTGTTGTATATGCCAACCACATACAGGTGTTTCTCAGGATTATTGAATAACCCCAGTTTTTATCTCACACACAAAAACACAAATTATAATTCATGACCAAGAGAGTGAGAGGGTTCCGCACTGAATTCTGACCCCCCAACCGTTCAGAAGGTTACCTTTCCGCCATGGTGGCGCCTTCCCCCAAAGCCATTAAGATAGAACGCTGCTCTCTGCTTGTGTGAAACCAGTAAAGACAACCTCTTTGCAGTTATCTGTGAGTAAACAACCAGAAACAAAAAAAAGCTTTGGTGGCACTCAAAGAAAAGACAAGAACATACATTAGAGGGGGGAGAGGGTTAATCGGAAATAACAGTAAACAAGCAAGATCCCACATGCAGAGAGAAACGAACACTCGGCTGGAGTTTAGTGGTTTAGCTCCTCTGTGAATTGTTGGAGAAGCCAATGGCAAAATGAGACACAATGCAAGTTGAAAGTGCCCCAGAACCCCAGCACAAAAACAGAAAATAAAAAAATACTCCTTGATACATAAACATATATGAAGGAGTACTTCTCTTATAGCCTTAGTGTCTCCTCTGGTCCCTCTTCCCCTCGCTACACGGTTTGCAGACGATGGTTACAGGATGATCCATGCAAGAAACATGAGCAGGCCCAGCAGCAGGTGAAGAGCGACAAACTGGACGTGTGCTTGTGTGAGTCAAAACAGTCCTGAAAGACAAATTGTCCGTCCCGACAGCCAGCCCTCCGGTAGCAAAACAAAGACAAAGTCACAGTCGGATGAGGTTAAAATGAAATGACATCTCTCTTTCTTTTCTTCTTGGAAGCACGTCTTTTTCATGGTACCTAAATATAGCAACATCTAATATCCCTGATTATTAATGTCCTTTATTAAATGTTATGGCTGCTACTTCTGGAGCCACCAGTCAAGTTCTTTTATTGCAAGTCTGAAGTCTCAAAGTACAACGATATCTAAAAGGGAACTCCAAGTGACACAGGAGAACTGAGAAGTAACTTAAGGATTTTAGCTAAGCACATGTACCTTCAAGGACAAGGGGGGGAAGTGAAGAGTTGCTCAGGTTGCCCAAGCCACTAACAATAGTCTTAGCTACAAGGTTAAGCACTTATCCACAAGCCACAAGATCTAGAAGAGTTCAGATATAATACCAAAGGGAGGTGGTTTGTTAGGGGTTAGGACGTGGGGTGGTTTAGGCTGAAGAGCCCCGGGGCTGGAGGTCTCACAGGATGGAGGGGATAGGGGAGCGAGAGCGGCGCAGAGGGCAGGGCGATCCGTAGGGCGAGGTCACGGGAGACAACCTCAGGGTGTTACCAGCCATGCCAGTCATGCCCGCTATGTTGTTTAAACTCCGGGATTTCTCAGAGCCTTCAGGTGAGGGTGCGATAGAGAGGTGGTGGTGGTGGAGGTGGTTGTGGTTGTGCAGGAACAGGACATGAACACACACAGGCAGGCAGGCAACGATCCGAGTCCGAGCCAACCGAGTGAACCGAGACAGGAGACAGGAGTGAGACAGAGCAACAGTAACAAACTGTATGGTGAGTGCATGCACAGCACATTTCCTCACAGTGCCAGATAATCTTGGCTAAAACTCTTGCCAGAGCTGCTGAGGACGGTAAAAAAAAACCTAATTGGCTGAGTGTGTGGAGCCAAAGAACCACAGTTTCTCTGGTTTATGACGCACAGCACAGGAAACTGGAACTTGAAACCATCTCTGATCAGAAAAGATACATCAAGCCATCTTAAATATGTCGAACTAAGCTGTAAGCCGAGTATCGATATGTGAACTTATTGTAAGTAAAAGAGCTGGAAGTAAGAGTTATGACGGCTTTGCTGAAGTTTTAAGTCTCAAGAAATGTTTCTACTGGTAATGGGAAAGGAGTCACGATTAAAAACAAATACCCTTGCTAGTCTTGATGTAAAAGAGGTACAAGATAGCCTTACTATCCTACAACTATCTTAGGTATTTCAGTAAGCTAATGTGCTGATGTTCCAAAAATAATGAATGTAATGATGCTCCAACATTAAACTTTAAAATTACTTTCATTTTCGTCAGATTTCACAGATTTCTTTGTTAAGATTGAAGTTGCCACTTAGCTAACAATTATTGTATTTTCTGGCTCCACCCCATCACTCAACCAATCAGCTTTAACCCACACAGCAGCTCCGCCTCTCAGAGATACTATGCCATTTAAATTCAAGTCGGGCTGAGATAACGCTGCAAACATATTAGTAATCTATTCAGTGTTATTCTCACAGGGCTGGACAATAAAATAACACATTAGCAGTCATTCATTTCATGCATCATCATTAGTATTTTCTCATTTTGAATTTGTTTAGAATCCACAAATCCTAAATTGCAAAAAGATGATTGTACTAATTGTGCATTTACATTTACATACTCCAAATATATATTACAGCCATATTAAGTGTACACCTTCAGACTATCAACATTCACATAGTGGATCAAATATGTTTTGTGTTTGTATGTGTAATAATCCAGGTTGTTTGTCAATTTTTCTTTTCTTTATTCAAGGGTATGGTTTTTCGGTTCGAGACCAGGACTTATTGATTTCACAGTCAGATGTTGTAATTCTTTCGATTAAAAACCTGCGCTTATTATATCTATGGCTTCCACTCAGATATATGTTGCTTTTTGCTCCAGCTTCAGCTCTTCTCCTTGTGCTCACACTGCTTATGTGTGCGGGAGAAATGTCTGATAGAACACTATGCTCGCCACTATAAAACAGACTCTTCCCCATTTCTTTATTTGTTATAACTACACCTGGCATTACGTTGGTTGGGGAAACAAATCCAAGATCAGAGGAGAAATCCTAGGGATAATGTGCACACAGAAGCAGGACGACCATGAGGAGGAAAGCTGAAGCTGGAGTGCAGGAAATCTCAGCACAAGCTGGGTTTATCTGAGTGCGAGCACAGGGTTGAGTGAGGGCATTAACAATTCTCAACAAGAAATCAATAAGTCCTGCTTTCAAAACGAAAGACCACACTTTTGAATAAAGATTGAAAAAATAGAGGTGTAGCCTTTACATACTGATGATGATGATTGGAAAGTATTAATGCTTCAATTGTCTGTACAGAGTCACATTTTACAACAGCTCAAACTTTGAAAAATGCAGCATTTAAAACATGCTGGCGAATCCGTTGCAAAATAAACAAGCAAGCCAAAGCAGCCAGATCATTAATGGAGCATGCCAATCAACTGGTGTAAACACTGATGAGGAGCAGCTAATGGAAATGTGGCCTCATTACCATACTGCACACGGCACTCATTTGTTTCACCAGGAGAAAGGGTGTAAATCAAAATGTTTCTGAACCAGCCGAGCAGGCAGGACAAAGGACAGCCCTGGTCTGTGCCGACAGGTAGCAGCAACGAGGAAAGACCTGATGTTTAATGCATTATCGTCGGTGTGGCGGCAACTGAAGCCGCTGACTGGAGCAGCAGAGACCAAGGCACAGCTGTTTTGCTGCCTACGCTAAAAAAACAAGTCCAATGAGGGGCCCTGCTGTGAGAGATCACCAGATGTACAGCAGTTTAACCTGCTAGATTGAATCAATACCCATCAACAAGTTACCTTAATTTATTCTGCACTCCACTTTAGAATACGCCTCGATGAAGTAGCCGGGAGTTTTACTGAAATGGGAGCTGAAATTCAAATGAACAAAATCTTCAATTTACAAGTGGCCCTCTAATGGTGTAATGGTATTGATTTGCCTGCTGTAGAGTGAGTACAGCATCACTCTGAGGCTACAGAGCAGTAACATTAAGAGCACAACATTTAGTTAGCCTCCTGGAGAGGCAGTTAACTTCGGATGCAAGGCAATTAGCTGAGGCTTAACACTTACACATTATGGTGCAGATTAACACAACATTAATGCCACAAGATGCTGCAAATAAAATGGAGGATTGAATCTAACATACATGCTTTGGCTTCATGTTTTGTTTTTTTATTTCCTCACATGTGGAAAACCTGTTAAATCAGTTGCAGCATGAGCCCATTTCTACCCAATTTATACATTTTAATTCATGACCTCTTCCCATGGGACAGCAACGAGGCTTTCTGGATATTCAGCAGATATGAACTTCACGATGACCTTTAGCTTGGGTCAAAGTGTTTGGAAGCTCAAGTCCCACCTGAGCATGACATTTCCACTGATGGAACGGCCCACGACTGAAGGTGATAACAGATAATCTAAAGGTAGATTTCGAGGACATATTGTGTCACTGATATTTCTAATTGGAAACAATGTAAACTGTTAACCATAATGTAGTCAGGATTTATGGGTAGTAAACCCTTCAGGCAAAGTTTCAACCTAACCCAGATTTACTTCGAAGGCCAAGAGTTAACATTCTTATTATTCTCTTTCAGAACTGACACTCTTTCTGATGGTATAACATCTGCTCCAGTTGACTCCTTGAAGCTTAAAACCTCTCCATAAAATGTGAGTCTAATTATATTGAAGTATGCCTGATGTATAGCATCCATATTTGTTTGTTCTCAGGCACTTCTGTGTAATTAAGTGCCAAGCTGGAAATGTTGATGCTTTAAAAAAAGAAAAAGGTCTCTGCTGCTTCCCGCTCATAATTAAGACTTGGATGTTGATGGAAACTGTAGCTGCAAGTAGGAAACTGGAATTGGTGTTTGCTTGAGGCTGCTGAAAATACACTGTATAAACAATGAAGATAGATTGATTTTCAGCTCTTTGTAAAGCTCTGACTTCAGAACATAACTAAGCTTTCTACATTTGTCGGTGAAACATGTTTTCTATGTCTTTATTCTTTACGGCAAAAACCTAAAAAACTGATGCTGGTGGATCATCACCTTAGAGGCAGAGAGTGAGGATACCCAATTTATTTGGGAGCTATAGATGGGTGATGAATCTGGCAAAAGCCGGAAAAGTGAGGCACAAGGTCAGAAATGTATTCAAGTGTTTCCAGGTGTCAAGAAAACATGAATAAATTGTGGAGAAAGCAACAGTTCTGTGTCGGCTGCTTGGACACTGTTGTCATACATCTATTTACTTTTTAATATCTAAATGATATCGTAAAACAGTTACATTTCCCCATCCAGTTACCTGTTTTTCTCATACTTCCGTCTGAAGGGCAGGTGTAGTCACTAGCAGAGAGCAGGAAGCACGTTCCCCCGCCCCGATGGTCCTGTTCCCTGGTGCTCGACCTTCGCATGGGAACACTCTCCTCTGGAGACATGGTCAGGTCACTGCTGCAGTCTGCCGACAGAACTGTGAGGAAGGAAACACGATGGGTCACACAGAAAGTAGAACTTTTAAGTTTTAAGCTTTGAATTTGGGTTATTTCACGAGACAAAAAGGCCATGTTTCTCAACAGCAAGAAAAAACATACACCTACCACGCCATACAGCTTTAAAATATTTTTAGCTGAGTTACTAAATAAATAAATTCTATACTAGATAGGCTTGTATATCATTTTAATCATTTTATGCCCTTCTTCCTTCCAGTCTAGCTTTTAACCTAATACATTATAAAGTAGGTAACCTAGCTGTGGTATCAACAACTTTATTTGTCCTAAATATAGTATTTTACAATAAATTTCAGGTTAGCCTAACATTTATTTATTGAGTTTATGGGCAATATAAAGGGTATGTGACTTGACAACACGACTGTAATGAACTGTTTTGTTGATACAGTGTTATCCAAATTATTAGAAATTTGATTTCTTTTGTTAATTATTACTGAATGGTAAAATAAATACTATATAAGAATATGTGATATTAACACCACATTGTGCCAAACCAATGCTTATATGCACATGCAAAAGATTAAGGGTAACAAAAGGCTAATTAGTTGAATAATTGCCGCCATTAATACTTTAAATTAATTCTTATCACAAAATGTAATACTTAATTATTTTCAGATAACACATTTTTCTCCTTCCATTCTAACAGATCACATTTAATCTACCAACACTAGGCTGTTGCTTCTGGTAACAATAAGTGGGAAAGGCTCTTTACAGTGGTCTATGCACAGAGAGCATAAAGGAATAATGAAGTTTTGGGGTAGAGGGAGAACAGCAAATAACAAACATTCAACACCCTCCTACATTAAACACCTGCTCCAAATGTCACAGGCACCCCCAGTCAGCACAGCAGTGGTCAAAGGGCAGCCAGTGTTTGGAGCTCCAGTGGATGAGAGAGACACATTGTTTTCTTATGAGCAACGACACAGTTTTACAACAACAAAGTAGAATTACAGCGCAGCAGTTGTATGACTCCGCCAGTCAGACCTTTACCTTTTGACCACTGAAATCGAATCACTTCATCTTTGAGTCCAAATAATCAAAAGTTTAAGAAATTCTCTCAGGCAGTCTTGATGTATCACAATCAAGAGAGCAGAAACATGATTTTTGAGACAACCTTGACCTTTGACCACTGAAATCTAATCAGTTAATCAGTAAGTCCAAGTGAACTTGTTCTCCAAATTCTAAATAATTCCGTTGAGATGAAGCTGACCGGCTTCAGTGGAACTCCGGCAAATTAATAATTAATAAGAACAGGGTGCGAGACCTAAAACATCTCTCTGAAAAAACAGTATGAAAGTTGCCACAGTCACACAACGAGGCTAAATTTAAAGGCTTAGACATAATCCGCAGCTCAATGAAGGCTACAGGATTGGCATATTGTGTTGTTTTTGTTGAGTTTGGCTTTAGTTTGATTTTAAATTTCTAAAGACTACTCTCAGCATGTAAACTTTATGCCCAAGCATTCTGAATAATGGCATTACTGGCCTTTGATTCAAAATACAGTTTCACAATAACAAGTGTCCCTTATTATGATAGTGTTTTGGAACATGTCATGAATTACATCACTGTGACCCTTTTGTATGTTTTTGGATGACATTTGTTATTGACCTCGGCACCACTGGTAAATATGATTATTTTTTTAAACATGTGAGTATCTTGATCTTTTGAGGAGTGTAAATGACCCTTTTCTCAGGCTCTTCTTCTGTACAGTTGCTTTGCCTGTCAAGCTTTGCGCCTCATAAGGTACACGTGCAGGTTGCAGTGGTGACTGTGGATGATTTACAATCGCTTTGATGGATTTTAAAAGTGCAGGTTGACCGCAGCTTGTGATGTCCAATAATTTTGTGCAGATGAAAGTTGTAGGGATTCTATATGTATTTATAAGGCCTTGATGGCCACAGACATTACTTTGTGCTAAAAGACTGAAGATGAAACCGTTTGTACTCGATACTCAACTCCTCAATAGTTTTGATCCATGTAAAAAGTTTTTTTTGAAATGCTGTATTAAGTTACTTCAAGTATTATAAGGTGACTGAAATGTAGTTTCAATTTAATTTCAGCAAATGGTTGATTATTATCAGGAGACAATTACATAATGCAATATACTTAGTATAAAAATAAGAACCATAATTACTAATACAGTAATAATCAGACAATCATACCCATGCTTGAATTAATAAGATTCAGTGGTATGTCAAAGTTAATTTCTTTAAGATACTAAAGAAGGTAATCAAATCATAGGTTTAAAATGTGTCTTAAATGACTTATTTTGTCCCGTCATGTATGACTAAAATAAACACACAGTTTATGTAACATGGAACCATTCACTTTGCAATATGAGGTTATCTAACACTGACAGTAACCTTGCACACTGTGTAGGCTATTTCAAATGACCTCCAAGGAAATCACATAGGCCACTAGAAGCAGGTTGACTCTGTTTGTGTATTCAGTCGAGGCATGAATTATTCTATGCTTATTAAATGTAAGGTTCTGAGACCTAATAAACAAGTAGACTGCAAGGAGCCCAGAGTGTGCATCTACCCTCAGGAACGTCTGCACTAGAATTCAAAGAAAGCCAGTATATACAGAGGTCGACACTTATTTCCATCAATATCAGATGTGTCAGAGTAAATTACCGACATCGGCCCAGAGGGAAAAACAGCCGCCTACGGTCTTTACAGCAAACGCACAACGACTGGAAGATAAGCTTGGACACAACAACGGTGAATTCTTATCAGCATTGAGCTGTTTGACACAACCATCTCCTCATTGCCTTTTGTGTTACATTCCTTATCAGTGTGGCATCCTGGGATGAAGGCTGTTCGGAAACAGGACTTCTGTGAGGAAGCTGCGGTTGTACTTTGTCTCGTGACTGTGTCAAATGGCCAGCGCTCTACCTGAGATGAGTTCCCTTATGGATTCCCCTCGCTGTCACTTCATAAATAATGCCCTTCGGTGTTACATGAACTTTACCAAGGTGTGGTTGATCATAGTTTTCGGCCTAGCATGGCCTGTGTCTGTCCAAATGGTCTTACCTGAGGGTTCTAGTACCCTGGTCCCTTGGACGTGGCACAGGTCACCTTGAGTGCTGTTGCAGGTGGTGTTGAGATCAGCTTTGCAGTAGCTGGGGGACCCCCCCTGCACTGCCTGAGGGATGTGTTTCTTCCTCTTTTTGGGGAGCTTCTGCTTGGCCATGGCCAAAGAGTAGTACATCCCAAAGTTATTGACGATAACCGGCACAGGCATGGCTATCGTCAGCACGCCAGCCAAAGCACATAATGCCCCCACCACCATGCCTGACCAGGTCTCTGGATACATGTCGCCATATCCCAGTGTAGTCATAGTCACCACAGCCCACCAGAAGCCAATGGGGATGTTCTTGAACTTGGTGTGGTTGGCAGCAGTAGGGTCGTTGGGCCTGGCGCCGATTCGTTCGGCATAGTAAATCATGGTGGCAAAGATTAACACTCCCAATGCCAGGAAAATGATGAGCAGCAAGAATTCATTGGTGCTGGCACGTAAAGTGTGGCCCAACACCCTTAGCCCCACAAAATGACGTGTGAGCTTGAAGATACGCAGGATACGGACAAAGCGCACCACCCTGAGGAAACCCAACACATCCTTGGCGGCCTTTGAAGAAAGGCCACTCAGCCCTACCTCTAGGTAGAAAGGCAGGATAGCCACAAAGTCAATGATGTTGAGGACACTTTTAACAAACTCCAACTTGACCGGGCAGAATGTCACACGCACCAGGAACTCAATCGTGAACCAAAAGACGCAAACACCCTCCACATAGGTGAGCGCAGGATCCGTTTCAATCTCGTACTGAGGGCCCAAGTCCGGCCCACTGCTGTTCCGCATCAGATCCGTTTTGTTGATTATGGTGTTGAAAGCTTCATGCGTCTCCAGGCAGAACGTGGTGATGGAGACCAGGATGAAGAACAACGATGCAAAGGCAATAAACTGCAAGAGGAGAAAAGAGAAAAAGAATATTATGGATGATAACACTGCTGACATTTCAGGTTCTTGTCAAACATGGTTGTTCTTTTTAGATGGCATATACAGCACATTGGGTCATTTACTCTTGAGACGGAGAGTAAATTGAGACAAGTTTAATTAACTTGCATCAATTTGAATGGACTCCAGAGAGAGGAGCAATCTATTAGCAAGAGCAACAAATAAACACACAGTTCCATGTGATCCTGCTGGAAATGTGGCATGGGAATACAGGTGAAGTCAGATTTAATTCAGAATCGGTCTTGAGTAAAGAAAAAGTATATTTTGTGCATTTATGTTAAGTAAAATGTGTGTATCATTATGTCATATTCGATTGCTAAGGCGTTGCTTTGCTTATAATGTACGAGAACCATTTTCCAAATTTCTACTAATGATTCCTCATCACAGGTTGCACATTTTTGAACAGGTCAACAAATGGACATTTTCCCTCTTAAAGAAGTATAATTTAATTAACAAAAGATGTAAACATTATAAACAAAAAAAGAGGCAATTATGGGATTTTATTTAAAAATTCCATGTTGCATTCCAAATCCCTAGGCTATGAAACGAAAGCAGATACAGGTACAAAGTGATTTAACAATAAAGTAAAACACTGTGCAGTCAGTAATTCTGCAGTAATAAATGTTAATTTTAGTTTGTGCATGACAATTGGGATAACCATCGACTGATGAAGATCATTGGATGCTATTTAAAGCCCAAACAAGCAAAATGTTTTCTAAGGTCAAGAATTAACTTTCGTGTTCAACATGTTTTGGTTTACAAATTTGTGGCAAGGCAGTGGATCCTTATAAATCTTCCTGATGTACGTGCTAATGCACATCTGTGAGGTGGAGGAGGTTTTTGCCATAGAAATCAACATTTCCATCACCTTTAACACTTTCTGCAATAACTTATTTGTATCTCAGTTTAGAACAAAACACAGGTATTGCAAAGTTCAATTGGCTTAAAATGAAAGCCATCTTTTCTTGGTCGTTCCCCTGGTGTCTGGGCAACAGTGACCGCAGGCAAAGTCAGGCAGAGATAGGGACACCTAAATAGTCCTCTTGAGAGACATAATGTGGCTCCTTCATTCATATCTGCTTCCAACATAAAAAAAATACAAAGAATGACAGGCATTATATTGGCTTTATATATTCAGCAGTTTTAGGCAAGGTACACTTTCCAAAGGTACACATTGTGTTTATTCTATTCAGCCACACTGATTACATACTATACAAGCTGTGTCTCAATTGAGGGGCTGCATCCTTGGGAGACTGCAGTTAGAGACCCATTGCGACACAGTATAGCAGCTAAACTGTCCCATTTCGAAGGCTCTTTCGAATGCGGCCAACAAATCCCCAAGAAACAAAGGTTCCAACGGATGGATCCTTGTTGACCCAACCTATCCCAGGATACATTGCAGTTTGGTGACAACCTTTTTTAAAGAGATGTAAAGTCGCCGGCAGGTGATGAGACGTCCAATGCTAAAGTATCAAGCTTCAACTCAAGCGAATTGGTAAAGGTGCACATGTTAAAAAAACAAGGGACATCCAAATGTTCTCGTCGTGTCCAACTTCAGCTTTGTTGCCAGGCAACAACATTAAGGGCGGGACGAGCTGGTGACGCCAATCATGGATAGCCTCAGGATAACTTCAGTCTTAAGCTGACAAAATTAAAGCATCTGAATCTGTGTGGCAACTAGATTAAATGATGAGTCACGAGCACATTTTATTTTTTATCCAACAAATCTTGTTTTGTTTTGGTCATCGTCTGCAAAGTGCATATCAAACCACCTGTCAGACGCAGAGCTGACATGCACATATTCCTCTTCTCTGGAAGAAGCTCAGGCTGAATTTGCCAACATCCTTGGCTTCTTTTTTTTTTTGAGAGGTAGACGGAGCTGATTTCCACACATGCAGCCTACTATGCTGTTTCTCTACCTTCCTCCCACAATCCCTCCACTGGTGCGCTCTGCCTACTGAGCTCTAAACAAGTCGTTTTACACCCTGCCTCGGTTTTAGATTGCATGACTCACACACTCAAAATATTGCCACTATTTGGGTCACCCTGCTTCTGAACCGTGTGCGTGCTTTCCTGCTCATCCTGCTCATTCAGTGACATTTATTAAAGCATGTTATCAAATGACACCTTTTAGTTTAATGAGGTTACCCGTCATCACGTAGCAGTTACTCAGCACCATCGATTTTCTACATTCAAGAACCACATATGGATCTTTTAGATTCGTTACATGTACAATACATGATAATCCAGAATACCTTTTCAGGCTTCTTGCACCACTGTAAGCCTTCTTATTCTCAAAATGGTAAACACTTCTACATTTGGCATTTGAGTTGTTTTATAAACACACTATTTATGAGGTCACTATACTGAAGTCACACTTGATCACTTGAGTGTCTGAGAGTTCTCAAGTCTCTAAAATTGCCTATTTAGAAATCATTTGTTTCTATCCAAAGCTGTGGCTGATCTAGGAATTTTCTAATTTAGGCGCTACACCTCCTGCATCAGAGGTGAGCATTTAAGTCATTCCTTGTATACAGCTAGCTCTACAGCTTTGACCAAAGACACACATCACTGAATACATTTCGAAAAGTGTTGCTTGTTCCAGAAAATTGTGTACTTCAAAAAAGCTTCGAACATGTTTAACAAACTAGCATATTTATTATTAGTATTAAGTGACTAGTTTATTTAAAAAAAGACTACTGACAGGACAGGGGTACTTTGGGGCCTGTAAGATTTCCGCCCTGTCTCTGGATTGGCCCCTGATGCCAAGTGCTTGTACCGGCACCTCTACTGGATCGTCTGTGCATTCTCTTGATTGAAAACATAAAAAAATTGGTCTCATCTGTCGTCATATTTGTGACCTCCCATTTATGTTTATGTTCAAAATGATTCTTGATGCACAGAAATCATTTCAACAATGGCGGTTACACACCCGAAGGTCTTTGGTAACTCCTATTTAATGTGAAAATCATACACCACCAAGAAAAAATACAAACGCACCTCAAAAAGTATGAGAGGTGTAATATTGTGGATAATTCCTTAAGAAACTGAAAACTCAAAATGCAGGAACTCTGCTCCTACTGCTCAATTCTGAATTTCTCTCCATCTCCCCCCTTCTGTGTCTTTATCTCCATTTCCCATTTGCTAGAACCAACAGCAGGACTACCCGAGCTGTTTCCTTTGGCTGCTCAGATACTGTGCCGACTAATGAATACTGCCGCCTCGTGCTGGGCTGGAATTTTGTGGCGCTCGCGTCTGCCGAGTGAGGATACACCATCTCCCCAGTGCACATGCCAGTGAATCATGTCACATTTAACCAGCCAGACACTGAAAGCCCATGTATTAACAGTACACTAACATGTAGGTGCACACACTGATACCCTTTTCTCATAAAAACACATAAACACACACACACTGTCATTTATGATAGACATACAAAATGCAAAGCTGCTACTCTACCATCTGATTACAACAGGCACATGCTTTGCCACATCCTGATTTCCAGCTCACTCCCTCTGCATGCTAAGTAAGTCCTGCACTTGAATAAAATTGCTCTTTGAAGACGGCACAGCAGGTCAGAC
The DNA here is from genome assembly GCF_963576545.1 of Limanda limanda. Taxonomy (NCBI): domain Eukaryota; kingdom Metazoa; phylum Chordata; class Actinopteri; order Pleuronectiformes; family Pleuronectidae; genus Limanda; species Limanda limanda. The sequence goes on from NC_083636.1 coordinate 7,435,537, forward strand.
ATGGCACAGACAGTCCACCACTGAACAACGCAGATCTTATGCACCCCGAGGACAAGCCCGGTTTATTCAGCCATCTTTTCCATTATCTGTACGGCTTTTTTAAATTCTCACTCATTGATAAGAGCAATAGAGGTCAAAGCTGTGACCTTCATATCTGAATGCCAATTTTTCATTGTAAACAATCATTGATCTCGCTGATTACCGCACGCTCATGTTCACCTGAAGAAAGAGGCACGACAATCTGTTATTTCCCCATGAAGAGGAGTGGATTAGCCCATGGACTGTGGATGTGGTGGTGGGTCAGTATCTCATGTCCTCATGTGGAATCTAAGGTTTGAAATATTTGCTGTTGCTCATCGGTAGGCAGACACTCTCTCAATACCTTTTTGATGAAGCTTATAGTTAGAGCTGGTGCAGGTTTGTCTTGGACCAGCTCTTGATTATCCTGATATAGGCCGAGGTTGTTGGGGGACACAAGAGACATGGAGCTTCTTTTCCCTCATCTCCCTTTCCATCACATTAGGGTCTCATCCATACATGTTACTCACTGAACTTCTTCCCATGGGGTCCTTCGGCTTCACTGTTAAAAATTCAGGACAGCGGCTACATCTACATGATGGATCGTGACCATGAATCATGGTGGCAGCTGATTGTGGCTTGTGATAACAACTAGATTGCTTTGATATACAATATGCCTGCACACATACACAACTGTTAGTGGCAATACCTCTGTCACTGCAATTGACATTACTGCTCGCTTCATCTCTGTCATGCATGTTCTTTTGTATAAATACTTATATCATCATTACATTTTCCATATATGCTAGACACTGCCTTTTGAATGTTGTAAATATTGTTATTTTGTTGATGTGCTCTTTACTACACGCGGTATATATTGCACTTCTGTTCATTCTGTGAGGTTTCTCCATGAGTTATTTTCATTGTTTTTCCACAGTCTTGCTGACGGTTAAGGACACAGGATGTTGCACCTTGTAAAGCAAATTATGATTCGTGAATATGGGCTATACAAATACAATTTGATTGATTGATTATTGATGAATTTTACTGATTCACTATGAACAACAATTTGTCCAATGGGCTAAATTAAAAACAAGGAATAAAAAACAGCTATTTGTTTTCACATTATTTCATTGTGCCTGAGTTGAATAGATAGAGATCCCATTGTTTGAATTTTCTTGTCATTTTTGATCAGAGAGCGGTTCTAAAAATTATTCAATATCCACAGAAAAACGCTGTGCTTTAATCGAGCCATCGGTTTTCTTCACCCTCACTAATGATTCTTAAAGTCTATCTTTCAATTTTATTCTTCTACCGATTGTGGGATTACTTTTTATGTCAGAGTTTTATGTTTACCATTTTATTGATTGTGCCATTTCATTAATTACATGGACTGAAAACTAGCTGTTACCATGGCTGTGTGTTGACGAGATACTTGCTAACAGAGTTAAGCAATGAATTCCACTGCCTAGAGACAGAGTTACGTAAAAAGGATAAGCTATTTGATGGCCTTGTCTCCAGCCGCTGCCCCGGCAAAGCATATAGATCATATATGCAGTGTTCAATTCTTTCAGTCTTGCTGACCCTGCTGTCCAATCACCCACCTCCCTGACGGACCCCTAGTGGTCTTGTCACTGTACCAGTTGGCCCGGAGGTCTAGCAGCCAAGACATGAACTGACGGCACAGGTAGCAGGTCTTCACTTCTGCATTGGACCTGGACACTGCATTAATGGGGAGTGTGGACAGTGTCCTGCCAGATGCCAGGGTCTTCACCACAGCACATCCAGATGGAGAAATGTAGTCTGGAAGGACCACATTTGACTGACCATCACCATTTGCATTTACCAGTGAGCTATAGCAAGCTGCTGTTGTCGTCTGCAATTCGTTACCTGTGGCTCACAAAAGCTCTGTTCCTGTTAAAGCTCCAGAGAGAACCATAAGAGATGCTTTTTGGCACCTAAAACTTTATATATATCAAAAACCTGCATTAAAGCACTTCTTAGTGTAAAATATGGCACCATTAATCTTAGATTTGTATCACTTACTCAACACCTAGGCAAAGCCTCCTCTAAGAAAGAGTGGTTCCTACTTTATTATTTCTCCCGCGCTGTCTTACTCCTCATTAGACAGGAGAAGTGAGACAGAATAATAGCAAATGACACTGATTTAAAAATTACGGGGAAATGTAAAGTAGATTGTATAATGAACTCAAAATGACAGCAAAAAAATGTATATACTTAATTCCCAAGTTCTGTGTATCTAAGTATGTTACTGTACAAAGAGTGATTTATTAGGGCCAAACAGAATCAGTCTGCAGCCCTGTCACCACCACATATACTGATGGGATGTGATGGCTGTCACAGTCCTGAGTCAGGGAGGCCCTTCCTCATAATCACATCATTTATTAAATTACTTGCCTGCCCCGCCCTGGAACTCTTCCTGTTCATGTCCAGGAGAATAGACATGAGAAAAATGCCAGATCAAACAGCTCCGATCACGAGTTCCCCGGTGCATTACATCTGCCACTTGGCCTGGAGCCGGCAGTGCCGGCAAGCCAGAACGCTGACACTGGAGCTATGCAGCCTCAGGCTGTAAAGTGTAACTGATACACCGGCATGGACGTCACACTACAAAGCTAATGGAAAGGAAAAACTTGGTGGTCTGTAGGTTACATTGACGGAACACGGCTGTCAACAGTCAGTGATAAATCAACTGTGACTGACCTGTAGCTTCTGCACTCTGATAATACAAACTATTTATAACACAGTGAATTTCATAAATAAAGATGGGTTAAATTGGGGTACAAATTCTATAGATAATTTTGCACAGGATTTGCACCTTCCAGTCAACGGGCGACTCCCAACACTAAGAACAATAGTACAAGTATTGAACAATGCTGGTTCAGTGAGTTTAGGTCGTAGAAAGAATAAAAAGAAACTGTTAGAATTTGGGCTCTTGTGTGTAGCTTATGTTGTTAGCATGAAGTAGCATGGTGGTCTGCAATGGTTTTGTCGACGTGCTGATTCAGTTGATTGCAGTTTGAATTGTGTTTGGTTTAGCTAAAAGTGGTTGTTAATGGGGTACACCCAGCTTCTACCCATTCTTACGAATTACAGCACATCCATATTGACAAAGATTTATTACATTAAGTTACCTTGTCTGTAATGTCTACTGGTGACCTAGTGGGTTTTGAGAAAAAGACAGACGATAGGAGCATGAAGTACTTGATTAATTAGCTCTAATTAATTTGGCACAATTTGGGTATAAAGCTCTATGTATGTAATATGAGCCACTGGTGGAAAATCATTGTGTTGTTTGCCATAATTAATCTCAATTGTAACCCTGCCAATATCTGAATTATTCTGTGGTAAATCCTGGTAGTGTCAACACTCACTCAGAGGGCTAAAAACAGAATGAGCCTCATTGGTCACACATATTTCTATACATCACTTCTTCTGTTGGCACAACATCATGGATGATGGACGGACGAACCTTGGCATCCTCCAACTGACCCCCCCAGGCCTCCCACACACACACGCACACACACAGTGCCCAGCTCAGGCTCTGTTTCCAAAACCGCCCTGCTGGCTCATCCAATCAGAGTGCTCGCTGCCCCCACCTCCTTGGGACTGCCACCATCTGTTTGACACAATGAGTTGAAGCTGTGCGCACCGATCTGAGACCACCATCCAGCATCATGCTGCTTCGGCCCTCTGTAGGACGCCGTGACATCATCGGGCTGAGGGGAACCCGGAGGTGCTAGCATAGTCCAAGAGGATCTCCAACACACACGCCCACATCCACACACACAACTTAATTAAACCTGTGGGGTTTGGGGGTTTGAGCTCATATCTGTCTTCCCTTCTGTTTCTACTTGATTGCTCGGTTATAATTTCAATCTGGATTTAGGGCTTTTCCACTGTGTACACACATGAAGTCTGCGGAAGTGTTAAACCCCAGGTCCACATGAGTAAAGCCATCACTGTTCAGTAAGGCTGCACACATGACAGACTGTGTGGAGTCAGATTCCGTCTTATTTTAGGTCAATATGGATCTCAAGATACCACCAGTAAGGGAAATAAACTTGTAACTAAATGCTTTATTATCAATAAATAATTTCATAACACTTTATATCTGGATTAAGTCTGCAGTGGAAATAGATACATTCGTCATTTAATCCCAGAGTCAAATGACTCTGGAGTCGACAGGTGTTTATCAGCTCCAGGTACAATTGGCACAGATGGAAATATGACTCGCTAATTTCTTCTTCTTTTGTATATTGGCAGTCTAGACAGTGAGGCTTCACTTCTTCTGCACAATTACAATGTGTATTGAATTTACGGGCGTTGACACGTAAATAACCTTGAACTTATTATATTTTCATATTGTTTTTTTACATCTGGGGAACAACGTGCAACAACAATTTTTTTTAATACTGTTCAACACCGGCAAAACAGTGAGGTGAGAGAGCTTCTGGGCTTCTGGCACATTTGTGATGTCGAGCATGACTCACCGGGTGAAGAGTCACAAGGCAAACAGCTGTGGGAAATAGGGAAGAAGTAAATCCCCTTTTGTTTTTGCAAGTTACCTGCATTTTAAAAACCTGTGTATACCTGATTCTGGTTTAAAAAAAGAGAATTGTTTGTGATATGTCATATCATCTTTCCAGGATCTAAATGGTCGGCCTCAAGCAACCAAACAAATAAATGAATGCAGAATAAACCAAAAGTTACAGCTGGACATTAAACTCCCTTTCAAAAGGTGTCTTACTAGAAAGTCATACCAATCGTATTGTGAGGTGACACATTCTTGGTGTCAGTATTGTTAAACTTTAGTCTGTAAATTAGCCGTGGATACTGGATAAATTAATATTTCTAAGGAATGGATGAATTATATATATTGCTAAAGATCACTTATTACCCATCTTTTAAATTACAGCATGGCCTCTCTCTTACTCTCTCTCTCCCCCTCTGTGTGTGTTTGTGTCTCTCTCCCACACAGAGCTCAGCTCCAGCTGGAAGCGGAGACCCCCGGGCAGAGATATCCCTCCGTCTGCTGCTCTGTGTCTGTCACTCAGTGGTGTTGTGTCACTTCAAAGCAGCAACAACGCCCCCCCACGCTCCGCCAACACCAACCCATGTTGCTGAACACTCACTAGGAAGTGACACTGATCACCTGCTTAATGACAAGTGTGTCTTTTTTACTCTCTCTATAAATATATATATATATATCCATAATTTTCCTCCTCCCTCCTTCTCTACAAGCGGCCAGTTAACAAATGATTAAACAGTGTAATCTGACAACTCTGTCTCCAAGACACCAATATATATATAATTTATTTGAAATTTTAAATATGGTTTTGTGTTGCGGGAGAAACAAACCACCATACAGTCTCTACACACTGTGTAAACGTCAGCTCTTGATGTTAGTCACTCAGAAACACCATTATTCAACAGTGACACAGGAAAGAACCAAATACCGCTCTCAACCATCAGTGGCATTAATGGACCAGAATTCACAGTAGTGAAACATGATGGCTTTAAACTGTGTAAAAACACAAGAGAAAATGTTTCTCTTTTGCTAAATTTTTCTGCCCTTTCAATAATTCACCCTCCTGATATGTTGAAAATAACCAAGGAGAGTCACAACTCACGACACAGACGTCAGTGATGGCACCTCTTTTATTTTTCATGTGCGACATCCATGGGCATAGATCTTATTTACTTCTTTTACCTTTTGAGTGTGAATGAAGGAGAAAGAGCCTGACGTGTCCTTATGTTTATGTATGCCGTCTTCTACTGCTGCTCTCGTTGTAATTCACTCCAGATAGGAAAGTCTGCTAAATATGTACCGTGCAAAATCAAGTTCAGGCTATTGACAAGACGAATATAGACATTTGTAAGGATCTTGAGCTTCAGCATATGGTGTTTTTTTAGAAATCTTGAAATCCAGCCTGGAATTTAACCATAGATGTGTTTGAAATGATAGAACCTCCTAACATGTCTGGAGGCGTTAGAGAACCTGTCTCTAAACTGTCTTCCTGAGAGTCCAGGCCTTCAGCTTCAAACACATCCAGTATATTTGCTTCGACATGTCGTGTGATAATGCAGCCTGTTGGAGGAGGAGAGTGCATGCTGGGAAACAGACATGATGTCTGCATTTGCAAGTTCTGTCACATCAAGGTCCCCATCCCAAAATTAAACAGCGGTTAAATCAACATTATGCAGTGTAGTTAGCTGAATGGCTCATTTAAAGACCATCGTAGAGCATACATAATTAAACCACCAAGTAATTGATTTCCATCTCAGCCTAATTCTATAGAGACAAGGCTGGATGATATTTCTTTTATTAAATAAAGTAGGATAAAAATAAAGCGAGTGCCTGGGAGGACAGTGATGAGTCCCAGGGAATATCAGAGACAAGGAAAAATAGGAGGCTACTAATGAATTGCCCTAAATTGCAATGAAGTCCCCGCACAATACTATATGTTTTTGTCAGACACAGGGTTGCACTTTCATTTTCCCCTTGATCGGCTGTCGCCATGGAAACGACACCTTTTCCCTTTTTCTGACAGCGCAAGATGGTGAATCGCACGTGTGAAGAGGGAGAGAGAGAGGCGGAGAGAGAGGAGGGAGGTAAAGTGGGAGGCGGAGGAGGCAGCAGAAAGGAAGATGAATGGTGGTGCTCCTTGGCAGGAAAAAGGGTTTCCCCTCTCTCCCTGTCTCCCTTTCCCCAAACGTGATAAAACAACGACTCTTACTGTTGATTTCAGATTTCAGATTCACAAAACATGAGCAAGATGTTCTGTCACTCACTCAACTCAAGGAATGAGTTTCGATAAATTATTTGAATTTTAAATCTACAAGTGACTGAAGCCGGATATGAGTGGGCATCCCTGAAAACAGATCCCCGACTCCTAAACAAAGCGAGAACAAAAAACACAGAAAGGTTTCCAAGTGACAGGAGGATCTGCTGTTCTCCTTGTTCTGTCAGTCACTGCTTCCCCCGCTCACACACACACACAGACACACACACACTTCCTCCCCATCCTCATTATACACTCGCTCATTGTGACATGGCAGCCAGCTCACTCGGGGGAACCCGTCTATACCCATAGCTTCTGGCAGCCAACCAGATGCTGGGGCTAAAAATAGCCTATCAAAACTTTCCAGGCGTTTCAATTTGAACAGTTCATTGTCTCGTTAAGTCAGCCGAGCCAGCGCTGGAGGGGAGGGAGGGCTGCTGAGGTACAGACAGACTAATCCGTGCCAGCTACAGTCGTCTCCATTTACATTCATCTGCTACTATATGAAATGCTCCACTACTTGTATAGAATATGATATTCTACAACACATCTATATTTTTCATTTTCAGAAAACCTATTGGAAAGTAATGAGTTAAAATGGGGCTTTACACCGTGTTTATTATGGAGTTTGTGTGTTTGTAGATGGACACATTTCAATGTAGTCAGAAAACACCATCAAATTAGACCAAATGATTGATGATGATTGTTGTCATGGCAGCAATAAAATGTGGTTATTAATGTGGTTCACTCATTGATAAAAGCAGCAAAAAAGATTTGGTATGACGTAATGTGTGTCTGGTTTTTTAAACACCTCCTCCTCAAACTGATCAATTGCACTCCTTGTGCTCACACAAGCAAAGTAAGTAAACACACCCCTATATATTTGCCGGTTCTCCTTCCTAAAAGTGGGGTGGGGGACTACTAGCTGAAGTGATTACAATTGCTGTTATACCTGTTTTGGAAAATCCATCATGTTGCCATTTCCAGCACAAACAGATGCTGACCAGTGGGCAGTTTGATGACCTGCTGGCTCGGGTTGGTGCCAGGATCGGTCTCCCATGGGTTCCATTCTTAATGCTGATTGGCTTTTTCAACATCATATCGAAACAACGATTGTGTTTGAACACACTAACGCCTTGACTCAGTCATTTTTAAACATTTAATCAAGAGGAAAATGTTTCAATGATTTTAGTTTTAGTGAGTAGGATTTAGTGGCATCTAGTGGTTAGGTTGAAGAATGCAACAAACGGAATACCCTTTGCCATCCTTTTGGGTTATTGCAGGAATAATACGTTTCTTGTCATACTAATAAAATCAAAAAGTAAAAAAAAATTTTTAAATGTTTATTATGTGGCAGACAGGAGCAGACAGGGTTGTACGGAAGATATTGAAAATAGTTTAATTGAAGCTTGGTCTATGCTATTTATTAAAAGACACCTGTTTCAGCTTCATGAGGTTTTCTTGAGAACAGGTGTCACATCCATCGAACTGGCCCCATATCTAAAACTGATAGAAATTAGTTATATAGCAGAAAACTAGTTCCTCAACTTTGAAACTTTCTGAGCAGAACGCCTGATTTTAGGTTTCGCCATCTGGATGAAAAAAGCAACAGTTGCGTTTGCTAAACGAAATCCGAAGGCAAGTCTAAAAAATTGAAGACACCACTTCATGCTGCATTGATAGTGAAAGCCAAAGTAAGGATGTGGATAAGGGAAGCTCAAATTTAAGTCACTACCCTTAAAATATCTGTGAACATCCCTGCTGTGAGCTGTGAACTGGGCCACACAGATGAGGAATACTCGAATAAAGATCCAGAAAATTGGTTTAAGTATCTCAAATACTTTGCAGCTGTCAAAAACCATTCCAAGAACTGCCTGTTGGAAAACAAAGAATTTACGACGACGGTTAAATCTTATTGTAAAATCACTCAAAATAAAAACAAAGGCTCTATTCATCTTCTCCAGTCAGACAAGAATAGTGCTACATGAAGGTCCCAGGGAGACTGGGGTACTAAATATAACCAACACGCTCCCCCTCACTGCCTCTCTCTGTCATCTGTTCATCTACCCATCAATATTGCAAAACTTTGCCCATATCTCAGACATGCTGTCGACTCATGAAATCCACTGTTTATGAAAGCACGTCTGCGGTAAAGGAGCATAAATGTTAGCAATGACTGAGGTGATGTATTCATTCAGGCTCCATTCATAATCACCAGGACAAGACTGTGTTCAGACTGTAGTGAAGAGCAGGACTATTGTGTAAAACTGACAAAATGTCACATATATCTAAATATATCCATTATTAAAGTTGCATTGAGCCTCTTTATTAAATTACAGGTTAATTTGTTTTATTTATTTATTCTCTTGCAGGAACATTTCTTTTTTTAAACTCTCGTCATTATCCCACTTTTAGGTCTTATCACAAATTTAAGCAATTTCCACTATTTTACAATCATACCATTTTCCTCTCCACATTTCTTTTTCTTTGCCACATACCCTCATCATGATCGCACATTTTTCTTTGCTCATGATATTTCCCCTTCTTTCCACAATTCCAATGTCTTTAAGGAATATATTGAGATGGCTTTATTACCTCCGCCAAGTAGGTTATGTTGTCCTTGGCGTTTGTTTGTTTGTTTGTTAGCAACATTATGCAAAAACTAGTGAACCAATTACATTTTGTGGATGGGTGGACATTGAAGAACCCACAAAATCTTGTACAAAATGTAAATAAATGGGCCAATCCAGTCTTCTTTTTTCACATTCTTTGCAACATTTCCCACAGAATGAATACAGTCTATGGCGGCACTGGGGTGCATTTGCATGAAGGTAGCTCTCATGCGCAACAGACTCAAAATGACAAGTACACAGAGTAAAGAGTGAAAGACAATTTCTTGCATTAAAGAGAGAACTACAGCATTTACTTAGTTTAAAATTGTGCATGTAAAAACTATAATCACCGTGGAACATAAGTACGGCAGCTCAACTCCGCCCGACAGTTGCTCATCTGACTGGTGACTGGAGTCCCTATACAATGTATTTGTGTCAACCACAGTGGTATATATTATCCACAAAGTTTAAATTTCTAAAGAATAATGAATTTACATGATCTGAATTTTCATGGACCAGCCCATCTCATCAATTATGCATAGAGATAATGTAAATAGGGACGAATACTAACTAAATAATTGTTAATATGAGCCAAGATCAAATAAAATAGGAAAAAATGATGTAACTTTGAATTAAACAACATATTTGTTCAAATTTATTTTAACAACTGATTGTTGAGGCTCCAGACATTTTTATAGGACATTAAATAGTTCACACACAAATGTTTTTGTACCAAAATTTGACATCAACGGACAGGCGGATTTTTGTCCCTTCTTTCCTAAATGTCCCAGAGGGATTGTTGCATCTATCCCCTGTCCCCAAACCACCCCAATCTCCCCAAAGAAAGTTACTAGCGCCATGCAAATCATCACTAATCTTAATAGCCCTACAAGATTCCATTACATACTCCCGTTCCCCACTGAGGACACTGACTACCAATTTTCCCAATAAAAGACGCACTCCTTTGTTTCTTCACTCACAGCCTGCTCCCAAATCCTCAGAGACTAAATGTGACATTAATCACATTTCAAGGCTGGGTAACATCTGAGAGTACGACACGATAATCTGAAACGGAGGAGGATCAGAAAGACAAGGGTCAAGTGGAAGACGAGTCGCTTCATTTGACTTAACAGCCTTGGTATTTCAGTGGCTCGCAATGCTTTTGATTTGGTGTGGCACAAAGTGCTCAGGGCCGCGCTGTCTCTTGGGCCGAGGAGGCCTGAGTACACAACAGGATCAAGAGCTGTCGTGTTGGTCCAGGCGGAGCGAGGTAAGCATGTGAGCAAGGTAAGTGTGTGAAGCAGACTGGTTTATTTCGTTTTCATATGGTCTCATGTCCATTATTCTCAGTCTATTCAACGCTGACGGTTTCTGTCAGAAAAATATGAACATGCGGCTCAGACTATACAGTCAATTCAAGGGGATTGTTTGGCATAAAAATCCCATGTCTTACTACTTTGACGCCCTAGTACCAGCGAATCAAACAAAACCTGCAATGAGAAATCACAGCAAATGTCTCAAAAATTCATGTGAAACAAGAAATGTGTCGTAAAATACATGCGACAAAAACCAAACGTTTTATCATCAATGACTTGATGTAAAAGTTATTAAAAAATAGATTTCTTTCTCCAGTGGACTCCACCAATCATCTGTGTTAATATTTCTAAATAGATACATAAAGCCCAGTAGGAAGAGGGATGGAGACTCAGCACAGAGGCCGATAGATGTTTCTAAAGCATGCTGTAAGGGCCCAAAAATTCAAAGGAGGCCTGGATAAAATGTAGCAAATGAACGAGCAACTATCCTGGACAATGTTTTCCAATATACAGCTCAGTCGCACCAGCAATTAGAGACATGGGTATGAGCCAGGTTGGAAGTTGAAAGTCTTCTCGAAACTCTTGAAAGACTTGAAATTTCCGACAGGGTTTTACTCAAACTTTGACTGACTTGATTTAAATGTGACTCCAACTGGTTGAAGATAATCAACAGTGACATCAGACAACTTCGACCAATGACAGCATTCAAAAATGTGCTGAATTTGCACACATAAAAAAAATCCTCTCACACAAAGACTTTGTGCCTATTCAACAACATGTTGTGAGTCCGTGGTCTATTTCATGGTCTCTTGGAAACAACACTGCCTGGTTGTGTATTCAGCCTGGTTAAATACAGACTAGAGAGCTCCTTCCTCCTGTCATCTATTTGTAGATTAGTAGAGAAGAACATATGTTTTGTGCGTGTGTTTGAGTGTGGGGGTGTGTGTGTGCCCGTGCGTATATGCCTCTGTACTGGAGTGTAAAAATTGATGTCAGTAACTGGGCTTTTTTCTGTTGTGATTAAAAGCCTAGTTGGCAGGCATTTGCTCAGCCCGCCCAAGATTTCCAGAATTCATGAATACATTATTGTCATTTAAAAGAAACAAACATGCAATTATATGGAGAGTAGGAATAAAAGAAAGAAACAAGGCTAGTCAAACAGCTATACATACCCCCTTTGTGTGTGATCCAGTCCACACACACACAAACACACACACACACACTTTATCCCGCTGAGATCTGCAACCCTCCCCTTCAATCACAACCTGACGAAAACAATGTGTGCCTTCACCAAAAATGAACCTGCTATCTGTCACTGTGCTACTATTTGTGTTCTGATGAGCTTCCTTTTCCAGATTTCATCGACTTAATTTAGCCGAGAGCTGCAGCAAAGTGGGTCACACACAAAAATCCGGGCAGACAGGGTCTAAAGAAGAGCAGTCTGGGTAAAATGATCCCCCTCGTCACGGCCCATGTAGTACGGACTATTGGAATTTCAACCCAATGTGAGCTGTGGATATGAATTATCATAGTTGGCTGCCAACCGAGTCCAGAGAGAAGGTATTGTTTACGTCTAGGCTCTGATAAATAAAGCATGGGGTGTGATGTCTGGCACACTGATTCAAGGTCAAAGCCGATCCTGCTGGAACATGGGTGTAGTTTTATGTAATTGTCTGTCTGGACTCGTGAATTTGAGTGAAATAAAGCGCATAGTTAAATAACTGTCACTGCACATTCACTCAAAATTATACATGACTCAAAATCAGTGATTATTCCAACTGAGAAGTAGGGGAAGGTGATGAGAGGAAGGTGGTGGTGGAGGTCAGGTGCTGGAGAGGCAGCTGGGTGGAGAATGTAAGGTACAGTGTTACTCGTGCATCATTGTTTCAGGATTTACACGTGTTCAAAACTTTTACCCCTTGGGTGATCATGAGGTTGCTGAGCTACAGTGTAAATTCTCAATGTGAAGTTTAATCATCTTGCATCCCCGAAGTCTAATCTATGTATGTGTCATCAGTTTCACCACAAAAGACTTGAATCACATTCTACCGATCATTAAAAAAAAATCTGATGAACACATATTCATACATTCATATGTTTGAATGGCGGAGCTCTCAGTTTGTGAGACAAACTCGTCACACTGTGGCTGCTCCTTTCTTTAATTCCCACTGCAGATCAGCATTATTCACCATCTTCAGGGCCGTGGCTCTCACTAGGGAAAGCCACTGTTGCTATGGTGATGAGGAACGTGAAAGTGTCGACTGAGAAACGCTGTGACAAAAGACGGATCGGCCTTGAGCTGAATGCTGATGTGTTATGACAACACGACGATCTCGAGCCAACTTTCAACAGCAGACTCATACCTGAGACCTTTTACTGGGATTGAGTGCCGCAGTGGTAACTACATACACAAAGCATTTAGACATTTAGACACTGAATACGTCAGGATAACTGCATGCCACCGCCTTCACCGCTGTGAAGTTCCGTGACAGTCTGACAGTTTTTACACTGACATCAAATATTATGAAAATATTAAGCTCACTCGATAAATGCCAAACATTCAGTCAAACAAAACCAGATGCAGCCTGTGCCCAGCTTGTATTCCACTATTTGCTGTGGCTTCTTCATTGCTTTAAGGATGAGGATGGAGAGTACGTTTTTTGTTTGTTTAAATCATGTCTCATAAACTCTCGAGTGAATCAAACAAACACAAGTTAAACTTCAGTACTGTTCAGGTCTTAACAACATCAACTTAACAAGTAATGGTGCTTATTGTGAACGCATAGAGAGTGCGGGTCAGCGAGGGAGTGAGGAGTGAGGAGGGAGATCAGACGGCAGGGTACAAGGACACCATCATAATGTGTATCTGCCCTAATCCAGTTCATAAAGTCAGACATGTATTTTCAGCCAGTCTACTCCAGACCTCCTGTTTTAAGGCAACATAACACTATACCTTAAAAACGAAATCATAGAAAAAGACTCTCTGACTCTCTGCTGCTATAACAAGTGAAATTCCCTGCTGTGGGATCAGTAAAGTATATTTGATCTCATCTCATCTTATCTTGGGTTTTCCATAATGTCAGGCTAATGTCTCCATAGTGACTATTTTTCACAATGAAAATACTGAAAGAAATGATTTAAATATCTTCATCATTAGTTTTTGACCTGAAGTTCTTGCCACTCTTAGTTTCAGGAGTTCCTTTTAAGGAACTCAAAGGTTTCTGTAGACCGTTGTTTGTTTCCACCATGGTTCAAACACCAGGGGAGCTTTGACAAATTAACTTGTATCAACGTCAACGTCCTGAAGCACTTCAACCCTAGTCCACCAGGCGGCGGTGATGAAAAAGACTGTACAGCAACCATGATACTCCTAAATCGAGCAACACTAAAACAATAGTAAACTTGGGGGCAATACAGATCCTACTGCTGTTGATTGCAAAAGAGTCAAGAACTGGTCACATTGTGTGTTCAAAGCAGATTTATGAGGCTATTGTGGAGAGGGATTGGCTAAAATAAAATTCTGGAGTACTCTGACAATGAGGCTTGCAAGCCCCACCCCTAAGGTTCCTGTGCTGTGATAACATAACACCCCTCGAGCAGTGAGATGTCCATTTGTGATCGTTTCACCAGGTCTGAACTGGGTATTTGACACTGAATACTGTGCTGGTTACTTTAAAGAGTTAGCTTATGACTTCATATATCTCATATCTTTGAACTAATCTATCACATGTCTTCATCCCCCATGTATTTGTCCCCAGCTGCACAGCTGAGAGGCGTCCACTACAGTCATAGCTGGCTGGTGTGTAACCCTCTCCTTCCCCTCAGGCAACTTGAAATTGCAGGTCCCACTTTGCTATTATGCTCAACAAGAAGGGCGCCCACGGGCAAATAGTGAGTATAGCACCGTGCCATACTGAGAAGTCTGCCCAGTGATATAACCATTCGTGGGATTTACTGTTGACCCACTAAAGGTTACAGAGAATGTGATGCAGGCTATACAGTATCATGTTGGGTATTTGAGAAAACAGTGGTCTACTCTGAGCAACTTCCAACATTTCTCTGTGTGTGTGTGTGTGTCTGTTTGTGTTGTTGGATGTGACTCCCTGTGCCAGACACAGTAACATGACAGATTTAGAACACCACTCACAAGCCAGAATAACCAACACACACATTTTCCTGAGCAGATGCTAGTACACAACTGTCACTTTTTTAAAGATGATTTTTGTACCTGAGCTATTTGACAAGCAATGCATGTGCACACATTTTTCTTGTGTTTGTACTGTACGTACATATCATCCCCCCCTCCCCCTCCCCCCATTTTATTTTTTGCTTCTTTGAAAAACTGAATAGGAAGTATTGCTGGACCATAATGAATAACCACATAATGGCGGTTTAATATGACATGAGTTTACAATGGTCCTCTCTGCCTGCAGGTAAAATGCCAATATGCAAACAACCATTCAAGCTCACCTCCAGGTAATTTGCAATCTCTGGCTAACTTAATCAGCCTAACCAAAGTACCCGTCAAATTACACACAGGCGAAGGTCTCGGTGGACCGGCGAGATCAAGCTCTGCACCTTCTCGCTGGGAGGCAAATGGTGTCTCATAAGCTTTGTGAAATTTCTTCATATATTAATTGTTTCTAATTACATGTATCTTCTACAAAATTGATCTCAAGATATACACAGGAATGCTTCTAATTGTCAGGACCTTGGTCACACATGATTAAAATGGTCCCATCAATTTTCTTTGAGCCTTGTTAATTCCAGAGATCTCTATATAGTGTGATATATGCACTTTGTGTCACTGCATTCGAAAACAATATGAGGAATCTGGTTGTCATGGTGAAATTCATGGACCCTCCAACTTTGAACAAAACCAGCTGCCTCTTTTCTGACCTCTGACCATGATATCTACCTTTTAACCAACTTGCATAATCAAATGACTCTACTATGTAAGTGTCTAATGTGACAAAGGTCTTCTTCAGAGAGCTTAAAGGTCAGTGCTAAAAGCAGATGTAGGAGTTATAATCACAAAGCCAATAATACGAACTAAATTTGGATCGTCAATCACCATGACATGGATCCCGTGTTTCTCTAAATTGGAATTTGATGTCTTGGCCAAATGGAGACAACCTCGGCTGATTCTACATGTCCCCTGGGCTCGACAACCGAAACAATGAATACATATATATGACTCACTACCATCTCACCTCCACCAGCCCAAGGGACAAACAGGAAACTGGAATGTTAATGCAGGGGAAGATTACGGCAGTGAGTTTTTTTTTTGTTTTCATCTGGCCCATGCTGCTCTGCTATCTGGGCCTTGTGACTTATGAGCGGCCCCCGGCTAAATGTGAAACACCTTCTGTTCAATCTGACACACCTCATTGCTAGTGTCACGGGGAAATATAGCATTCAGTGTGCCTCCACCCATGGGGGCTGTGTGCAAAATAATTGGCCAAGAGATGAATTATGTATCTGCCTTGGTGTCTAAAGGCCATGTCCTGACTTTTCATATAATTATTTTAACATCCCTACGCCTGTGTATTCCATTGGTATTCACCAGTTTACCACCTTGTCCATTCAAGTGCAGTGTCTTGGGTGAGTCACTCAGACATTTGCAAAGAAAACAAATGACTGAACCCACATTGTGTTCAGAGCGCAGTCATTTCAACACATTAGGATAGTTAAATAACAAAGTAATGAAAACCCTTATCAGCAAGTGTCACAAATCACATCAGCTTACTCTGGTGAGGTGACCTGCGCTCGACAGTGGGGCTTATCTGTAACGCTGTCGGATGTCTGATGCAACAAACCAGGAGCTTTTTGAAGCCGTTTATTCTCCAACAAGGATCAAAGCCTCATGTCTGTTGCCGCTACAGTAAATCTATTTGTGGCTTGCCTGCTGAATTATTCATATCAGAAGTGTATTCTGGTCCTGACTGATCACTCAGGAAACAATGTCGTATTGAAACTCTCACTGAACTGTTAAGGTGTAAAGGTGTATTTCAGAATTTATTTTTAAAAGCCTTACGCAATATCGTTGTTCGTTTAATATAAAATTATCATTGGAACTTCAGCAATTAAATGTCAAAAGTTATATTCTAGCACTTTCACTTTCAAATGGAAGTTTGATTTATTCATTCTTTAATATTTCATTATCTTATTTTAAGTGGAATTGGTCGTAACCATCTACATAAATCTTCGCTACACCTCTACTTGTTTTTTGTTTTTGTTTTTGCAGGGAGTCTCGGAGACCCAGTAACACATTTTATTAGACTTGGTGAGAGATTGGAAATTTCCCCCCGGACAGGGGCCATCTACTGTACATAAACTTCTTTATGTTGTGTGCACAGTTCCTGGGCTGCAGGGAGTCTTTGTAAGACTGGACTCAGACAGCACACAGATCCAAGATTACAGCTCTATAGAATCTGTATCAGCTGATGATTCAGTCATTATCTTGGGACAGGAAATCATCACTGAACTCTTGTTTCTTCCTCATCCTTCTATCCACATACTCCAATATCAGTGCCAGTGCATCCACCGCACAAGTGTCACTGCAGTATATATGTTTTCAACAATCGAACTGATTACTTCACACATCATTGGGATTCTTACCTTCCCTCTGGGACATCATTTGGAAATGGAAGTTTAAAAGTGAACACACACATATTAATTTTTGAAAGTGGTCTCCAGTGCGCTGCTCTGTGTGGTACATGCGCTCTTTGTGGCTGACAGCACAGACATGTTCACACACCCGCACATTATATGAAAACTGAAGCCATACTTGGTGATACAGACACAGTGTTATAGAAGATAAAATTAAAAACTATCACTCGGTTCTGTAAGTTATTTTTTCTGGTATGTTACCATAATTTGCTTTAAGTGGATCAATAATCTGGTTTCAATTCACTTCCTCATGGTAGCATCACTTTCCTTTTTCCGAAATGTTCGTACGCATGGGCTAAAGTTTGTGTGTAGGTGCGCAGATTCTCCTGTCAAGTTTGTTTTTATTGATCCCGCCGTTTGCGTGAGAAGTGGCATATCAGTTCTGAAAGATGTGTACGCAACAGTTATAAATGAGGCCCCAGGAAATTATACAATTTAAACCATATTTAGCCTGGGGCTATCGTGTTCTTTCTGTTTTGCCTCAAGCCTTCTGTATTTCAAGAAGTAAAGTCACAAGGGTATAAATGAAATGAATTCCCTCATCTAGTAATGTCTACTATAGGATCTCTGTGGACTGCACACTGGACTGCAAGTGCAGACTGTTGACATTGACATGAGTAACACATCTGCCTGTGCATGCAGTCTAATAAACACTACTACTTGAATGTCTGCCGTTTCTACAACTTCGATTCTGCAATATGTCCAACACATGACATCTGAGTAGTAGTAAGTAATCTGTAGACACAACATACAACACAATGTTTTTCTTTTACGGTTTTAAACTGCCTTGTTAGATAAACATTTCTTCGTTTTGTTAGATCAGGATTCAAAAACAATTTTGTCTATTACTTATATCTTCCAACAGATTATTTAAATTGTTTTTTTTGGTCACTCTTTCTACAAATGTTTTCTATTGGGCAGGTTACAGGTTACAGAGGATTAACCCTTTTCAGTTTGACCTCCACGTTACTTCTGTCTTAAGGACTAAATGTCCAATTTTGAGGCTTTAGACTTTTTAAATGAATCTAAATTTGGAATTACACTCCATGGTTACAACCTTCTTAAGCCTAGGTGTCATGGCAGTGTGCCCAAAAGCTCTCAGGAATAAAATATACCATTAGCACAATAATTACATTTCTGTCAGAAAGCTGATTAGATAAAAACCCTCTGGGAGAAAGAGGCGGAGTAAGACGGAGACAAAGAGATGGAGGAAGGAATAATAGTGGTTCCGCAAACAGGCATAAGATGGAAGAGTGAGGAAAAAACAAGACAACAGAAATTATGAAGGAAGAGACGAAGAGAAAGAGAAAGACAGGGAGTGATGATAATGAATGTGGCTTCTCGCTGCGGCTCTAGTGCTATGATCCTGACCATCCATCCCGAACCATTCCTCGTTAAATAATACAGATAAGATGGAAAAGCTCTCATCGTCCACATCCATTTAGCCAAATCGCACACTATTGCAGGAAAAAAAATGTGCTTAATGATTCATGAAGCAGCTCCCATTACCGTCACACCAATTTACAGAGAAACTGTTAGCAAGATGTGGGGAGAAGAAGCAGGAAACAATGAACTGGAGCAGTTCTGAAGCTCTGCCTTTCATTAGAGGAAACAAGGCCGAGGCTCTGTACATGGAGGTCGTGGTCTCGAATCAGATATTTGACCTTTAATCTGTTTTTCCGTTGTGCCGTCCAACAAAGACATGGCAGCGGCCACCACCGGTGCTTTAAAGGTCAAAAGCCAGTGCTATGCTGCAAATGCAATGTCAATCAAAATTCCAAAGGTGGGAGCTATTCAACTCAACATGAAGAAGTTCCTCCTGATGGTGTAAAAGATTTGTCAGAAACCTTTGAGGTGTTTGACTGTGAGTCCAACAGAGCAGTAATGCATTGCATCACTTAGAAGGGATATTTCAACGAAAAATGTTAATGCACTCATCATATAGCCACTACTATGCAAATGGAGGGGGGGTGAAGTGTTTGAGTCCACAAAACACTTCTGGAGTCTCAGAAGTAAACCATGTAGCAGCCAAATCTGATACGATTAAAGTCAATGGTGACTTGGACTTCAGACATCATACGACAACAGATAAAACCAACATCCCTCCATACTCGTCGTGTGGCATAAAACACGGTGCAAATAACCTTGTTTCGAGTCGAATATGAATGTTGGGGCTTGCGGACACTTCGGTGAAATCACACAAGCAGTACAGTAACATTATCATATTAATAAATGTCTGAGTCTCTTCTGCATCCATTTCAGTGATGCTGCTGCTGCTGCAGGAGGTGGAGTCTAATGTTACCTGCCCCCTCTGATTGGATTAGTGGACCAATGGCCATCTTGTTATGTTTAAAAATATAATGTGAACATAAAACGCAGATATAGTGAAGTAGAAAGTACAGATATCTGCTGAAATATGTGAAGGGGAAAATAAGTTTACTCACGTAAAGATAAATGAAAAATTAACTGAAGTAAAGCAACTAAGTAGATGTACTTATCCAACCACTGGATTTTTTAATATAGACTGATGGGAAAAATGTACACAATTACCTTTAATATACAACACACTAAAATAGTTAAGCACACTACAAAAAAGTGAAGGGTCACTGCACTATCAGCAATCGCCCTGATAATTTACAAGAAACCATTCTTGACAATAACCTTTCCATGCTTAATGCCAAACAGCCCTCCCACTACAGCAATTAACATAATGGAATGTATTCTTTCCAATATCAAGCTTACATAATGAGGTATTGGAATTATGATAATCTGGATAAAGAGTGAGCCAATCTTCATCAGTTTCACTACAATGTGGTTTTCTTCATCAAATTAGCGTGTTCGCTCAACCTCGACGTGCTGCCAGGCAACCTGCACACAAAGACTGACATTTGGGAGCAGCCAGCGTTCAGTGTATTAGCACTGTACCATGCAGACAGTCTGGCACGCAACTGTAGACACACACACACACACACACACACACACACACACACACACACACACACACACACACACACACACACACACACACACACACACACACAGGACCACACTCATCCCACTGTCACCCGCACTTACCCCCCTCACTTCCCAAACACACACTCTGTCTCCGTCTATCTCTTTCACACACACACAAACAGGCAGTGAGCCATTTTTGCTGAAACACTGAAGAGCAGCCCCCAGTGGATAGATATCAACGCTAGGCATTATGGGTGAACCTATCTGGCTTTTTAGATCGAGTTAGGGCCAATTAGCCGGTGGGGAGTAAGAGGAGCCATCCTCAGCAACCGGCGCACTGAAGACGCCCTGAAGCAGGAATTAGAACAGTGACACACTCCCACAAATACAAATGTCGATCTTCTAAGCTGAAAAAAACTGTAAACACTCTATACAGCGAGAGTGAACGTCTATTTTTATCTTAAAGTCGCTTTCTTCGAACGCAGCAGCTATTCAACCAGATCACGTTACGTTTCCTGATCTAAAGAACCAAAGAGATTTTCACTTCACTCACGATGAAAAGCTTAAGCTCCGAATGCACTGACCACAATCAGGAGTGCAGGTACCACTGAGCACCCAGCGGTCTTTTCCTTGATGTGCTTTCTAAGTGGTCTGAGGGTTTTTACATCCCTGGCTTCGATACAGACACTTTATCTGATGGGTTTTGCTGGTGGATTTAAAGACTTGGTGTTTTCAGACATTTTTTAAAGGGAGCAGGCTGACAAAATATACAGGAAACATGTTTGAACATGAGACTTGAGTATTTTTCATTTCTGAGAAGAATGTGTTGATGGTTGATTTGAATGATCATATGATGATATTGGAACCTAAAATGATTTGGTTTGTTATTGAAGTTTGGCAACTTCTATTTGCCTACAAAGGTGTTTTGTGCCTAGAAATAGGAAAAGATTTTCATATTGGATAATTAGCTGATTCATACAATCAGAGTTAAGAGCTATCGCAAAGAATCTCTAAACAGTTACATTGGTATTGATTTTACA
Organism: Limanda limanda; assembly: GCF_963576545.1. Taxonomy (NCBI): domain Eukaryota; kingdom Metazoa; phylum Chordata; class Actinopteri; order Pleuronectiformes; family Pleuronectidae; genus Limanda; species Limanda limanda. Next base: position 7,456,956 of record NC_083636.1, read on the forward strand.
GTATCACGTTGTAATTTGATACGTTTTATGTTGTGTCAAAGGTTTTATGTTTTAACGTGTTTTGATATGAAAAGTTAATATTTATATTAAAAAATATGTGAATTATTGCCCCTGTACCATATGCCTGTTAACTGTAATATACTTTATAGAGTTGAGTGTGCTCTGAGAGAAAACATTTCGTAACTCTTTATGATGTTTGCACTGTTATAAGTATATATGACAATAAAAATCTTGAATCATTTAATGGAAGAAAGACAAGGGTAGATATAGCGCCACTGTATAATGATCAGAGCTTATCTGGGACTCTGAAACCAGGAGCTTGTTTCACAAGAGTGAGTTATGAAGAAGGCTGACAGTCAGATAGCAAATTGTTGCAGCATCACATTTTACAATGGATTTTTGGTTCGAAAAGTCCTTGCAAACTTATGTATGTATGGCTTTTGTTTTGATAAGAGACATGCATCAAACTTTACAGGAGACGTTGCCCGGAAAGTAGATACAGTAACCAGGAAATGCAAAAACTTTGATTTGTTTACCATAACTTTCTCAGAATGTCTGTGGTACCTCTAAATTTCAGTTGTATATATGAATATATTCTACCTATATATTTATATAACTACCAGACAGTCCACTTATGGTTAAATACTGTGAAAATGATTCTCATGTGGAGGTTCTTTTTACCCTTTAAGGATGAGGAAAGTGTCTTTCTCAACAGGCCTCCAGCAGGAGACAGCTCGTGCCCACACTGTGCTGGAGCACGAACCACCCCGGCTCGCTGTGGCAGGGCTCCACACACACAGTGAGATGGACGTGATCTAAGTGGCGAGACAGGGTGGATAGAAACATCATTTGTTTTCCCTGAAGGTGACTGAGATAAAGCAGTGCAGCGATGGGCGGATGTGTGGAGTGAGAGGGCAGGCCTGCAGATTGATGTTGTGTTAACATGAAATGAATTGCCAGAGGGAGGGAAACTCTATAGTGTTCTGGGAGATGATAAGAGATCAAGCAGCAATGGAGGTTGTGGGTGTGTGTGTCAGCATCTGTATGTGTACGTGTCTGTGGGTGCATTTTGTTTGTGAATGAATAGCTCGCAGTATGAGTGGCGTGCTGTCGTGTTATGGTTCAACAGTAGCATTAGGCTGTGGCTGTGTCTCAGCTTGCATGCTTATATACTCCCACTTGCTATTTTGAGTGCATTGACAGTGTAAAGACATTTACAATACATTATTTTCAATTCAATTCATGTAATTTCCAGTACGCGCATTCAAGTCTGACTTAAGCTAATAATACACTGTCAAAATTGATTATAAGGCTGGATGACAAATCATTAAACGTGAAGCAAAAATCACAACGGTGGCTGGTTGCACAATCTGTCATTAACCCTGCCTCCTGCATGTTAGTTGGTTGGGCAGGGATATGTTTTTTCCCCCTATATCTTTATTCATGAGTATTGTATTTCAGATCGAGTGCAGAGAACTTACTGATTTTACGTTCAGATTGTATAATGCTTTCACTCACAACCCTGTGCTCATATTCAAATAGCCCCTGCTTGTGCTCAAACAATGCGCTTGCAATCAGATTTCCTGGGCTCCGGCTTAAGCTTTTCTCCCGCACTACTGCTGTCTTTGTGTGCATCCAACCAATAGAATGCCAGACGTTGTGTTGACTTAAAAACTGTCTGTCTTCAAATGACATCACCAGCGCAAGATGTCAGTGCCCATACATGAGATACTTTGGCTTTATTTTTCTACAGTGGGAGGAAGTTGAGACACATCATTCATATTTATTTACAGTCCACGATGAAAACTCTACACCAGACAGTACACAGTGTATCTGAATTGAGAGACTGTGTATTACTGCTTCACGAATGACAAAAATTTGAGAAAGTTAGAAAAAGTAAAAGTGAAACAGATTCAGAAAGAGAATTGCAAAACAACCAACAATATTCTTCCATTACCCAGCCTCCGTCTAGGCTCCTGAAGCGTTGTTTTTGCCTTTGACTCTGTCCCCTCTAATCTTTCTCCCTACGTCTGTCTGACTCTCTCATGCCACTGGGCTTGGTTATCACCTTCTGTAATGAAAACACACAGCTCCCCAGTTCTCGCTCCAAACTCCTAAACAAGGCCTGGGATCTGGCAAAGAAACCATAGACATCCATCTCTCCCTCGACTCTCCAAAAGGTTTGAGATTTCCAAATTCACTGCTCAAGGTCAGTGCTATTCTTGGAGGAGAGAGGGCGGGCAGTGGTGTGTGTGTGATTGAGGAGATCCAAGACTAAGGTAGGTGCTTTTATAAACAGTTTAATTGTCACAGTCGTAGCTGACGTAGTAGAAATCATTGTACTCATAGTTACATCATATCAGTAACAGCGGTATTAACAATAAATCAATAACAATAATGGTAGTAGTAGTTGTAGTCATAATCACAGTACTACTTGATGAGACAGCAATAAGTAGCAGGTGCAGTAATTGCAGAAGTGCAGTAGGAAGTGGCAGGACCATTATATTTCACTTTATAACATGATAAAACCCCAGTGATCAACGGACCTCCTTGTGTGTAGATGGAGACCAATGGGGATGTCTGTCAGTGTGGAGCGGATGCTACACTTCAAAACAAAACACCTCACACACCACCACCCTCCACCTCCACTTCTCACTCAGTTGTGAAGAGCAAACGCTGACGGCTGGAAAGAGATTCCCAATTTGTTGCCCCAGTGGCAGGGAAACAAAAGAGGAAGCCTTTTCACTTGACATGACTCACATTATTATGCTTCCCTTTGACATTTGACCCTGTGTCTCCTAGTATTAGTCGGATAACCGTAGCAACCACAAGCTATGTCAGCTGTCACTAAAGTTCAAGCATTTAAATAGACATTTTGGAAACACTCAAATGTCAGTAAGGGCAGCTGTATTTCATCCCGACGAGAAGTGTTCCACCTGGCATGCCTGCAGATGATTTAGAATTAATTTGTCATAACGCTCAGCTCACGTTAATGCACCCAGCTGCACATTAATACCTACAACCATAGACTGTATTTAAAGTGAAGCCAAAGCGTCTTGATTGCCATCTGATGGCTGGATGCAGTATAGGTCTTAAATCCCGCTTCCTCTAGTGGGAGGAAGTGGAGACAGGCTGTCCATCTTTGGTTTATACTTACGAAAATTTCTGGACTCAAAAAAGTCACAATTAAATTCTGTAGCAGAATATTTCTACATTCATGTGATTAAAAGAGAGACGAAATATTTGTTCTCATTTGCACGAACATGTAACAGCCACAAGCAAAAATTCAAATCATCAACAGGTAACCAAAGTTAGGATAGAGAAAAAAAATAAGACCACAATGCTTGTGACACAACAATACTTGTTTCCTTCACAGCTCTGTGGATAGACAACAGCAATCATGAAATAGGAGAGCATTGAAACAAAGTAGGTATGGCTAAAAAGTTGTGTCTAAGGCTTACTTCCTGTATAACTTATCACATTTTGTGTATCTGAGTCAACATTTTTGGATGGGGCTAGGGGAGAATAGACACATTGGACACTGAGTAAGTTATTTGCCGTGAGTCAGGTACAGTGAGTTAAAAATCAACAGGGGAAATATGCAGTGAGCAATGCCAGGTCAGCCCCTCAGAGGGAAGTTTAATTGGCTGGCTGCCGTAGACCTCTATCAATGCTCAGATTTTAGAATGTGTACACATAACTATGCATCGTGCATCTGAGTAACGGGGGAAACTTTTTCAAGAGAAGTGCAGTTTTTGAATTTTCAAAGTCAAATAGCGTTAACTACCACTGTGCTGTGATGAATACAGAAATCTCAGAGAAATCAATCTCAAAACCGGCAGAACAAAAATAAGAGAGAGGATTTTAATTTTTGTAATTTGGGCGAAGCTAACCTTTAGGGTAACTTCTTATCCTCAAAAGGACTTTAAAGATTTCAGTTAAACTGGAATAAATGGTTATAAGAAGGAAAAGAGATCTGGTGGAAAACCTGCAGACAGTGGGACATAAAGGGGAAAATGATTTGCTGGAGGCTCCTTGAGCACCGTGGGACTGATGGTACTTTATATACACTATACTGTGCAATGCTCACAGGCACTATTAGACAGGTCGAGAAACATATTCTTCTGATGGAAGATATTTATGTCTTTGCATTTGGCGGACAATGCCTTAGGGCGACACATGACAGCGAATGATGAAAGAGACCCTGGAAGAGATGGAGAGCCTGAAAAAATACTGGACCCTCTGGTTCCAGTAGATTGTCTTTAAATGACTTGGCACTCCAAACAAAGCTATTTCCGTCTTTCAGGCACACTTAACTCATCTTGATGACAAATGCCCAGCATCTGACCTCCTGTGGCAGCCATTTTACACCTTAACTGAATTCATTAGTGTTCCAAAAATACCCTCATTCGAAAAACAGATCACCTCCAGGGGTGTGAGGGTGTGAATACAGACAATCCACGTGAGTAAAACAGCTTAACTGCACAACAAACACCTGAAAAAAATAGAGGATTTATGGATATACATCCAGGACTCCCGCTGTGTGCTACAGGAAAACATAGCCAAACAGGCATTCTCACAGGGATCTTTGGTGTTTCATGTGTCTGCGTGGCCAGGGAGGGAAGCAGAGCCACGCTGTCTCGTAAAAAAAGTGTGCAAAAGCTTTTCCTTCAAAGAAGACTAAAGACCAGACTCTGCCAGCAGGATCAATGCCAGGCAGACATGGAGGGATGTGGCCACCTATCTCGACTTACCCGACGTGGTGAGGGGATATGCCCCATTTCAGTGGGGATTATATGTGGATAAAGAACACGGTGAAACAGTAATGAGGAAAGAAGGACAGACAGAGGAGATAGCACCAATAAAGTGAATGTACATGTTTGCCAAAAAAAAGTTCAGTGAAATGAGGTTTTGATGAATATTTGAAGCCAACATTTGGCCTCATTCACAAAAAAAAAAAATCTGTTAAACCAAAACCTTAAACCTTATACGGACATTTGACGCACATCATTTCTATGAAAACATGCTGAATTTCTGCATGAATTTCTGAATAAACGAGGCGTCGCTTCTTCTGCAACTATGAAATTAAAACACTGTGTTGCGTCATAATCTGCGGGAAGAACTCTTCTGTCTGCTCGGTGTGTGTGTGTGTGCGTGTGTGTGTGTGTGTGTGTGTGTGTGTGTGTGTGTGTGTGTGTGTGTGCTCATCTCATGAACTGATAATCACATGTATTTAGTTATTAATCAATTATGTCGGATCATGAGTCTGGATCCGCTCACTTTAACCCCCCTGATGACACGTTGTGTAGCAGGTTTAAACATGTTTCTCATAAACTCTAATCTAGCTAATCAAACAAACACAAAGTAAGTGTGATTAGCGCTGGTGTTTTTTGTTAAAGTGTAAAGCGAGGACTGGTCAGAGGGGGAGTGAGGAGGAAGCAGACTCCGACAGAGACTCCTTTAATAAGCATCTGTCCTTCCAATATATTGGTTTGTCAGGGAAGCTGTGCACAAACAGGAATATACATATATTTAAAAAAAGAGCACCCCATATTGCCATTGTCCTTATATGGCAATATGCCAATTACAGACAACAGACAAAATTTTTAGAATGATTTGGATTCACAAACCTACGCAAGGTGTTGAGAACAAAATTGTCTGGCGGCGGTTTTGCGCACCCACTTATTTTGTGAGGGGAGTAAGAACCTTTCTGCGCAAGTGTTGGTGAATGAGACCCATTGTCCAAAGGGAAATGTGAAAAATGGCCTTAAGTTTATCAGCACAGTCAGAAATTAGCATCAATAGCAATGGTTCACTGATCAGATCATCATGACTCCAGCATTCTGGCATTAAAATAGGACTACCATCCTTGAACTAAAACCGACGCTGACTGAGAGAGCAGGAAGACAAGTGAGTAAAGGTTCAACAGAGTTCACAGGTAGTATATGAACCTTGTGTGTAGGCTAAGTTTATTATACCATCAGGAAAATTGGGTAAGCCTAAAAACACACGCTGGTGATTCTACCCTGGTGTTCTCACTGTTCCCAACCCAGCCCTGTCTCCTCTATATGTACCACTGCCTTCTGCTTCTCTCATGAAACCTGAGCTGGGAATACATGTCAACTGCAGATCTGCAGAGTTAAGTGAGTTCTGAGGAATTGAACTCCTACAATGACAAACCAGTAGAACTTAAGGATATGGGACACTTCCAGAGGGAGAAGAGTCCTCTCTTGAACCATTTTACTCCCTGAACTTTAATGTCCCACCATCTTCCTTCATCCTGATGAGCTCTGACAAATCACCGGGCGACAGAGGTACTAATGCCTTACTTGCTTGCTATAATTTATTTACAACTTGCTTTAACTTCCTCTTTTAATGTCTGTACCGATTAAAAGATTGTGTTGGTGGTTTTACAGGTTTTAGTCCATTCATTTGAGAACAGGTTTTATTTCCACCACTGCAATCCGGTTTCCAAAAGACTTCAGAAGTTCACAGAGACAATGTTTACCCTCCAGAAAGGCACTGATCTCAGTTCACATACCAGTTAACAGTAAAAAATATATAATTTATGACTGAGTGTGACAATGTGACGGAGCACAATCAAGACAATAAGCATGTATGTGATTACATGTTTCAAGCAAGTTGATTCTTACTGCACTAAAGTAGATTGACACCATTTTACTATTAACAAAACTGTGAGTGTCCAATCATAGCTTAGCATCAGTAGCTAAGCATAACAAGTTTTTTTATTGATAACAAATAACAAAAAAAATTATTATCAATATGCTTAAAATATATGCATTGGGCTGTAATAAGAATGATACTAAGACTTTTGCTGTGTCCAAATTGAGGGAAGATGCAGAGTAGAGTAGAGCAATCTGGTCAGATTCACAAAGTGTGTCACAAACATGTCTTCTTACCGTTGCATAGTTAACTAGTCTGCGCAAAAGCACTTAGTGCAGCTTAGCTACTAAGATATCTAGCTTGTTACGTTAGTCACCAGCATTAATCCTGGGCAAATGTGTCAGAAATGGATTAGAGGATGTTTGTACTCTCTAAGTTTAGCTGCTAATAACTAGTTTCTTACTGTGATCATTGTAAACTGATTACATAGAGTGCTCTATTGGAAAGACAGGTTAAGTTAAAGTAACCAATTAAAATGGGAGTAATTCATGTTATATGTGTTGCTGATACTCAACATCTACTGGACAAAAACAGAGATGACTTCATGAGATGAGCCTTAAGTTTCAAAAAACACAAACAAGAAGTTGACACCCTAGAAATATCAGGATCCATCTAGCCTCCTAAATGTCACACAAATGCATCTGTCTTGTCACAGCATCATTGTCAATGTTCAACCCTTTAACTGTCAAATCTTAAAAGCCACCATACCTCTAGTTGTTAACATAGGTCAATACATTTACCATTGATTGCCTAACAGCATTTTAAATTGCCTCTGTGGTTTGACCCATGGCAAAGAGCTGTCTGCAGTACCAACAAAGTACTATTGGTAAATTCTGCCAATGTGGGATTAAAGATAAAAATGACCCTGAGAGAAATGGAAAAGTCATTGGGCAAATTGAGAAGGTGCTGACAGATTAGGATTCCAGGACTGTGATAAGGGTGGAGAAATAAGTGTTATTTTGTGGTAGCACTTTGTACTTGGCACAAGTACACAGTGGCTCAGATGTGGTTCAGATCCGAGCCCTGTGGCTATCTTTTTCTGTCCCAGTGACAGAATCTTCCTGTACTCCAGCCCTTCACAGGCTTAAACTCCAAAGTTATCCCGTCTACCCTCCTGGAAATAGAAAATCGAACTGAATTGACCTCTCGAGATAAATCTCAGTCAGAGAGGATTTGGGTTTCAAAGTGAAAAATACTGAAAAAAACTGATACCTGAGGAATTTGTAGGGTATGCAAACAAATTAGTGGGTAGAACATATTAAAAGGAATATTAGTAATAAAACTGGATCAGATGGTCTGCTGAAGGTCAAAATATATCATCCAACAAATTTAGGTGAAATACTATGATCACAAGTATAAATTAGTCCAGTAATAATCAAAATAAACCTTGAAACATTTATCTGTATTTATAAAGATGATTGAAGATAATACAACACAATTCAAATGCACCAAAAACTGCAGCCTCCAAAAAACCATGAATTTGAACAACTCCCACTAAAACAATTTCATGAAAAAAACTAAATCAATATGAATTTTGTGGACTGATGCCAATGCAAGGGAGGAAAATATGTCTGATCCTGATATGCCAATATCTATATTTTAAGAATTGGCAATGATTCCAAGGATATCAATATCAAACCCTTATGACAAAGAAATACAATCATTTTTGAGTTTCTCGACAAACTTTATTATAAATAGATATAAATACAAATATTTGGATTTATTTTGTAATAAGAAAACACAAATACAGCCAAATATATAGATAAATATACTACTGATATGTCTGCGAAAGGATCATATCAGCCCATATTATCAGCCAATTGATAAATTGATGAGGCTCTAACAGACACTGATTATACTTCTCGTGTAGGAAGGAGTTTTTGTAGGGCTGTCGACTGTCGTATTAAAGTGCACAACATTGCAACTGAGGGTACATAGTGAAAGCCTTGACTGTCGTAGCAGTATAGACTGCGTGACTGTCATTATGGGAGCATCAGGCTGAGAGGGAACATAAGGCAGTGTGGTAGGACAGTAGGTCACTGGATTTGCGCCCCTCTCCATAATCACCTCTATTTGGAGGGGTTAAAAGAAGGGCCCATAAAACATAACCTTCCCTGAGGCTCTAATCGCTCTCCTCTGGGCCAAGCACCTTCCATTCCAAACATGACAGTTTTACAAGCACCTTCTGACACCATTGTTGCGTTCAGGGACTATTTACACACATAACTACAGACTAGCAAAGCGAGGTGGGAAAAGGGAGGGAGGACAGATGAAGGGCAATATGTCCTGGCAAATGGTCCTAGTGACAATCAGGAAGATCAAGAAGGATTGAGAGGGCTAGATATGTGCTTCAGTAAGCTTTGCTGTGTGTTGAGTGTTTGTAGACCACATGCACCTACAACTTGTATTTGTGTATAAATATAAAGTGTACAGATTATCATTAACAGTCAGCTCTTGCAGCAAATGTTGTAACACTGAAATCTAAATCAATACAATTCCGTTTTAGTCGGGTTGACCCTTTGAGCCTATTTGAGCTCTTGGTCTATGGCGTGCAATTTTTGAATCAAATTGCATTAGTGTTCTAATGGTTATAAGAACAATATAGTAACGTATGATTTCAGTTCAGGATTGCTCAACCAGCTGTGCACTTATGCAAAATTGCAAACCTTTGAAAGAGAAATGCTACAAGAAGAAATTTGAAATTTACATTCAGCAGCACTGCTCACTTTGTGCTGAAATGTTAGTGAACTTTCAGCACAATCCATTACTTTTACCTGAATATCTGCTTGTCCCTCTATCAATTGTGTGAACTTTGTATTTTGTACATTGGGCTGGGGCAGAGAGCGAGAGACAGATTTAGAAGGTGATACTGAATCTATGACAGACGTTAACCCCAAATCGGGAAAAGAAAAGGAAGTGCATTTAAGTGAAAAAGAGAAAATGATGACATAAAAGTCAAAGAATTAAATAAACGCTGAGGATGAAATGGAGATCATGTTGCCTTGAGTCCTCTACTCAGGCCTAACTGGGTCTTTGGGTCCTATTTTCTGACATTAGAGAGATGTTCCCGCTCGTCCCAGCACTACTTTACCATCACCTTTTAGATATACACCCAGAATAGGTTCTATATTTACAGCTCCGCAACACACGCACACAAGCACACACTCACACGCACCGCTGTGATCAAACACACATTCATCTACTGCACTGTCTGAAGGACGTTATGCCCTGAGGAAGAAAACTTCCATCTCATGTTTTGCAGCTCACACACACACACACGCGGTTGCTATGACCTGTTATGTTCTGTGGTAAATTAGAAATCAGCACAGGACGACTGCACACCCATCAGTCACGATGACTGACAGCTTGAACAGAAACTGAATGGCCGGTTTGACAGTACATGGCACGGTTTCTTGGAGGAAAAGGAGTAATATGTATGCAAAGATGAATTCAACTGAAGTCTCACTTAGATTCTGGTGTTACTTTTGCCGTTACTTGTGCGGGAATGTAACCTTCATTTAAACACTACTGTTTTGGTTACTTGAGTGAAGCAGGGCTGGAAAGTGTGGAACCTCAGGGTGAAATGAGACTTCTTTGAGGAATTCCGTGTCCTTTTTGGAGCATCAGTTGAAGTCTCACACAAAATAACAATCCACCGACATCTGGAATCTCAACATCCAACCACATCAGTGTTTTTTAAATAAAGGTCAACATTTTAAACGATACTGCAGATAAGATTTTGTTAGAAGTGCAATTGAGGCAAGATGTTTTATTGTTAAACCACAAACCCTATTATAAATAATTATATATTTATCTTTATATAGAAAGTAAACAAAAACAAAAATATAGCCAACTGATAACTGGCTAGGTATTTTAAAACACTATTCGGACAAAATCATTTTTCATGTAATTGATGAAGTACAGTGAACTCAATCAGTTCAGAGAACATAGGTGAAAATATGTAGATGTATCTCTTTATTAGTGGTGATCTGATTTTACAGTTTAACTAAAAACATCACTGGTAAAAATGTAGGTCTGAATCTTTTCCTACCACTTGTTGTGCTCTTTGTTTAGCAAAGTCAATGGACCAGGAATAAGCAGAGGAAGGCCTCTAATGCCAAGGTTTATGGGTTCAAGGAGAGAGATGTTTACATGTGGCAGCCTGCAGTTTGTCCCAGTTGGAAAGTCATGCAAACTGAGCTGAGGTCAGATGGCAGATTGGACTAATACCCAGAGAAAAGAGGGCAACAACTCATTGATGATGCTTGAAGCCTTATTCATGTTAGTTTTCCCTGCAGAGATGTATTGTTGTCAAAAAGGGAAAAACATTTTGACAATACAATAAAACTTTTAGGTCAGGGAAGTCTTGTCTTCAAGTCCTCTGTGATTAGAGCCACAAAAAGCTACAAAGACAAACCTGGGAGTGGTAAATACATTTTCAAAAGGTAATGAGACCCGATGAAGAGGTTGCAGCTTTCTTTCTGAAATTGTAAAAGTGACCTGGTATAAATGAGCTACGGCTGCACAAAGAGCTGTTCACCTGTTTATTCAAAGGTCTGTGAAGCTCGACTCAATAAGCAGAACAACTGGAAAATCAGTTGTCTTTGCCGTTGTCCTGATTGACAATGTCACCGACACTGATGAGTCCCAGACGCGACTGCTACATAGTGATGGACACATGTTTATTCAAAGTTAATTAACACTGAACATAGCACATGTCCAAATCACACCAAGTTTGATAATACCTTGGGCCCTTGATGTTACACATGATGAGCGTGAAGCCGGTTAGGATGAACGGACAGATAGAGATTTCTGGAATTAGTAGAGATAGATACCAACAGTTTTCCCAGAACTAAAAATAACTGATCAATATCACATTGTCTTCAGGAGCATATTCTGAGTTGAGCTGGCAGCTAATCGTGGAGAATAATACATCAGTGTGGCTGCATTTTTTAGTTAAGGTTTATATGAGATAATCTTGTAAGACCTTTTCTGTAATGAAATGCCTACAGTATCTTCCTATAAACAGGGTGTTGGCTTGTATAGGCATCTGAAATAAATGTGCATTTTATATACTGTAAATGTGTGTGTGTACTGTATATGCACGCCTGTCTGTTGCCGTTGCGGTACAGTGACGTTGGTGCCATCATGTGATGGCGAGCGCGGGGAGCCAGAGCTGCACAGATGGTGTCAAGGCAGGACTCCTCCAGTGTCACAGCCCTCCTGCCGCCGGCGCTCACGGACAAGGAGCAGAAGATCAAAAGGGAGAGCGAGGTGCTACACCTGATGGAGACGACGGCTGAACTCAGACACACACTCAGGGCAGGTCGATCTTAACACAAGGAGCACAGTCATGGCTGAGAATCCACCCTGGTGTCTGTTTAGTTGCTAATAGGATCTTCTTCAATATCAAGGGCAAAAGAGGCAATAAACAGTATGAATTAACCATCTAATAAAGATCAAGCATATTTGCAGGAATTATGAGGAATGAGGATTATCAAGGGGGAACTTGTTGCAGCTGATTTTCTTACTGAAGACATCTGGCAGCATTCTTACTTGAAATAAAGCCGGAAGCGTACAAATATGTAAGAAATTCATTTTGAGAAAGAGGTCCTATTGACCAAAACTAATTTTACCCATTAGAAAGAACGGACACATTTAATTGCTTATTAACTGCTGTTGCATTATGCTTGCTTTTCTGTTTACTTTATTATGAACAGCCTGTTATGTTATTCTATTGCTAAATTGCTTTTCACACAACTTAATTGTTGCTAGGTGGTTATATTCTACTTCAACTCTAAATTTATTCTAAACCCCAGAAATTTGACCAAAAATAAATCATTTTTTATATCCGTTTTATGAAACCTGACTGCATCCCACGGCCTTGATCAGCAGATGGTGTTCGCCCAGGTGTCATTTTGTGATCCATCTATGAAACCTAACTGTACGCCATACTTCTTTCTCTGAGCAATTTCTTATTGAAAAAAACATCACCTTTTACATCTTAAACAAGATAATGGCCCCAAATCTGGGTCGCATCCATCGGACGCTGCATCTGGAGAATGCGTCACAGCGGCGCGACTAGACTGTTCCAATTCAAAGGTTGCTACAAATGCGATCCCAATAAGTCATTCCACTTGAGTGACAAACTGTTTTTCAAATAGGTAATGGAAGCAGCAACAGAGGTCAAAACATTTATTTTTAAATGTTCTATGGAAGAGGGACCACCGGGTGTTGAAAGGGCAAAAATGGGAAGAAGAGGTTGCTCTGTTTCTACTTCTTTTGCTGTTTTACAGAAGCAAGAGGCCAGTATTGAGTTGTCCCATTGCTAATGTTGGTGTTGGCTAATTCCAAGTGCTCCAGACGCTGCCTCTGGAACGTGCTGCGGACTGCGGTGACCACACGCCGATACATAACGTCCTCCAAGCGGGCTGCAGCCAGTCACATAACACCAGTGGTGCACCTTCAGTGTCCGTCTGCTTTTCAAGGGCAGACAGACAATCACTTTCAAGGCGGATTCTGGTTGTTGACGGCGTATAATGAATAAATACTGGGGATGTATTTTGTCTGAAGATGATGTTAATGTTAGTGGGGGCCAATTCCAACCTTTTGAGATCAGTGATGCACCGTGGCACTGTGCCTGCATGAATGTCGGGCCTGGGGCTTTTGAAAGAGCAGTGTATTGTTTTTCACATATCAACAGTCATGCCGCAGAATCGCCCACCTTCACGTGGACCTTTAGTTTGTATTATTTTGCCAAACAAATGCGAGTGTAATTTATACCAAATGCTCGTAAAAAGTTTCTGTATCATTATACATACACTACTACATATATACTGTGCTATAGGTACCCTGGTATAAGTGATAACCTGGTAATGTTGAGTACTGACACCAAAATGTGCATCATCCACCTCATACATTCACTGTTTCAGAGTATAATACTGGTAGATACTTGTCTTATATTTGAAATGGTTTGTTTTCTTATTTCATTAAAGCTCGCCAACATCTTGCTTTGTGTTCATTAAATGCACTGGTGTATGATTATGTGAACAAACTAAACTAAATGAAAACATCGTCGCCAAATGAAGGAGCTGGAGGAAGCAGACGGCTCTGACACTTCCCTGAGTGCAATCCTACCAGGTGCTGAAAGCTGAAGTGGATGGAACTGAGTGATACAAGATATGAAGATTACATTAAGATTCCTCAGCATTTGGAAAGCCAATTACACACAGTACTATAAGTGTGTATCTCTGCGTTTGCGAGACCCTCTCCACGGCTGTACTGGCCTCCTCCAGCTCGCTGCTTAAGTGACTTCTAATGGAAAGAGAGTCATGGTTATAGGCAGAGAGTGAATAGCATAATTGCCTGTGTCTGAGGAGGGTGGGAGTACGAGGGTGCTACAGAGGAGAAGGTTATATTTACATGCTGGGTTGTGAGAACGAGCAGACACACCACAGCATTTAAAATTTGACACTGCAGCCGGCGCTTAACCCGCAGATCTCACGCGTCGCCTGATTGTTTTCACTTGCATAAACGCTTGGTGCATAAATAGTGGAATGATATTGCGCTGAATGGCATGCGCTTGCATGTGGTGTTAATGCATTAGAAAGAAGGAAAACAGGAGGAGCCACCTGTCACTCATTTACAGTATGGCAACCAACCTCTTTCTTGCCAATAAGTATGCACGTAAATATTTAACCTGAGTTTTACCATATAACAGATCATATAAACTGCATTAAAAGGGTTAGAAGACTGAGGAGTGGAGTATTTAGAGTGAAAACCAAACTAAAACCATCTCTGTCCACATAAAAGCGTTTTGGCCCCACATCAGTTTCAACCCCCGTCCATACTAACGTGCCTGAAAACACATATCACCTGACCACTCACATACACTGCATATGCACATGTCGATGTTTACAGGAAATATTTGGTAATTAATTAAGTTGTAGAAAAAGCTAGGCTACAAACGAGAAGGAGCACTGGCAAATGTAGAGGCTACATTTTAGAGCAAAATGTAGTTGTGTGGATTTTGCCTGTTCCTGTTCCTTCAGGTCAAATCATCATTTCCAATATTTCGTAGAGCTGTGACGATGTGAACCTCGGTGCAGACTCATAAGAGCAGTGTATTCATTTTCATTTCTGAGCAGCAAGCATGTAAACACCCGTGACATCTAGTCTCAGTGACTGACACTTGAGTGTGGCTTATTCTCTCAAGAGTTCTGGCATCTTGCTGCCACGGGCTCTAAAAGTAATCCTTCCAAAGTCAAACTGTTTACATCAAAATCAGACCCAGTTTAGCATCTGGGTGAATGTGATATCTGAGGTCATTTAGATAAAACTCAAGACTCACTGTGACTTTGCTTGTTTTGCTTTATACATCAGCTCATCTTCCTGCTATCAGTCTGTTCCACCCACTCCCTCTTTCTTCCTTTCCTTTCTCCGATTTAGAGTTATTTTAAGGAGGTGCTTTTGAAAACTCACTCCGCTCTGGATTGCCTCTTAGCTCATGAAAAATTGTCTTGAATAAACTTCTGGGTGATGGATCAGCTCAGCAGCCATAGAGAAGATCTGTGAAAACCCAGATATCTGCATCAAGGTTAAAACTTTATCAATCATTCTCACACAGACTATCACTAAAATGCTCATTTGTGATATCAATAATGTTAATGATGTATTGAATGATGAATACTGCTTGTATTGCTTTATATTTATATAAGATTGTTTCAACTGGAATTAATGCTGCAAGCATTTTGATATTTATCATATAGTTTGTTGTCAAATCTGTTAGGGCTTGATTCATTCATATAATGAAGTAGTTTTACATAAAAAATGTAAGATCATATTTCATCATATGGAGGAAAAGCTGATTTGTTGTCTCCAATGAGTTACCGGGGCATTCAAGAGAGGAGCCTGTGAAAAAAAAATATGATAAATAAATAGCTGGCAGCAAATATGTCAACGAAAGCAACTGTTCAGCCAGAAGAGATTAAATTCAATTACTTAAATTGCACGCTCCAACCATGCCCCCAAACTGAGGATTCTTGACAAGTCAGATGCTGCCAAGTGCATGTGTGTTTCTCTGCAAAAGCAGGAATGTCCAAACATTTGAATGCAGCCAAAGTTTATGCAGTAATTTTACGAGAATAAAGTGGTAAAAATAAGAGAAAAAGTCGTAAATTTACAATAAGCAGCAAGCGCGGGGGTTCTTGCTAGAATTTCTCTCTTTCTGTATCCCACATCTTAAATCAATCTCATTGTGAAACTATGAAACCCCTTTAAATATCACGGGAAAAAAGGCAATTTCCAACCGGTTGGTGTGGTTCTTTCTTGGCAATATAGATCTTACACAATCTTTTCAAAGTACTGATAATATGTAGCCTGGGTGCCAGACGAACTTAGCCCCGCCCACAACATTTGTTGTTCGGGAAGTTCGGTCTGGAGTCGCTCCGTTGGGGAGAAACTATGGCCGATCAGGAGCTGATCGGATCCAATCAAATCGTCAGGGCGGGCTTTATACGATGATTGACAGATGATCTACAGTGACGTAATCAACCACGTCACCAGAGAGCGCTTCCTGCAGAGCTGAGACATAAACATATATAGTGTTTATATCTATGGAGACATAGACATATATAGTGTTTATATCTATGAGCTGAGATGTGTCGATGCTGCCATCGAGTCTGTTTCAGAGACATCGACAGCGCATTCATTTTGAAAGAGGAACAGAGGAACACGATCAAGGCATTAGTAGATCGAACAGATGTTTTTGCCGTTCTTCCTACGGGATTCATAAAAAGTTTAATTTATCAGCTGGCCCCGATGCTGCAGCCACACAAGCAGTCATAAAAAGAGAGTGGGGGGGCTACGCTCCTCAGCACATATGAGACAAAAAGACACATAGGTTGGGGCGCTGTTAATGTTGGAGCAACAAGGAAGTGAATGCTTGAAAAAAACAATTAGCTGCTGGTTCTCCTCCTCGCTTCCTCCTGCAGAGCCATGACAGCGGAGCTCTGCAGCGCAGCTGGCGGATCAGAAGCTCCGTGGAGTTCTGGTAGCGACGGATCTCTCTCAGAGCCCCGGGACCGGTCCCGGGCCGGTAGCGAGGCTCTGAGAGAGATCCGTCGCGGGCTTCTTAACGCCGCCGGCAGCCGGGACTCTCACGAGCAGCCCTGCTTCCTGGGGGCTTTGCCTCCGGTGGATATACGAGCGGCATTTCCATTTATTTATTTAGAGAGTGAATAAACTCCTGAAACAGACAACTGACAACAACTATGCGTCGCTTGACATACGTAACATATTACGTTGCTCTGATTGGTTGTAGGTCTATCCAATTGTGCGAAGAGGCATCTGGTTTCCTGGTTCCGTTGAAACACGCCCCATAATCACAGCCCAATGGAGCGGTCTCAGACTCATATTCTGACTAGAATAATGAGTTGGACAACGTCAGGCTAGATAATATGGGGCATGTGTGCCAAAAATATGAAGCATTACGTTATTTGGGAAACTTTGGAAGTACAAAAAAACAAGTTGCCTCATACCTCATTTTAACGTAGGCTACAGGTGGGACTTCTAATATTCCCCTTGTAAAATGACACGTATCCTAAAATGATGACTTTATTCTGGTAAAATTATTTCTTTATTCTAGTAAAATTACAACTTTATTCTCAACATCTCTGAATTTTTCTTCTTCAACATGAAACAAGAAACTCTTCCGCAGCTGTGCAACGTGGTGTGTGCCAGTCATCCTGAGCTGAATTGAGTTGTTGAAGTTGGGTGGTGGATTAAACTGCCGTTTAGCAGAGACGTGATGATTTTAAACAGTCCTCTTCCTCGCTCTGACAGTAAGCAGCAGGGGTAATTTAATATATATCACATGCCAGGAGGGATAGCTGGCACACAGTGGCATGCATCTGCTCAGATGAAGACTCACACATGCAAGAGTTTCCGGAGCATTAGAGGAACACAGTTGTCCTCGGATAACAGCAGGCATTCGACCGAGAGGCTGCGTTTCTCCCGCTTGAGCAGCGCTGAACTCAAGCTTTTAAAATGGCTCCTCAGCCTGTGGGAGCAGATGCTTATAGTTACCCTCTCCACCGAGCCGATCTGATTCCCACAGTATTCAGGTTAACTGTCTCAGTACAATATTCAAGGAACAGGTGGTTGAGCTTAGACTGGAAGTGAGCCTCATGTCGATGTGTGACGACCTATGATTTGTTTCCATTCACATTTTAAAATGTTAGGATTATGGAGCTTCTTGTTAGTTTTTATTTTATTATAGGTCCCATAACATAGTACTTAATATTTTGGCACATCAGATCCAAGTATCAGGACTTTAAAAAGATTGATATTTCCTTTTCTTTATTCTCATAAAATTAGGACTTTATATTTTGCGAAATATTCAACTTATTTCTCATAACATTATCACTTTATTCTTGTAATGTTAGATGTTTTTTTCTCAATTACAACTTAATTCTTGTAATATTATGACTTCATTCTTGTAATGAATATTATATTTGAGATCACCGATTTGTTAACTTGTAATAAATAGTCTGTTGTAAGAATCAGCATTTAGACCAAGGGGTTTGGTTACAGGAGCTAGAGTTGAAATAATAAAGTCAGGTTTCTAGACCTTAGACTTTGCAGTAAGTGTTAAAAAAAAAATTAGATAACATGTTGATATAGATACTCGCAGTGGTAAAAAACTAAAAAAAAAAGTATAAAATGTGTGGGAGAATGCTACAGGTTACCCTGACAACTGTGGATAAGTGGACAAGCCAAATCATATCTTCACTTCCACTTCGGGCAGGTAAAATACAACTTCTATTAAGAGGGAGAAATAATACATTAATAAATAAACACTTCTCTTCAGTCAGATATTTTCTCTAGCAAAACCTTCAGTCAGGACAGACAAATCAGCCGTGAAACAACCTGCAGCAGCCCGGATGGTCGGGTGTCACTGGGTTAGACGAAGGCTTCTATGTTAAATGACTTTAACAGTATTATCATTTAACAGATTAGATTCATTTTAGAGTCGTTTATAGACAGCGCCTGAGGTAATGTTCACATCCCAGCTCTCCGGCAACACTGAAGATTTGCAAGTCAATGACAAAATTGCCTGTGTGGGAGTGAATCAGCATTGTACTTTGACAAATGCAAAAAAAACTCTTCTCATCTAGTTTGCAAAATATTTACGCTGAGACTGGTACACTCAGAGAGCCATTCTCATAAAGTAAAGTAATTTAGTCTTTGTGTTTCTCCCACTTATGTTTTGATATGAATTACTTGACTGATGATATGTTATGATATTAAGGATAATATTGATTTAAAATGGTAAATGGTTTTGTAAATAGCACTTTTCTAGTCTTGATGACCACTCAAAGCGCTTTACAGTACAGTTTCACATTCACCCATTCACACAGACATTCATACAGTGCATCTAATCGCAGCACCTTGTTATTCTATGGGGGGCAATTCGGGGTTCAGCATCTTGCCCAAGGACACTTCGGCACGCAGATGGGTCAGACTGGGGATCAAACTGCCGACCTTCAGGTTGGAGGACGACCACTCTACCTCTCAGCCACAGCTGCTCACAAAAGATTCATATGAGTCATATCTGTGCATTACCAGGGCAGATGTGAGCGGCAAAAGATGTCAAAGTGGTCCCTTCACATTTTCCACACATTATCTTCTAAGATAATAATGAAATAATAAAGATACTCAATGCTTTTCACATCACTATAAAGTCTAATTAGTATTACTAGCGCAGTGCCCATTCTAAACATGCCTGTTTACTTGGCCTGTGGTTATGCTCCAGAATTATTTCTTGTAATTAGCGAGTCCTCCTCAAATAGTTCTACAATATGCTGTCACTTTTTATTGTTTGTGTGCTGGACATTGTGTGCGGAGCTTTTTTTATAAACATCCTACAATGTAGGATGAAGTTGAAAACTTCATCCTACCTGGTGAAGCTGTTGTGCATCGCTGATCAACCAGATTCTGTGTCTGATTGTGAACTTAAAATAAACAACATATCAAAATAATCTAATGGCTGCCTGGCTGCAAACTGCCAAGCACTGCTCTAGGTTTCCAAGGACGTAAAACTCGGACCACTGACTGCCTGCCAAGCCCCCACCTGTTAAATCAAAGTTTTTTGATATTGAGTGTATCACATGTCCAAATCACACCAAATTCAACACCGCACCTCCCTGGGCCCTAAGCAATACACATGCAAGGTGCGAAGCCGATAAGATGAATGGTTTGTGAGCTATGTGAGACAGACAGACATTGTAGATATTATGTAGCTACGTGCAGCACTAGCTTACAGATTATGAACATGGACTCACATAGAATCATGGACTGTACATGGAATGCATACATCAAAAATCCATCAGGAACAGAAAGAACATTGCCTCATGCATTTTGAATGAATGTTAAAGGTTAATTTAAGTTCATTACAACATGGGGCCTTATTATATGGTTTTGACCTTCATTTCCATTTGTAATAATACTGTTCCAACCACCAAGGAAACGGTTGAGTTCTGGTGATGGTGGTGAGAGCTCTAATCTAAAATAAATCTGATAGAGCAAGAAACATGTTGTACTGTAAAAATGTTATACTGAAAAAACGTAAATAACCTTTAAAGCTGTGAAACGAAGGTTAATCATTCCTGTAGCAAGAGAAAATACCAGCAACAAGTTTAGGCCCAAAATCTAATTTGGTAGGTTGTAAAGATCTTGGTTAAAATAAGTGCCTGAACTGGTGACTAATAGTTTTGCACTATAAATGAATTGCCGTTTCCTGTGTGACATTCCCATGTTTGCTTTTGTCCATCCCAACCTCCGCCGCATGCAGACTTTGTCACTCTATAGCACATCACCTGACTTCCTCCTTTGCTCCTGTCATAGCTTCAGCCTCTAGAGGCCACCTAACAATACAATGTAACTATGGATCATAATAAGCTGTTTGCACAGGAAACCATTAGGATCTATTTTTATGGGCACCTGGGGAAGACACACATTGATGCCAAGACAACCATATTTTGAAACATTAACATATATTTGAGCTAGTACTGGGGCGTCAAGACTCTTCTTCATTA
Organism: Limanda limanda; assembly: GCF_963576545.1. Lineage (NCBI taxonomy): Eukaryota > Metazoa > Chordata > Actinopteri > Pleuronectiformes > Pleuronectidae > Limanda > Limanda limanda. The sequence goes on from NC_083636.1 coordinate 7,477,736, forward strand.
TGATACAGAAAAAAAGAGGAAAAGGAGAAGGACTGAGGATTATTATTGTTATTATTATTATTTACCTCCCTTTCTGTCTGAAAACACTTTCATACTAATCGTAAATATCTTACCACATTTTTGTGAATTCATTTTCAACTTCAATTATTTATAGTTTCTTTTAGAAATATAAAACACTACTTGATTAAACCCTGAAAAAGCACATAGGCTTCTGATGTCTGACCCATTCCATCCCTGCACTGAGAAGTGCAGTATGAGACCTTGTATTACCTGTTTTGAGGAAACATTCAAATCAATGCTGTATAGACTTGAAATTTTAGTTGCAATCCTTTAGTTGCAATAAAAAAAAACTAAACTGTAGCTGTCATTTTATCAAGGGCTCATTACAATGATGTCTTGTATCTTCCTCGATCTGACTTGGCCTGTGGAAACGTCATAATTTGTTTTAATTGCAGTAAGGACACCTGCAACCAAATGATCAAAAATGATTTACGTTGGATGTCTAATTTGGAGCCTGCTTAGGGGCTGGATGAAAAAATAATTGGCTGATTTGCATGAACTAACCGTGAATTTATGCAGAGGGATTGTGAGATTGATCAGAAAATGTGTAGCAATATGGAACACTCCTCTTACACTGAGGGTATCGTAAAAATCATTAAATACAAACCAAAATGGCAAAGTATTTCTGTCCACCTAACAGCTCTCTTTGATTTCCCCCTCAATTTTATGAAAAAACAACCGCTCATGCAGCCGAGGAGTTGGCATCCCAACAATTCTCAGTATGAGCCACGGGACCTGCATACAGTTTGTATTTATATGCTAGACTGAAACTTGTTGAGCATGCAATGGCAATAGATAAATCCTATGATCCTATGATGATAAGTCAAGGAAACATTTCTTAACTCATAGAATTGGGAAGTTATAATCACTCGTGAGAAATCTGCAGTTATTTACAGAGAAAGAGGTTTAATCCAGGTCTCAACTTTATACCTGACCCATGTGAAGTACACATGAATTTTGGAATCCTTGGTTTGTGAGAGTTGAAAATACTCTGATACAAATGGCTGGAGACATGATGCATCATGTTCTATGAAGCTTTGCCATCAACCACTGTGGAAACAAACGTGAGGTAAAATGTCTGTCTGCCTCAAGTCGAGGGTTGCAGCAGGCATGCAGTGAGAAGAGAGAAATCTCCTCAGGCATGGGGCCTTTAACCTCTTCCTTCTTTGTACAAGCAAACCCCTGGTGGTTTTTACAGAAGAGCAAATGCACCCAGGCGTGAATATTCTCTCCTGTCTTCTATAGCCCAGTGAAGAGGAGGAAGCTGCAAGAGTGGAGGGCTCCTCTGGGTCCCCATGAACCTGAATCCAGCAGAGAATTACTAATAGGATTGGTTCTGCCAGGTCGGTATCAGTGAACCATAGAAGAAGCCTCAGACAGACAAAGACTCCGGGGCTGCACTGAGGGATGGGGTCAGCTAGCTTTTACTTCAGTCGATCTTTGAAGCCATTTCAAGAGAGCAGGACATTAATTGTTTTTCTTAAGAAGTATGATTTCTAGTCTGCTAATATGAACGCTGTTATTTACAGTAATATTTAGACCATTTTGGAGTGGAATCAGCAATATAGACCCATTAAGCTAACATTTAAGGTAGGGTAATAGCTCAAAATGTCAACAAAAAATACATTACTTTGTTTCTGACCATTGAACGTCCTCCCTAAAAAAATGTCCTCACTTCCAGTTGAAACCACAGACACAGTTAGGGATAGAGAATGCATGTCACGCTTGTATTAAAAATAAATCCGATATGTATTGTTGATTTAATATTCTCAGCAAACACTCCCTGCAGGACCTTTTTTCTCTGATTGTACAACTGGTTTCTTCTTGATCTGTTGCAAAAGCACAGTATTAATTGTCAGTATTAAGAAGGTCTGTATGGGATATTTGCAGATGAAAATTTGTTCAGCTCTCTCTCTACTCTGCCAGTAAAGGTGCCTAAAAGTGTATTGCTCCTAATTGACAATGATGTATTTAACCAGAACTTCATGACATACCATTTCAAATTCAAGAAACTCAATTCAGTTACTTAGGGGCAACAACCAAATGAAATTACATTTTCAAAAATGTCATGACCATACTAAATCAGGCTAAAATGTTGTTTCTACGTTGATCCCTTCTCGCATTGTCCCTTGTGTTTCTCAAATAAATCAATACAAATGAATGTACTCCACAACTTAACTTATTTATTTCCATCTATACCAGTGTCCCTCCCTTCTTTACTGGACCTGAACATCTCAAGGAACTGAAAATAGGCAAGATCCTATTTCAGAGACTCAGTAGAGTGGCATGGGGCTGCCTGTTATCTGCCACTATTACTGGGCTCCTAACGATTGTAGTCCTGGCATTTGGAGGCCCTTCTACATTTCATTGTTTAAACGATGCTGCATTGGTATATAATTTATAATCGTGCATATACTGTATCTGCCCTAATCTGGCAACGCTGAAAACTTTAATAAAAAGATTTTAAAATGAAGAAGAAACATTGTCCAGAGCTCCATTTCATGGCTGACTGTGTTTTCCTGCCAGAGGGCAATGCACTGACTCTAACAGTACCATGTTTTTTCCCTCAAAGAGACGATCTCCTGGGAGGTTTCTGTTACTGACTGCAGTCGATATCATGCTGGCAGAGTCTGCATTACCATATGTCATCATCATCATCCAGAAAGACCCCTGACAGTTCTGAAAGAAGTTATATTAACGGTATTTACAATTACTGTTCCACAGAAAATATGCTGTAGTACTTGAGTCTGGTCTCTGAGGTAATTTAGAGAGCTTTGAGTTTGTTGTTTTGTTTCTCTCTGATCCACACTGTCTACTACTTGCAGTAAATGGCTCAAGTCAAGTATGAAAAAACAATTGAGAACAAATAAATGTGGTAACTTTGTACTCGAGGATGTGATCAATATCCTATTATTTCACAGTTGGTTATCCTAGTGCAACACCAAAGTCACTCATGCTAAAATATCAACATCGTAAAGATGCACTGATATAACGTTATGCCAAAAGACAAAGATAGTTCTTCCTTAGTCACTGTTATAGACCTGGAATACAATATATGTTGCTGCAATCCTACTCAAATGTCATCAGATTCGTTTGATAAAAATAGGCCAAATTACTTTTTGAAACAACTGGTCGATGTAGATTGTTAGATTTGATGTCATCCAAACTGGGAAAATAGTACATTTGTTGAGAACTATTTTGCATAGTTTATTGATCCATATTTGGTGATCAAGTGAGCAGCAGCAGTGTATTTGGGATTAAGATAAAATAAACTCAATGTGTCACCATTGATTATCATGGTAATCACTTGCATATAGTTTTTGGGAAACGATGGGGCTCTGTTACACAAAATGTATTTTTTGAAGATGTGTAATGATTCAGCAGCACTTTATTGTTTTCACCTATAAGATGGTTTGCTAATTTTGCTATAATTAGGTAATTCATTCTCGAGCTATGGCCACAAGTGTTTTGTTAGGTCAGTGACCTTCACCTTTGACAAGCCATCTCTGATCAGTTCATTCATTAGTCCAATGTGTTAATGTGCTTTAAATGATGAAACAACTACATGACTATAATTACAATTTCAGCCAATCAATCATCCTAAACATTGTTTATGACTGCACCCCAGATGACATTATTTCAGACCACAACCAAGTTTTTCTAAAACTGCTGCACTGCTGGTGAGAAGCTGTTAAAAAATGAGATGCTCCGTTACCAGCAAAATCAGCTCTTCCTGTGGTGTGGTTGCCATGGCCACAAAACTTGCTATTACTACGACAAACTAAAAATTCAAACCATATCCAATGCCTTTGTGATAACTTAGCAACCAACATGTTCAACTTTAAAGAAGAGGATTTTACTCTGGAGGTCCAAATTTGTAAGCGCTTTTAGTATCTCATGCATTGTTTATTTTTTTCCCAATTGAGCAGCACTATGTTAAAGTGTGTAGAGCATTGATTAATACACATCAAACCATAGCTATGATGCTCCAGTGTGACACAGGGGTTGAACTCTCATATAGTGACCATCAGCGGATTATCTTGAACTGCATCTATCCCCTTTCCACTTTTAGCTCCTCCAGCTGTCCACCTTTGTGTCTTGGTCTCTTCATTTGGCTCGGCGTGTCCTCTAAATGAACCCAGCTCGCTCAGATGTGGCTGCATTAAACAGTGGATCTTCTTTAAAGATTCACTCTTTGAACCAGAGTAAATGATTAGCGGAGAGAGCAGGGGTTGAGCCGGCAGAGTAACCAATACGCAATTAGCATCAAACCATCATACCATGAAAAAGGCAACATCCAGTCCATATCCATGCCTCGCTGTGTAGGGAGAGGGGAAAAAATAAAACAAATACACATTTTTCACCTTCAATCGCAGCCAAAGCTGTCACAGAGGGTCAGGTCGAAGCTAGTCACCATTATTACAAGATGACAACTCCTACTGTGCACATCACACCCCTGTCATCTCTTTGCTGATGTGACATTTTCACTTTGCAGCCTGATCCTCATCCGTGTCTGGCAGCGCAGTTTCTCACCGTGTTTATTTGGGATCAGGTTTTCAAATCAAAGCTGTGAGGGTGGCTGAGCTGTCTGCTGTCACGCAAGAGCCCGCTGTGCTATAAATGTTACTGTTGCCAGATAAATAATACAACAATAATATGAACGACTCTCGGAAAATGTGGCCTGATAGCAGCCTTTAAAGTCTGGCAGGGTACGTTCCTACCAAATACAAGTTAATCTAAGCAGTGGGAAAGTGCTTCTTCAATACTGCTTAAAGGACAAAAGGTCTGAAGGCTGTGAAGCTTATTAGACTGCAACAGCCTTCAGTTGCTAAGTGACCATTATCAAACCATATACAAAGGCTGATAAAAAATGTATATGCTGGATTTTTTTTTTTCTTTTAAAAATAACTTCTTGACTTCGGTGTTTGTTTTACTAGGTGGCCAGCACCAAACAGCCAACTTACAAAGTCAGCCAGTAGCTGGTGGAGACAAAAACAGAACTTCAAGGTAACTTGACATGACTTCAAATCATGATAATGTTGCCCTTTATTTGATGGATCTGAAACAACTGTTTGCTAACAGGTTAGTTATATCAACTTTATCAGGGGAAAACATATTAGTGTGTGCCCAAAAATGAATAACGGGTTTAAAGAAAAAAAGACTAAAGCTCAAACATAGTGAAGGTTGTTTTAATACAGATTAAGTTCTTATTTAGATCTAAAACTTCTATATAAAAGAGATTTTAAATCTGACATGACATTTGATACCAACTTCCAGTACCGGCACTTAAAAAAATAATTGATGAGGTCAGAGGTGCAACTCCGATGGTGCTCACAATTAAGAACCGATTGTTGATTTCCATCCCTTACACTCTGTAACACAGTGTCACAGCCGCAATCAGCTGACGGGGGCAAAGAGTCAAGATACACAAATCAGCTTCAAAGACTGATTTATTAATTACCTTTTAATGCATGAGCCTTGGGGTTGTGCAAATGGTGTCAGATCAAAGAACTTTCAGTAAATCCATTGTCCTTGGAATTGGAAGCACTCAATCTTTTAGAGTGGTTGGATAAAGCATTAATTATTCAGCATTCAGCCCAAACTAATGGCCCATCCGTTACAGCTCCCAGAACTCATGGGCCACACCAGGACTCCTCCTGGTGGTCGACAGGAAGTGCAAGGAAGACGGGAAGAGCCCACCTTAGGCATGCAAGCCGTGACATTTATAAATGCATGATACATAACCCTTATCTTTCCCACTCCCAAGAGCAATTCTCACTGTGAAGCTTAACCATTGTAATCCAGTATCTTCCTGTGATCTGCTGCTGAGACGGACGTCAAATAACAGGACTTGGCTCCTTCTCTTCGATTCGTCCCAGTTTCGGCAGTGATCCCTCACCGTCACCGTTCACGGTGACATCAGTCTCTGTTTGCAAAAATGAGCAATGCATCTCTTCCAGTTTGGCTGACATTAAGTCACATGCATTTTGTGAAAACCACCCACTATTTTGGGGTGACTGTCACGCCGAAAAAAAACGCTCTCTCTCACATTTCTAGAACACACACAAAAACATTTTAACACCTAACACGCTCTGATGACTAACCGTTATGCTGTTACTTTTTTCTGATGTGCACCGGTAAGCCCCGCCAGGTTGTTGTGGAGAGACGGTGGGTGGGAGTGGGTTAATAAATGTATCACTCTTGTCAGATGCTCTGTTGAATCAACACCTGCAGAAACCGTTAACAGGACAAAGAGGGGCAACGCCACCTTGGAAAGTTAGACATGCACTTTTTGTCTCATGCTTCAAAATGCTTCATTCATAATCAAATGCACATCATGCCAACTGATGTTCAGAGTTGCTGCATGTTTTAAAAAGAAACCGAGCTTCTCTTGTTCTTTGTTTTCTTGCTTTTTCATCAACAATGAACGGATCTCCATAGATATGATCACCGGCAATCCATTACTCTTATCATCGTCACTACGTTATCCCTCCTATATGATTTCTTGACATAAAATCCAACTAAACTAAAAAACACAATTTGTGCGAAAGTCAAACACTACAAAGTAGAACAATTTAAAACGATTGATTGAAAGATCACTTTTTATATATGTGCTGAGAAAATTCTGTAACTATTGCACAGACTTTAAGAGGCCGCACTAAAGAATGACATCAGCCATCAAGACCCAGTTTAAGGTCTCAGAGAAACACCCTCATCATGTATGCCAAATCTGGCAACTTTAATCTACTCTGTAATAATTTAAAAGTCCCTTTGCAAGAGAGAGAGAGAGTGAGCAGGTTCCTGCGTGTGCGTGTGTGTGCGTGTATGAGTGTGTGTGCGTGCGTGCGTGCGTGTGTGCGTGTGTGTGTGTGTGTGTGTGTGTGTGTGTGTGTGCGTGTGTGTGTGTATGTGTGTGTGTGTGTGTGTGTGTGTGTGTGTGTGTGTGTGTGTGGGAGTGAAAGAGTGAGACCAACAGACAGACAGAGAGAGCAAGGCCTGATGGGATGCTGTATATAGCAAGCAACTGCAAGGCAAGAGGTCCAATCATGCATAGTGAACGAGTCTCCTTCATTATCTATCCAACAGGCCTCTTTGCTTCATAAACACCATCCTGCACTTTTGTTGGTGGTGGATGCAATAGCTACATAATCATATGAATTAATATCTGTCCCAATCTATGCCACCAATTCATAGAATCCAATCCTGACAAAGTGGTAATATTTCCCCATTCACAAAAAGCTTTTCATTTTCTGGGGTAAATAAGTTATTACATGTCACGTCTTTTTAGTACTGCTGCTGTTTTGGGAGATTTTCAACTTTTGAGGTGAGTGTCTTGTAATAACCAAGTGACTGCAAATGTAGATTCTCTTTAGGACATTTAGCAAGAAAGAATCCACATGTTTCCTGGGTCCAGATGCATAAAATCACTGAATAAAACTGTGTATGCACAAACCACACATGCATAGTATATGCATTCTTTTAGGTATATATGCTTTATAAAGCCACAAGTGCGCGTGGTTCTGTTTTATAAATCTCATTGACTGTGGCCAGGGCCAATAAGCACAAGTCTCATTTCTACTCTCACAGTTAGCCATAAAAACCATGTAGAAACGCCTTTAAAACACCCACATCTCAGTCACCACCTTTAAAGGACAGAAAGGTGATGAATGAGTAATTTATCATGTTCGTATTAAAACAGACTATATTAAGTACTGCTATTTTAAAGTGCAGCTTAAAATCCAAAGATCACTGACGTGAAAATAATGGCTTGAATGTAAAAAAAATTATGTTAAGCATAAACACTCTCTTTACGTGGCATGAGCACGTTAATCATATTTTAAAACACTTGTGATTGTAATGTTGCTTGTGAATTCAACTGATCATTTTAAGAGGAAGATCATTTTAGTTCATCTTTAAATTGGAAACTAATTGCTGAGTAAAAATTACTGGAATTACAATTAAGATCATAGTGGTTACTTTTAAAACTTATGTCTAAATCTCATCAGTCAGCATGATGGTTTCCACTGCTTCTTCCCCCTTTGCCCAATACCCCACCTCAG